>NW_004524592.1:16919733-16953856 GCF_000260255.1 Octodon degus | reverse complement strand
CCACTTTCTCTTTGTTCAATGAGAAGAAAGTTTTGAACTAATAGTGTTTAGACAAGATATTATGTCTGCATCCTATGCTATGAATAACTACTACAAAGACAACAATATACAATTATGACTGCCTTATTAACCTGTTTTGAAAGTATCTCATTGCTACTTCTTTCTCAATAATATTAATATGTATATATAAAAAAGAAGAATGAAAAATTATACTATTCTTTTTATTGCAAATTTTAAATTTTAGTTTGTTTCAGATGCTTGATACAAACTCAAAATCACATAATTAATATAAAAGCGAATACAGGTGCTTTACACTTGGACAAAATCCTACTGTAATATGTATGTTTAAATCAAATTACAAGAAAACCCCAAAATCAAAACAAAAACTCAAATTACCTATTTCTACAGCATTAAAAAACTAAAAAGTACATAGGAAAATATAATAGTTTCAAAGTTTTCTTTTCAAATATATGGCTTCAAAGGGAGGTTATTTGTTTGCATCACTTTAAAAATCCAGATACAAAGCAGCCAACAGATTTATATTAATTATAAGAAAAATATAATATTCTTTATAAAAAAGCCAGCATCAGAAAAAAAAAAAAAGAGCCTAAATGCAACCCCCTATGCTCATCACTGTGCCAGGCACTGGCATAGAACAGTGACCACCTTCTAATGATGCTGACCTCAAGGGGGACACCATGCCAAATGCATTGAACATGTTGCTAAATTTAAACAGTGATCATAAATTTAATTACCATGACATTAAATAAGACCTTACCATATCTTAGATGCTGTGGTTAGAGCTTCAAATGTGGTTCCCTAGTAGGTATACAGATGAAAATCTCTTTAGAAAATAGAGACAAATCAATGGTTTTTGAAGGATCCATCTCTTCCTTCCTCTGCACCTGCAGGACAGCCTTTCAACCCTCACTTCAAGATCAACAATGCGGTTTCCAATATAATTTGCTCTATCATCTTTGGGGAGCGCTTCGACTACCAGGACAGTCAGTTTCAGGAGCTGCTGAGCTTACTGGATGAGGTTACTCACTTGGAATCGGCGCCTCTGTGCCAAGTAAGCATGTCCCTTCCTGCATCTTGTGCAGGAGTATAGGGCTGGTGTTGGGCTTGCATGGCCTCTTCCTTTAGGTTTTCTTCCCATTTGGGCCAACAGTACAACAATTTAACATTGAATTGAACAAAAAAAAAAAAAAAACTTAAAATCAATCTATTGGATTTAGTTATTTTTTTTCTTTCTTTCATTTTTTTTGCATTGGTCATTGAACCCAGGCACATTAGGCAAGCAATTTTGGTAAAGCACAACTAGGATTTGTTTATTTTTTGGCAGAACTAGGGATTGCACTCAGGCCCTTGTGCTTGCCAGGGAAGCGCTTGTTCCACTGAGCCATCTCCCCAGCCTTAGGCAAGCAATTTAACAACTATGCTACACTCCCATCCCAAATTTAGAATTTTCTTTCTTTCTTTCTCTTTCTTTCTTTTTTTGTTTATTTCCTCCTTTTTTTCAGACAGGATCTTGCTGCGTACTCTAGGCTGACTGTGAACTCAATGGATAGGTCAGGTTGACCTTGAACTTCCAATGATTGTCTTGCCTCAGTCTCCTGAGTACTGGATTTACAGTTGTGACCACCATGTCTAGTCAGCATTTTTAATTGTTAAATACTTACTATATACAAAAATAATTCAATGATTCATGTCAACTACAGAATTTTACAAGACCTGAATCTATACTGGTCTTTTTAACAAACAACTCTATTGCCCTTGTAGTATTGGAACTTTGAGTCTAAGTTCCACCATACATGATCTTATCATTTCTCCCTCAGAGACATTTTTTTTTTTCTATGAGCAGTTTCACATTCAGCAGGTGTTTGTGAGATTCATCTATATTTTCTATACAAAATAACATTCTACTGTATGAATGTACAAGCATTTTTCTCCTGGAGCTTCATGACCCATTAAAGAACACTTGTTGCTAGATTAGGATGTCCCCTGGAAAATGGAAAGGGCAAAATAAATGTGAACCATCTTAATTATTGTCACAGTTGCTTTGTGTTCCTTGTTCTCGCTCCTAGTCATGGAAGTCCCCAGTCCAGCAGTTCCATTTGTTTTTCTCCTATTAAGAGAGAGCTAGAAGGGCCAGCCAAATAGCTCAGCAGATTAAATAGCCTGCAAGCAGGTTCAGGGGCTGGGTGTTCCATCTCTGGGTCTGCCAGCCCCGCCCCCAGGGAGTGCTGAGACTGCGATTGGGACTGGGCTTGGAGGCACGCACCTGTAATCCCAGCACATGGGAGGCTATAAACAGGAGAATCACTGAATCCGATGTAGTAGTGAGACCCTGAACACACTATAGACCCTTTCCTAAAAATACAACAAAAAATGATGAGAGAGAGAGAGAGAGAGAGAGAGAGAGAGAGAGAGAGAGAACATCAAGAGAATTTAGTGAGTACTTAGAGAAGAAGAAATCCTTGGGAAGGAAATAAAAGGAGTGTAGAGATACAGTTTTGAGACAAAAGCCTGATGTCCCAAGAGAGTAGGGAACACTGGACCGAGCCCGAGGAGGATTGCTGTCTGTTTCCAAATTCCAGGTAAGCTGGGACCCAAGGCAGCAGATAACAGCTTCTCCTGCAGGTGCTCTGTCCTTTGATCCCTTGCTTGGGATGTTATCGGCTACCATTTGTGTGAACCTAGTGTTAGGCAAATGGTGGAAGTCAGTAGAGATAGTAGTTTGTATTCACTTAGGTAATTATGCACATTCCTTAGTCTGCCTTTACCCCTCAATAAATGTGAGATGGTTCTGAGGCTCTGGGCTCACTTGGAGAGAGACTAATCTCAGTGAGACCTCTGAAGCTACATTCATCAGGTCTTCTCATCATTTCTTTTGGCACTGACTCGTAACTTACAACAAAGGAGTGATAGGGTAGGGCTAACAAACATTTCTTGGAGTGCCCATGTATACCAGACATTTTGGTGGGCAGTTGCACACACTTTATCTCTGGCAATTTTCACAACAATCCCATAAAAATGAAATGGAGAAACATGTATGAAAGCTGATGTGAATGTGGAAGCAAGTAAGACCACAGTCTTCCATTCTTGTGTTATGTACCATATGTATCCCTGTCAATCAGTCTAGGACCTCACCCAGGATGCACCCCTTAACTAGAAGCTAGTTAAATAAAAGATCTAAAAGTAAATTATTAGGGCTGGCCAGATAGCTCAGCAGACTAAAGCACCTGTTTAGACAGAATGTAGCAACTGGGTTAAATCCCCAGCCCCAGCGTGCCTTGCCGGCCCTGCCCCTGGACAACCTGAGACTGCGAATGAGACTGAGTGTGGTGGCCCATGCCTGTAATCCCAGAACTTGGGAAGTTGAAAACAGGAGAATCACTATGAGTCAGATCTGTGTAGTGAAACCCTGTACTAAATACATAAAAAAGTAAATTACTATGATTATAACTATTATCAATCTATTATAACTGAAGTGTAGCCAAATAGTTACAGCCATGACTGTCTCATTTTGAGTCCAGATGTTTGTATTATATTCTCCTGTACTCTTCCCAGGGTATGTTCCTCTCACCAGCAATTTATTTCTATATAAAATACCAAGCCACACCTGAGTGCATACTGTATCATACTAGTCGAGACCACCATATACAGTCATCTGTGCAAGAATATGTGCACTCAATTAGCAATATTTCCATGAAGGAAAATAAGTGAAAAGGGAATAAAGGTTGGAAAGACACACTGGATCCTCAGGAAAGGGCTCCAGGGAAGGAACACTGGAGGAGCGCCTACGTGAGGTGAAGAGCTGGGGCAATACAGATTTCATAGGAAGAGCTTTCTAGTCAGAGAGAAAAGCAACTCACAGCCTTAATGAACAATGTCTTTGATGTGACCAGGGTGGCCTCTGTGATTGGGATAGTGGGGAGAGACAGAAAGTAAACCAGCAGTCTGTAGGGCTTATAGGCCCAAGGAATGACTTTGGTCTTAAATGTAATGTAAAGCAACTAGACAGTTGAGAGCTAAGGCATAAAATCATGTGGTCAAAATGATGAATAATCCTCTGGCAGTTATACAGAACAATAACCTGGGAACTGGTTGAAAGGAATCAGGAAACCATTAAAACAATGCCCATATCCAGGTAGGGGGAGGTGGTGCTTTGCAGTAGTGTGGCAAGCATGTGTGTGGTGGAGATAGGTGGTCTGAGGCTGAGTGTAGTTGGATGGTGTATTGGAATTCCTATAATAGAGATGAGAGAGCAAAGATATGTCCAAGGTGACTCTGAAGTGTAAGCATGAGCAAAGAAAAGAGATGAAAGGAGAAGACTATCACAAAAAGTGCAAAAACAGCACTATGTTGTCTCAACAATTATTTTGTTTCTCTTGATTAGCTCTACACTCTCTTTCCACGGATAATGAAATACCTTCCTGGACCTCATCACACTCTCTTCAGGGACTGGGACAAACTAAAATTGTTTGTTGCTCAAGTGATTGAAAACCACAAGAAAGACTGGAATCCTGATGAGATGAGAGACTTTATTGATGCTTACCTCAAGGAAATGGTATGAATGAGAAAAACAAAGTTATTTTCTGTGCATTTTTTTAGAGAACATATATCAGTATGCTAGTTTCAAATTGCAGTTATGATAAGTGTCTGCAAAGTCAGGAATAAAATAACACAGTACTCTGTTACATTTCAACATGACAAAAATCTAAGATCGGGGGAAAGTCAAGGTGTTGGCCAGTCCAACTTCTTTTAGAGTTTTGAAGAATCCACTTCCATGACTCTTCCACCTTGTAGATGCCAACTGCATTCCTGTCTTGTTGTGCCCTTCTTGATCTTCAGTACCATGAGTGTTGCATCTTCTCTGCTCTTTGATCTTGACTTTCATCTGTACACCTTCTCTCTTAGTTTGACACTCTTGTCTCTTTCTTATAAGCATTTTTAGGATAATCATTCTACCTCAAAATTCTTACTCACATATGCAAAGTCCTCTTCAACATACAGATTAACACACAAAAGATTGAGATAAGGACACCCTTGCAGATCATTATTTAACCCATCATGAGGAGTGAAAAAGAGAGGCAGTGTATCATGTGTAGGTTATTATTAACTCAAGAATGCTGGGACAATCAGAAATAAAAATAAGTGTCTGATGACATTTGGTTTAAGGCCTTGAGGCTGTCCAAACATACTACCTTTTCATCCCTCATTCCAGTGGTGGCAAACGTAGCTGTGCGTGCTGTAGCAGATTGTTTGCTATCATTTAAAGCTCTAAAAGGTTGCCAGCACTGCAGTTCTCTTTCCCTACCCATATTGGGAAGGGTTGCACACAAATAGCAAGTAAGCTTCAGAAATTCATTTTCTGATTGCTCAGGACTGAGCCTAGCTAGCTTCATCTTCTCTCAGCTGTCCCCACCCCCACTCCAATCAGTACAAAGCTACACCTGAATTGGATTCCAGAATTTAATGTAAAGGTCTGAAAGAGAATTCTCACCTCTTATACTCAATATTGTGCATTTTCAAACATTATAGGTGAAAAGCAATAAAAAGCCAAACTGAATACATGGCCTTGAACACAGTGACCCATGGCTAGTACATGTCAGTAAATCGATATCATAAACCTTGACTCCTCAATGATGGATTTCTCCTGGAGTGGGTAGAATGTGAATTTGCTTGCATTTTTCCTCTTACTTCACCATACTGACATAATATTTAGACAAAGCTGTTCTTCTTAGAGGAGGAATCTTTACCTACCATGTGATATGAATCTGTGGGACCATCGACGTTATGAAAAATTGAATCCTTCACAGGAAGGGGAAAAGATGATAGAAAAATGTATGGAATTATGGAAGAAGTGAAAAAGATTTAAACTGGAAAAGACTAACATGGAATTAGGTGCATATTAATACATAGAACTCAGTATTTTTTGTGCTATCAACACAAACATTTATTTGCTACAGTTCTTTTGTAGCTCACAAAATTCATACTGTATTTGTACAGCATGCATAGTATGTCCATTTCATAAAGCAGATACATCAAATAAGTGATATAGCTAATGCAGAAGTTCTGCCTGTCTTATTCGCATCTCATTTTTTCACCACTGTATTCGTGTTGTGGCAAAACTGAGTCCATGGAAGGAGCAACCCTTGAGGAAGTCAGGAGGCAGTGAGCAGCTTTATTTTACACTTTTGGTCCTGGCTGGCATGACTTCCAACAAAAGCTAGGTGGTGAGTGGCCATAAGCCAGCAGTCTTATATGAGGCACAAACAGGTGTTACAGAGGTGGGACAGGACAACCTGGAAGTTCTTCTGATTGGCTATCAGTGAAAGATCATCAGTTATGGGGCTAGATTAATGACCCTCAGTTGCAAGACTAGATTACTGACCACAAAGCCTAGTACAATCAAGTGTCCTCAATGTTCCATTACATGATCATGGTTACAAGAGTCAAGAAAGCAATTGGAGAGCCTTGAAACAGTTACAGATTAGACAGCTACAAACAGAACAAAGTTTTAGAAAGAACAATTTTTCTTTGTACAGCTTTTCCCTTTTATACCTAATCTGAAAAATTATAAGTGTAAGTAAATAATTGTCTTTTCTATTTTGTATTAGCATGTCCCTTTGTGGGAAGTTCATATATGTATGTAATGCATCTTGATACCTTTCTCAATCTCCATGCCTCTCCTCCCTCTCCCCTCCCTCCATCCAGTGATCACCTACCTATTTGAGAACTCTCTCTCTCTCTCTCTCTCTCTCTCTCTCTCTCTCTCTCTCTCTCTCTCTCGTATTTTAGGGAAGGGTCTACTAGGTGTTCAGTGTCTCACTACCAGATCAGACTCATGGTGATCCACTGTTTACAGCCTCCCAAGAGCTGGGATTACAGGCACATGCCACCACACCCTGTCTCAATCTCTTTTTTATTTGCTCAAAGTTTACATTTTGGGTTTCTCATATAAGAAAAAACTTCCCATACTTAAATTTTATGTTTCATTTAATTCACTGAACATTATGGGCTTGAGATGCATCCATTTTCCTCTTAGTGAATAAAGTTCATCTTTTTTGATAGCAGAGCACTACACCATTCTCAGTATATACCACATGTTGTTTATCCATTCATCTGTTGATAAGCTCCTTCCAAGAACTAGCTACTATAAATTGTGCTGCTATGACCAAGGGTATGCATGGATCACTGTAATATGATGTCTTTGACTCGCTGGGGAAAATATATAGGAGAATAGCTGGCTCAAGTGGAATTTCTGTCTTTAGGTTTGTGAGGCATCTCCACATTTATTTTCAGAGTGGTTATGCTAGTTTCTACTCCTGTCAACAGTGTAAAGAGATTCTTTTCACTATAGTGTCATCAATGCTCGTTACTATTTGATTTTTTTTTACAATGGACATTCTTTCAGGGGTAAGATGGAATCTTTGGGTTGCTTTTCTTTGCAATCTTCTGATGACCAGCAAGTTTCAGTATTTTTTTCATGTATTTATTGGTCCTTTGTGGTTCTTTTGTGAGGATACAATTCATTTTGCTTACCTATTTTTGGTTAGGTCTTTTATTATGAAGCCTCTCAGTTTTATGAATTCTGTTTATATTGGAGGTATTAGCCTTTGTAGGGATCCATTGATCTTACTGCAAACAGTTCTACCCAGGGAGACATGGCAGCAGGAATGAGAAAGATAGACAAAAAGAAAAAAGCTGGACTAGGTGGTCACTAGTCCACCTGATGGGCAAGACTAACTCTAATGCATGACAAAACTATCCTTTATTTATACTTTTGCAAAGTTAGTAACACATGCCACAAGGTTGCCTGGTGATTAATAGCTGACTTGAACCAGACAGCATGTTTTTCTCAGGACTGAGGGAGCTTGTTTGCTTTAGGCACTGAGGCCCAACCACACCCACATACATTTGACCAATTTCCTACCTTCCTGCAGCTCCCAGCATATCCCCCATTTTGTGTTATTTTGTCAGAGATGAGTGTTCCATTGCAGTTAGAAAAGCTGTACGGAGAAGTCTGTAAAGGACCTTTTTATACTTGATGCCAATTTAAAGATTGTAGGTACTTGAGTTCAACAATATAACCCTATATAGTCCAATAGTCCATAATAGTAGTAAATTATTAACACAGCTAGTAATTGTCAGAAGTTATTGACTTGAGGCTTTTACAGTTTAGCATGTTAATATGGCATTACTTTTTACACATCATGGTTACATTTTTTTTCTTTCTTTTTTTTAACAAAAAAACTGTCCTTTATTTACACATTTGTGAAGTTAGTAACACATGCCACAAGGTTGCCTGGTGATTAATAGCTGACTTGAACCAGACAGGCTGTTTATCTCAGGAGTGAGGTAGCCTGTTTGCTTTAGGCACTGGGCCACATCCCACCTACATATTTGATCAATTTCCTAGCTTCATGGCTCCCAACATATCCCCCTTTTTCATTGTTTTTTCAGAGATGGGGGTTCCATTGCTGTTAGAGAAGCTATATTTGGAGAAGTCTTTAAAGGATCTAATCAAACTTGAAACCAGTTTAAAGATTGTACTACTTGAATTCAGAAAAATAACCCAATATGGTCCAATAGTCCATATTAGTAGTGAGTTCTCAGCACAACTGACAAATGGCCGAAGTTGTTGACTTGAGCCTTTTATAGCTCAGCATATTAATTTAGCTTTACTTTTCATATCTCATAGTTATAATTTTCTGCTGAATGGTTTAGACCAATTTAAAGCAAGACCCATATAGCTAAAAGTGTAACTTTGGTATCTGACAAGGTTGGTCAAATCCCCTCAGGATTTACACTGTAACCATGTACAGCCCCTTGTAGATCTTTTGTCAGTTTCAGCTTTCTGGATGAGTCATGGCAATTGCTTGACCAATTCGCTCTCTGTGAAAGCCTGAGATAATTTTTTCTTTGTAGGTGACTCTCGTTTGGTACACTATAAATAGTCAAAAACTTTCCGCTATGGCCTATAATCTCCTTCATAAGGAAGTTTGGGGCACTACTGAGTTATAGGCTGTCACAGTACAGGTTCTTTTATGTCCAGAGTCCTCACAGACCTTGAAGTGCTAGGGCCAAAATATTGGCTATCCTTGTAGCCCCTCTATTTCCCTAATTTTTGGTCTGCAAACTTTAGTTGTTAACCATCCAGAAGAGATGATTAATGATATTATTACCCTGTAAAAGAGGTAGTTGAGCTTAACATCACCATCTGTCTGAATATCAAATGCCAAGACATAACGTGGAACTGCTATTTTCCAGCAACTATGGATATTCTAAAATTTAAATCCCTCCAGAATGTGACAAAAGCAATTACACATTGTTACACAGAATTTTAAAAATCAAACCATATACAACATTGTAGCAAGACAATTCTATGACACTTTTTTGTGTCTATTGTTTTCTTTTATTGCCTTTTTAAAAAAATTACTTTAAGGGGCAGGGAAGATAGCTCAGTAGAATGAGCACTTGCCTGGCAAGCACAAGTGCCTGAGTTTAATCCCTTGTTCCACAAAAACAACAACAAAAAATTACTTTAAAAAATGTAGAGCAATAATTGGTATGACATTAGAAGCACTATGCATTTAGAAGACCAAAATGATAGGTATTTCAAGCATGTTTTAGTATTACATATTGCTATCCTCAGTGTATATGCTTAGTTCACAGGTATCAGCATATAGAGTAAGTCAGGGTGAGAATTCTACCCATTAACTGCTATTTTCAAAAGCCTGATGGAGATTCTTAGGAACATTACCTTAATCCTCTTGTTTAAATATATGTATGGTTTTGCCTCTGTCATATTACCTAACTTTTCTCCTTCCTCTCTCTTCATTGTTTAATCCTAAAGTTCTCACTTTCCATTTAACCATGTTTGACCTTTCAATTTTTATTTCTTGTTTTAAGTTCTTACACTATGGAGAAAATAAGGTATTTAATATGCTGTTCTGATTTATTTCACTTATAAGTATATCTTCAAGTTGCATCCACTTAAATATATGAAAGCTTTGAGTTTATTTTTTCATACCTGAGTAATATTCCACTGTATAAAAAAGCCACATTTTTCATCCATTCCTCAGGTGAAGGGCATTATGGTTGTTTCCAAGATTTGACAATTACAAATTGTGCTGCTATATACATAAGTGCACATATATCACTATGATATGATGTTTTCATTTCTTTTGGGAAAATTTCCAGTAGGGGGATAGCTGGATTGAATGGAATTTCCAGTCCTAGTTTTTGAGGAGTCTCCACGCTGATTTCCATGATGGTTGCAGAAGTCTACATAACCCACCAGCAGTAGACAAGGGTTCCTTTTTTTTGCAGCCTCTCCAACATTTGTTCTTGGTTGATTTCTTTTTGATAGCCATTCTTTGTTGGGTAAGATGATATCCCAATGTTCTTTTAATTTGCATTTCATGGATGGCTAGTGATGTGGAGCATTTTTTTATGTATTTATTTACTTCTTGTATTTCTTTCTCTGAGAAGTGTGTATTCATCTCAGATGCCCATTCCTAGATTGGGTCTTTAATTTGTGGGGCCCTAATGCTTTTATTTCTTTATAAATTCTAGATAGAAGACTTTTGTCTGAGTGCATATTAGGTAAGGGTTTTTTTTTTCCCCAAATTTATGGGTTGTGTTTTCATTCTGTTGGTTATTTGACATGCAAAAACTTTCAATAAGAGGAGATTCCAATTAAATCTTTCAAGTATTTCCCATGCAGTTTGCTTTTTGTTCATGGACTGTTTGCCTACCCCTATGTCTTCAAGATTTCCACATACTTTCTCTTCGAAGAGATTTAGCCTTTCTGTTTTAATATTTAGATCTTTAATCCATTTTAACTTTAGTTTAGTGCATGGTGATAGATGTAGGTCAAGTTTTAGTTTTTGGCAAGTAGGGAGCCAGTTTTTCCAGCACCATTTGTTAAAGAGGTTATCTTAATTCCAGTAAGCTTGTTTGGACCATTTGTGGAAGATAAGATGACTGAGTGTGTTTGAAGAAGTATCTGCATCTTCTAGTCTATTCCATTGATCCTCGGGTTTTTTTTTTTTTTTTGCCAATACCATACTGATTTTATAACAGTAGCTTTATAGTATAATCTCAAGTTAGGAATTGTAATGCCTCCTGCCTTGCCTTTGTTGCCCAGGATAGCCTTTGCTATTGTAGCTTTTTTTTCTGGTTCCAAATAAATTTTAGGAAAGATTTCTCTAGGTTTGTGTGGTATGTTGGTGGTTTTTTGATAGGGATTGCATTAAATCTGTATAACAGTCTTGGGAGTATGGCTATTTTCACAATGTTGGTCCTTCCTATCCAGGAGGAGGGAATATCTTCAATTTTCTGAAATTGTCTACAATCTCTTTTTCAGAGTACTGTAATTTTCACTGAATAGATCTTTTACTTCTTTAGTTAGATTAATTTCTAAGTATTTCATTTTCTGTGGTACTATTGCAAAAGGTATTATTTCTAGAATTTCCCTCTCCGTGTTTTTCTTATCTGTTTAGAGGAATACGATTGACTTTTTGGTAGTGACTTTGTATCCTGCTATGCTACTGAATTTCTGAATTAATTCTAATAGCCTCTTGGTGGAGTTTTTTTTTTTTTTTTTTTTTTTGGTCTTTCAAGTAAAGTATCATGTCATCTGAAAATAATGATAGTTTAACTTCTTTATCTATTCTTATACCTTTTATTTCTCTCTTTTGTCTAATGGCTCTAGCTAGGGATTCCAGAACTATATTGAATAAGAGTGGTCATAGAAGATCTTTGTCTTGTACCTGATCTCAGAGTAAAGGATTTCAGTTTCTCCCCACTTACCTTTTTGTTAGCATTTGGATTGTCATAGATGCCTTTTATCAGATTGAGGTAGAAGCTGTCTATTTCAATTTTCTGTAGGACTTTCAGCATAAATGAGTGTTGCACCTTGTCAAAAGCCTTTTCTGGATCAACTGAGATGATCATGTGGTTTTTGGTTTTGGCTCTATTGACATAGTGTTTACATCTATAGATTTTCGAATGTTGAACCATCCTTGCATCCCTGGGATGAATCCTACCTGATCATGGTATATAATCTTCTTAATGATTTTCTGTATTCTATTTTGTAGGATTTTTGATTCTATGTTCATGAGGGAGATTGACCGAGAAGTTCTCTTTTTCATTGGAATGATTCTCTGGTTTTGGTTTCAGTATAATACTTGCCTCCTCGAGTGATTTTGGGAGAATTTTTCCTTTTCAACTTCATTGAAGTGTTTGAGGAGTACTGGTATTATATCTTTTGTAAAGTTCTTCCAGAATTCAGCTGTGAATCCATTGTGACCCAAATTTTTCTTTTTTGGTAGGCTTTTTTTATTACACTTTGTATTTCATTGGCTGTTACTGGGTTATTGAGAGTTTTTATGTGTTCTTGATTCAGTTTTGGTAATTTGTACCTTTCTAGAAATCTGTCCATTTCTTCTGTGTCTTTGATTTTATGAGAATAAAGATTCTCAAAATAGCTACTAATGATCTTCTGAATTTCCACAGCTTCTGTGGTAATTTCACCCTTTTAATTCCTTATTGCTTCAATTTGGGTTTTTTCTTTTCTCTTTTTGATGAGGTTAGTTAGGGGCTTATCAATTTTATTTACTCTTTCAAAGAACAAGCTTTTTGATTCTTTAATTCTTTGGATTGTTTTAATGTCTCAATTGCATTAATTTCTGCTCTAATCTTTATAATTTCCTCCTATCTTTGGGCTTTCGTTAGTTTTCCTCTTTTTCTAGACGTTTGATTTGCAGCATTAGGGTATTTATTTGTTCCCATTCTTTTTTCCTAATATTTGCATTCACTGCTATAAATTTCCCTCTAAGAACTGCTTTCATTACACCGCATAAGTTCTGATAAGTTGTGCTTGAATTTTCATTGAATTGTAGATATTATTTAATTTCATCTGTAACCCATTTACTGCTGAGGAGGGTGTTGTTGATTTTGCATGTATTTATGTGAATTTTGTGGTTTCTTTTCTCATTTATTTCCAGTTTCATTTCGCTGTGGTCAGATAATATGCATGGGATAATTTCTGTTTTCTTGCATATTCTTAAGCATGACCTATGGACTAGTGTGTGGTCTATTTTAGAAAATAACCCATGTGCAGCTGAAAAAAATGTGTATTCATCTGTGGCTGGGTGGAATACTCTGTATATGTCCACTAACTCCATTCGTTCCAATCTCTGGTTCAGTTCTGGTACTACTTTGCTAATTTTTTGTCTTCTTGGCCTATGTTTTTGTGATAAGGGAGTGTTAAGTCTCCTGCTAAGATTGTGTTATTGGTTATTAGATTTTTCATGTCCATTAAGATTTGTCTTATATAGTTGGGTACTCCCATGTTTGGTGCATACATATTTATGGCTATTACCTCTTCCTCTTGGATTTTTCCCTTTACCAGTATGTAGTGTCATTCTTTATTTCATTTGATTGTTCTTGGTTTGAAGTTGAGACTGTCTGAGAACAGGATTCTACCCCTGCTTTTTTCTGAGGTGCTAATGTATATAGTATTGTTTTCCATCCTTTGACTTTCAGCCTATGAATTTCTTTATGAGATAAGTGTATTTCCTTTATGCAGTATATTGTTGGATTTTGCTTCCTATTCCATTATGCCAGTCTATTTATTTTATTTGGTGAGTTGAGTCCATTTATATTGGTGGTTATAAGTAAGATATGTTGATTTATGATTGACATGGTATTTACCTGCTCTTGTATCCCCTTTTTCTCCTTCGTTTAATTGTTTGCCCCATTTGGTGGGTTCTTTCCATTCTCATTCATGTAATTGTGGTCATTTTGGTTGCTCTCTTGGATATCTTTTAGTAGTCTGTGTAAAGTTGGCTTTTATACTTCAGTTATTCTTTGTCATGGAATTATTTTGCTTCTCCATCAAACTTGAAAGAGAGTTTTGCAGGGTAGAGCAGTCAGGGCTGGAATTTGTTTTCTTGGAAGACTTGAAGTGCTTAACTGTATGATCTTTTTGACTTGTTGGTTTGTGAAGAGAAATCTGCCACTATTCTGATGGGTATTCCTTTAAATATTATCTGTTGCTTTTCTCTTCCACTTTGTATTATATTGTTCTTGCGCTGGATTTCTGGGATCTTAATTATTACATTCCTGGGTGTGTTTTTAAATGGGTTAATGTTATTTGGAGTTCTATATGCTTCACTTACCTGAATATCGGATTGTTTCCCCATATTTGGGAAATTTCTGCTATTACTTCTACCCATATTCTTTTTATATCATTTGTGTTGACTCCTTCTTTCTCTTTGATGCCTTTTTCATCTTTACATCATCTTTCAGATGTTGGATAATTTTTTCCTCCATCTTAATTGTTTTTAAGAGACCTTTTCTTGCCTTTTCACTAGCTGCAATATTGTCTTCAAGGTCTGGAAGTCTATCTTCCCTTTCATTCAAATGGTTTTGCCAGCTTATGATTGAGATTTTAATTTCCTGTATATCTCTTTGAATCTGCTTCATGCATTCTATTTCTTTCCTGTATCGCTCATTCAAGGATTATATCATTTTTCTATCCTCCTCTATTTTTTATCAGTGTCTTCTTTAGTAATTATTTCATTATACTTATCCTTTCCTTTTTTACTTCAGAGATTATTTCTGGTCTGAATTCCTCTGTACATTTCTGCAGTTGTTTCTTTACCCCAGACACTATTAGTTCAGAGATTTCAGGTGTGTGATTTCCAATTTCTTCTAAGTGAGTGTCTCCTGCACTTGTTCTGGGTAGTCTCAGGACCTGAGAATGCATTTTGGTCCTTGTCTTTGTCAGCTTGTATAGCGCTGTCCTCTGACCTTTGTTGTAGAGCTTTGGTACCATTATTTCCTTAGCACCTACTGACATTCTTATCCAAGAGATATTATATGGTTAAGGCAGTTTCAGTTTTGTATTCACAGAACTATAATTAGGAACACTATTAATGGGTAATAATCTTCAGCAACTGACAAACGTTTATAACTAATAGGTTTGTATTTTAGACCATAAGAGCAAATATTATGTCTGTGTAGCTAAGCAGATATTAAATTAGGAATTTGTATTTAAATTAATTCCCCTAAATTTTGTCTGATCACCTCCCCTTGATGTACATGGGGTCTTCCAGGCAGACTAGTCCACCCCAGTTACCTGTTACACCCTCTCTTGATTAAGAGAGAAAGGGAGAGGATGCTCTTATAGATCAAGGTCTAGCAAAGTGTCTCAGCTTACCGGTCTAGATCTACCAAGTTCTAACTCCTCCAGATGTGCCTGGCTTGGGTTTGGCTGCTGTTCTCAACTTCTTCCTGCTGCAGCACACTGGGTCTGGGCTCGGCTGGAAAAGGGATCCAAGACATGGGCAAGCAGGTGGAAGGTCTCTCTCATGCTCCAGGCCTGGGCTTTGGCTGTCATGGTAACGCTTATGCTGGATGGTTAAGACCAAGTTAAAGCAATACCTGTATAACTGCAAACGTAACTTTTGCTATGTGAGGTCAGTCAAATCTGAAAGTTTACCCTGGAACCATGTACAGCATCTTGTAGCTCTTCTGTCAGTGTCTGCCATCTGGATGAGTCACATCCATTGCTTGACCAAATTGCTTTCTGTGAGAGCCTGAGAGAAAATTTTTCCTCTAGGTGACTCTCCTTAGGCACACTATACATCACCAGTCACTTTCCTCTGTGGCCCCATAATCTCCCTGATGAGAAAATTTGGGGCACAACTGAGTTACAGGATGTCACAGCAGAGGTTAACTTATGTCCTCAGCCCTCATTGATCTTAAAGGGCTAGGGCAAATATATTGGCTATCTTTTTAGCCCATCTATCTCTCTGATTTTTGGTCTGCAAATTTAGTTGTTAAACATCCAGAAGAGAAGGTGAATGACATTACCTTGTAACAGAAGCCATTGAGCTTAACATTAGTAGCTACCTGAATATCAAACACCTTAGACATAAAATGGAACAGCTATTTTCCAACCACCATCAATATTCTAATATTTAAATCCCTACATAATGTTAGAAACTAACAATTGCACATTGTTACAGAGAAATTTGGAAATAAAATCACATACAACATTGTATCAGAACAATCCTGACATTTTGTGACATACTTACATTTTCATTTGACATAACATAGCCCTTTTAACCAAACTTCTCTATCTAATACATAGAATTTTTCACCTAACTGATTATCCTTAAATGAGACATACATCACAAGGATTTTTCTTTCTCCCTCTCCCCATTTTTTTATTTTTTATTAGGAATTTGAAAGAAAGTCAAAAATAAGCAATTTTTGTTGAACATTTTAGAAGACCTGTACACTTGGAATCACGGGTATACGTAAGACAGTGTGAAATTAGCAAATGAGTTACCATACATATGTGTAAATCTTTGTTTTTAAATTTAGTTGAATCCAAAACCATTTTTAAGAGAAACCCTACTGTAATTTTTTGAATGACTTTTATCTTTGAACCAATGACCAATTTATTGAGTTTGTCTCCTAAGAGAGTTGATAGTATTCAGAGATCTTTGTAAATGAACAGAAAGGTTGGCCACACCTCCTACTCATCAATAGGACTCTTCTCTGAATCAAAAAAAATTTTTTTTTTACTCTAAGGAATTTTTGCTTAATTAATTTAAACTTTTTGATTTACTGTATAAACCAATTTTGATATGATGTAGACCAGCTGGTAACTTAAGAAAAGTCATGCTTTTAAGTCTATACCCCAAATTGTAGTATGAACAAATGACCAAAAAGAAAAAAAAAGGGGAGAAGGGACAACTGTTCACAGAATGACACATAGACAAATACACGATACACACAAACAACCATCTATACAAAATTATCAGTGCAGTCAACTACATATTTCTTGCCAGATTAACCTATGGTAACTCTAATGGGGGGAAAATTTTATATAATTATTAATAGACTAGTCAGGTTTTGTAATTTTTTTACAAGTGAAGATCTCTTATCAAAAAATTTTGAGAGGAATAGTCTTTTATCTCTAATATGTATGTTTTGTATTATTTGTCCTAATGCAGGTAAAATTTAGTTAAGTTATGCTTATATATTTTCCCATCTATTTAGACCTTAGATTTTCATTTTGTCAGTTCCTTTATTGTAGGCCCCAGGTTGGATTTGGCCTCCTCCTTGTTAACTTTTTTTCCAGATCTGACTTCATGGTATATAGCCTGATAGTCCACTCTGGTACCCAAATAGGTCATTTAGCAGTCTCTGGAAGAAATACAAGCATATCCTCTCCCCCAGGTTACTAGTGGACTGGGTCCCTTCCATTGTCCAGTATGGAGCTCTCTCCAAAGACGCTTCCTAGCCTTTTTGTATGTGTTTGATGGAATTGGCTTTTTGCTGTTGTACTTTCATCTTTTGTAGAACTTAAAAGGTTAATAGTGTTTTATACATGAAGAACATTGTTTAAAAACTTTCTGGGCCTGTGTTGAAGTCTAATGAGACTGTTTGTGGAAGCCAGAAGCATTTTGATGAAAAGTGGCATGCGATGCAGAAGCATGTTTAATAGCATCTGAGGGAATAATAGTTTTATGTGGACTATGTGGCATGTGTAGACATTGTAAGGGACCTTGAGATGGACAAAAAAACCCAGTGGGCATGTACTGAGTTGGGAAAATAATTAAAAAGTTGGCAAAGAGTGGTTAACTCTGGAGAGCTTAGCCTTAGAAAGAGCCTGATTAACTTTAATTAAGGCATTTGTAGCCTTTAGTGTATTTTCTTTTCTTTCTTTCCTTTTTTTTTAAATTAGGGGCTGAGTCTCCCTTGAGAAAGTCAAAGAGAGGTCTTAACTCATAGATAGTTAGCTTAAGAGCTGTGTGTAGCCAATTAATGTTATCAAGTACAGTCTGAAAATCATTTAGGGTTGCAACATGTCTAACCTGGACCTGAGCAGTTTGGGGCACAGTTTGCCTCTGTTGAATAAGGTGTAGGTGTCTTAAATATGAAAAAGGTACCATAGTGTGTATCTTTTTAGTAGCTATTACTAAACCTGCATTGTGGTGGGCATCATCTAATTGAGTAAACATTTGATGTAATGTGGATATGGATTCATGTGCCAAGAGAATGTCATCTATATACTGGGTAATGTACGCCAATGGATAGGCCTATTGAACTGATTGAATGGCTGCAGCCACAAACTCTTGTCACAGGTTTGGACTATATATCATGCCTTGTGGTAGACAACACCATTGAAAACAGCATATGGGGGCCTGAATACTAATAGAGGGCCAACTAAGAGCAAAACGTTTTTACCTTCATGGTTGAGATGGATAGGAGATAAACATTCTGTTAAATCAATCACCATAAGGAAAAATGTAAAGGAATAGCTAAAGGACTGGGCAATTCCTGTTGCAGTGCTCTCATAGGTTCCATGGTATGATTGACTGCCTGAAAGTCCTATAGCAATTCTCACTTTCCTGATATATATTCTTTAATTACAAAAATTGGGGTATTCTCAGGGCTATTGCAAAGTTTTAGGTGCCCTGTCATCAGCTGTTCATTTAACAGTGTATGAGTTCAGGGGCCACTGATCAAACTAAACAAGGTCATTAGATTTGCAAGTTATCATGGATGCCATCCACGGGGTTGGAAAAGATACCAACGCCCCTCCTGAAAATGTCCTATGCAGAAAGGGGGTTTTTTCCCCCCTTGATTATTTTTACCAAGCACTTGATTGGGACAGAAATCTTATTGTAACATCTGCTGAGCCACCAGGGAGTAAGGACTGGCCAAAAATATTCCCATAGCCTGAAGTATGTCACTAGCTGATAGATTGACCAGTATATGGGAGTGGACATAGAGAATAATATCTAGAATGGCCTTCTACATCCCTGGAAATTAGCAACTTAGAACTTCTGCTAGGGTAGGAAAACTTTATCCTCCCTTGTAAATCTGTAGTGACCACATCCAAAGACCATGCCTCAGGCCAGTGATGCTGAGCAATAACTGAAACATTTATACCCATGTCTAATAGTCCTTTAAATACTTTTCCTTTAATAGTCAGCTCTGAATGATTTTAATTTGTTGAACCCAATAAGTATTAGGAGACCTAAAACAGTTGAATTGGGTTTTTTTTTTTGTTGTTGTTGTTGTTGTTTTTTTTTTAATAAATTTTAAAATTTTTCCAAGGGAAGCATGAACAATTGAGCAACAAGAGTACCTGGAGTGATTTTTCCAATGGTTTGGGTAATTGAATAATAACTCTGAGTTTTCTAGTATGATCAGCATCAACTACACCAGGCAAAACCTGGAGACCTTTTAAAATGAGACTGCTGAGGCCTAACAAGATTCCCACTGTACTCTGAGGCAAAGGTCCACAGACTCCAGTAGGAATAAGTTGGGGCCCCATGCCAGGAGTCAATAGGAATCTGGAGGAGGAACTGAGGTCCAAGCCTCTACTGTCGGTTGTTGCTCACCAATGATCAAAGATGCTTGTGGTGGAGGAGGGGAAAGCCCCATTGTTTTCTGGGGCCAAGGTCAACCCATGGGAAGTTTTCCTAAATGGGCTGGCCTTTCTCATCAGTTTTAGATTTACAGTCACTTGCCCAATGGTACCCTATATCTATCATATGAAATGGAAGGTTTTATTGAAGAAACAGATAAAGGCTGTGTTGTCTATGGTGTAGCAAAACAGTTTTGGGCTACATGTCCCTTATCTCCATGATGGAAACAAATGACCTTACTTTTCCCCCTTTTTCAGACTGTGGATGAATAACCTGAGTAACAGCTGCCACCAAGGCAGTGCCTTGTGAGCACGAAGGGCCAACATACACACAAATCTGAATCATCTCAAGCAGTATAGTCCACTGTTTCTGGTCTCTTAAAGCCTCTTTACACCATTTAATTTATTTTCAAAGGCCAATTGTTGAACTATTATTTTGCTAGCTTCTCTGACATTGATAATCTCAGTAGCTTGCCACAAACCTGCAGCAAAATCTTGGAAAGGATCATTAGGGCCTTGCCTAATAGATGCCAATTTAAGGGAAGTTTCATTCTCAAAAGGGAGTTCCCTCCAGGCTCTAAATGTTGATCTCTTCTTCGCTAACAGAGCTGCAATGTAAATGTCAGTTGATTGTTTATGCTAGCAAAAGCACCCTTTCCAATTATCAAATCTTTTGTAATTGTTAAGTTGTGAACCCCACATAGTGAGCTGCCTGTTCCCTCAATATTAAAAAAGAAATTATCTTTCCACAATAATCTCCTGGATTCAAACATGTTTAGTGGTTTCATGTTGGGTGTGTCTGTCATTGTGGTATTCTGAATATGGGTGGCTTGTCATGACATGCCAGTTACTGCTAAGATGTCTCTCCGGTAGGTGGATGTTCAAGAAGAAGGGGGTGGTGAATGAAAGCAAGAGACAGGAAAAGGAATATTGTGGGACTGTCCTGCTTCAAGGTTGTATATGGTGAGATTTTTGGACTTATGTGGAAACATGAGAAGTATAGAATTCTTTATCCTATTTTTAAAATATAAGCTAATTTTTAAATTTTTTTATCATATTATGTAGGAACTTAAAGTTCAACATATCAATACTTGATGAAAAATACCTGTTCCTTATTATGCCTAAGATGTTTGAAATGCAGTGAGATAGTGAGGTTAAGCTTGATAGCCTAAATCATTTGATAATAACAATAAGCTTGTCTTCTGGATGGTTAACAACATAAGTTTGCAGACCAAAATTAGAGAAAAAGGAGGGCTACAAGGAAAGCCAACATTTTGGCCCTAACCTTCTAAGGTCAATTAAGACTCAGGACATATGAGAACTTGTACTGTAACATCATGTACCTCGGTAGTGTCCCAAATTTTCTGATCAAGAAGATTATGGGGCCAAAGAGGAAAGTGATTGATGATGTAGAGTGTGCCTAAGGAGAGTCACATGGGGAGAAGACACTCTCTCAGGCTTTCACAGAGAGCACATTGGCCAAGCAATGGCCGTGACTCATCCACATGGCTGCACTGATAAAGGTTCTACAATCTGAGGTACAGGATCTCAGGATAAATCCTGAGGGGATTTCATTGACCTTCTCAGACCAAAAAACTTATTCCTTTTGAATCATTTAGGGCCATAGTCTGTTGTCATAGCATTTCTACGAAACTCAAGGAAAAGGGAGCAGCAGGGCCATAAGTAGCAACAGCTTGTGTTAATTCTTTTAAGGTTTCAAAAGGTGCAGATTCATGAAGACCTACAACTTAGTTTTGATCCGTGACTCGACAAAACTTTCCTGAGCTGCCATGGCCAGGATTGCAGCTTGTGGCTCCATAAAACCCATGGAGTGTTTCGGTTTTGCCCAGATTTTCACCACAGACACTATCTTGAGCATAACAAATTTGTGATGCCAGCAACATGCATGGCCAATGCCAAGGCCACAGGATACCGTAGTCATGACCCTTCTACATAGCACCAGGTGCACAGGACTGTAGCTGGTGGTACACACTACCCTCTGTGGCTGGGTGGAGCAAACAGATGGACGGGCAGCTGGGGAATCCCAGCTGTGTCTGCCTAAGATTGGAGCTCGAGGGCTTCTCAGAGCCCAGGTTTTGCCCCTCCCCCAGGCAGCACTGTTTTGCTTGGAATCAACTCTTCACAATTTAAAATAACTTTTTCCTTTTTTATCTAATTGAACAAAACTAGAGGGCTTAAACTCTATCTGCTGTACTTTTGTTCTACCCTCCTTGTCCTGTTTGGGACTTGATTTTAAAACAGTACTCCATGCTAAGTCCTTTATGTTAGTCTTAGAAAGTAGCAAAAATACAAAAACCAAGAAAACAACAAACATGTTTATATACATCTATAAACATCTATAGTCTTTGAAACTCTGTTTTTCCCATTTTTCAACACAATCAAATGTTTCCTTGTTAGGCTCCTCTCAAGCCTCTTTCTCTCTTTGTGCTTCTTTATCTCCCTGGCCCTAGTGAGCCTCCATCCCCAAGTTTCACACCTAGTGCTCCAGCACCAGTGCACACCTGTGGGGACTACTGCTGGCTCTACCCAATCCACTTCCCTCCCTCATGTGAGCTCTGTGGAAGTGATTCCTCTGCCCACACTTATCTGTAAGGGCATCCTGATCAGGCACCAAATGTAGGGATCCATTGGTCTTACTGCAGATGGTTCTACCCAGGGAGACATGGCAGCAGGAATGAAAAAGATAAGGAGATAAAAGCTGGGCTAGGTGGTCGTTTTCTGTCTGATGTTCAAAACTAACCACCACACAACAAAACTACCCTTTATTTATACTTTTTCAGTGTTAGTAACATATGACACAAGGTTGCCTGGCAACTAATAGCTGAACTAAGCCAGACATATCTCAGGAGTGAGGTAGCTTGTCTGCTTTAGGCACTGAGACCCAGTCCCACCTACATACATTTGAACAATTTCCTGCCCTCCTGCAGCTCCCAACAAGCCTTGTGGCTGAGGACTAGCTGGCAATTTTTTTTCTATTCTATTGGTTGTCTTTTCACTCTAGTGGTTGTTTTATTATTATTATTATTATTATTATTATTATTTTGCTGTACAAGACCTTTTATATGATACAGTACCATTTGTTGATTCTTGGCACTCTTTGCTCTACACTGGGGCTCTTTACAAAATCCTTTCCTATAAGATTTTCACCTATTTCCAGCAATTTGAGCATGTATACTTTAACATTTAGTTCCTTGATCAATTTTGATTTTAGTTTAGAACATAGTCACAGATATGGGCATAGAGTCAATGTTCTGCTTGTGGATAGCCAGTTTTTCTGACACCATTTATTAAAGAGGTGTTCTTTTCTCCAATGTACATTATTGGCTGTGTCATCAAAAATCAAATGGTCAAATATGCTTTCTGCATCTTATGTTCTGGTCCATTAATCTTGATATATGGTTTTGTGTGACGACTATGCTGTTTTTATCACTGTCACTTTGAAATGCAGCTTCAAATCCAGGATATTTTTTCTTTGTTTGTGTTTGTCTTAATGTACCAGAAATCAAAGGCAGGACATTGTGTTTGCCAGGCAGGCACTTGTACCCTGGACTATATCCCTGGTCCCAGGTCTAGGATTTTGAGTCTTCTCACTTTGTCGTTATTACTCAGAGTTGATTTTGCTGTTCTTAGTATCTTCTATTTTCATATGGGTTTTCATAGGTTTTCCCATTTCAGTAAAGAATGCTGTTAGTGTTTTGATTGAAATTGCATTGAATCTATCAGTTTTGGATATAGCCATCTTGTTATATTGGTTCTGCCTATCAAGAATTATCCATTTTCTCAAGCCCACTTTGACTTCCATTTTCAGAGTACTGTACTTTTTATTGTACAAGTCTTTTACTTCCTTAGTTAGGTTAATTCCAAAATGCTTAATTTATTTTTGATGTCATTGTCAATGGTATTATTTATCCTAGTATCTCTTTCATTTGATTTCTTACTAGTGTACAGAAAAGCTATTGATTTTTCTGTGTTAATTTTGTATTCTGATACATTGTTGAATTTGATTATTAATTCTAAGCAACTTTTCATGATATCTTTGTGGCTTTTTCATAGAAAATCACGTTGCCTGCAAATAATGAATTTCCTTTTTCCTTGCTTGTACATATTGCTTTCTTTTTCTTGCCTGATTGATTTTTCTAATGTCTTGAGTACTGCATTAAGTAGGACTAGTAGTGAACAGCCTTCATTCTTGATTTTAGAAGGTAGAATTACACTTGTTTCCCATGTATTATTGTTAGGTTTTCATAAACTGAATATATCAGATAGAGATAAGGCCCATCTATACCTATTTTTCTTACTGTTTATAACATGAATAGATGCTGAATTTTGACAAAGACTTTTTCCTGCATCTATTGAAATGATCATGTGATTTTATTTTTTTGCTTTTATTTAGGTTATATATGTTACATTTTTTATTTGCATGTGCTGAACCATTCTTGCATCCCTAAAGACCACTTGGTCATGTTGGATAATCTTTTGAATGATTTGTTGCAATCTCTTTGCCAGTATCTTACTAAGTTTTTTTGTATCTATATTAAGGAAAGAGAGCTATAGTTCTTCATTGGTTGCACGTTTGTCTAGTTTTGAAATCAGGGAGAGCTTCCAGAAATGATTCTGGAAGTTCTCCTTCCCTTTAAAATTTCATTAAAAAGCTTGATTAGCATTGGTATTAGATCTTATTTGAAGTTTTTGTAGAATTCAGCAATTAATCCACTTGGATTTGGACTTTTGTTGGTAAGTATTTTATTGGTCATTCATTGTAATTGCCGCTATAGGATTATTTTAAGTTTTTAGATATTTTTAATTCACCTTTGGTATTTCTTATCAAATAATTTATCCATTTCTTCTGAATTCTCTAATTTATTGGTATAAATGTCTATAAAGTAGCTATTAATAATCTTAATTTAGGCAGTGTTCATTGTGATTTCAACTTTTGCATTTCTAATTGCATTAATGTGGATTTTTCTCTCCTTTCTTAGATTGGCTATGAGCGTCAAAGTTGTTTATTATTTTGAAGAACCAATTCTGTAATTAATTAATTTTTATAATATTTATTGACCTGAATTTCATTGGTTTCTACTGTGATCTTTATATTTTCCTTATTTTTATTTGTTTTGGGTTGGATTGTTCTTGTTTTCTAAGGCTTTAGTGTACATAGTTTGGTTGTAACATGCAGATTCAAAGTATAGAGCTTCCTTCTGAGGACTGCCATCATCTTGTCGCATTCATTCCAGTACATTACACTGGAAGTACTGTTTAGTTGTAGAGGCGGTCTTATTTCCTGTTTGGTTTCTTCTGTAGTGCATTGATTATTTAAGAGTGCATTCAATAGAACATTTGATTTATTTGTGGTAGTGAAGTAGTGAGGTCCAACAATTTAACTGAGTTTACTAACTGATTTATCTGATCTTTTGTATCCACTGTTTGCTTCCTAAAGTTGGGTATGCTGGTGTTTTGTGTGTGTATGTATGTATGTATGTATGTATGTATGTATGTATAATTGTTATCTATTTATGAAAGAGAAAGTCTGAAAGACATCTTCACATGACTTCTGAACCTTCTCCACATTCTCTTAGCCTCATAACAATACCAATACCCCTATTTAATTGACCTGTCTTACTTCACTTTTGTAGAACCAACCATTCCTGACCTAGAGGCCCTCTAGCTTAAGAAGTATAGGAAGTCTTGCACAAACGTGAAATGGTCTAGTGATCATGGACCAGATGACCAGATCCTTGAATTTTAGACTATAATTTTGGGCTATGAGTTTTGGAGAGCATGAGTTTTTTGCTTAAATGTGTTTCTTTTATATGGCATACCTTTGGACTTTTATTTATTGAGTCATACTGCTATTCTCTGGCTTTAGATTGGGAATTGAGACCATTCAAATTAAGATTTATTACTGAAAAGTATTCACTTGCTTTGTCCTGGCATTATTTTCTTGTTGCTGTCACCTTCTTCCTGCTTCACTGTTAAAGCCCACCCCAGGGATACTCATTCTATCAGACTTTTGGACATTGTTGGTTTGTCTCATACAAGAATATCCTTGAAAATATTTTGGAAATTTTTGGAAAATTTTTGACATGTACGAATTCTTCAGATGGTCTTTATTATGGAAATGGTTTATTTCTCCATCAATTTTGAAATAGTTTTTTTCAGGATATACCAGCTTGGGCTGGATGTTATTTCCTTTTAGAGCTTCTAACCCTTAACTCCAAGCTCTCTGGTCTTTAGGATGTGTATTGGAAATTCCACAGTAATTTTAATGAGTTTATCCTTATAAGTGATTTGTTACTTTTCTCTGACTACTTGATTCTGTTCTTATGTTTGACTTCCTGGATTTTGACTGTGATATGTCTCAGAAAAACTATTTTCTGATCATGGCTACTTGGGGTTCTATTTGCCTCTCTTCTCTGTATATTCTAATTCTTTTATGTGTAACCTTTTCTACTATTTTAAGGAAACACACATTTAAATATCTGTGCTTTTTGCTGATTGTTTACCACAATTAATCTTCGATTAGTGTTCTTTACATCGTGTAGGAACTGTTGGATCCTTTTTTATAATGAATTAATATTTTAAGATATCTGTCATTAATTAGTCACCCATAAAAGGGCTGTCCTCTAATTCTGTCTTCACAGTGGTCAACTTTCCTGCCCAAACTTACAATTAAATTTTTAATCTTCCAATTTCTATTTGTAACCATTTTATGGATTGTAATCATTTTTTATGTTTGTCATTCACATTTTGCATCATTTTATTTGCTTGCTAGCTATCTATTAATGTCTTTGGTAGACATGCTGACTATCTTGTTTATGTGGCTCATTGCCTATTTACTTATGTCTTTTCTAATCTTGCCAAATGCCTCATTGATCAATTTATTATCTTCTCTAGTATTTTTTAATATGTCATGTACTCATATTTTGGTTTCCTCTCCTTTGATACCCTGTGGACCACCATTAGGGGCGTTTGGAATTTAGAGAGGCATTTTGTTGCCTTGTATTCTCCTGTTTCTATTTTTTTTCTTTTTTATTATATTGAAGTTCATGGGTTGATTATAGAGGTAAGCTTTGTTGCTCTTATGGAAACCTCTTTAGTTAATGTCTGCTTTTCAGTGGATATCTCTTACTGTGACTACTGGCATTTGCGTCTGGCCCAGGAAGCAGTCATCTCCATTTATCTTGGAGAAAGGTTGCAGCATATTTGCTGTAGTACCCAGTTCTTCTAATGGACCACAGTATTTTTTGTGTGTGTGGTGCTGGCACTTGAACTGAGGACCTTGTGCTTTCCACATAAGCACTTATTCTACTCAGCTATCTCCCTGGCCCTTGGGCCATGGTATTCTCAATGAATGATGATCTCTAGGCAATCCAGTTATTGGTATCACAACAACAGCATAAACTATGTCACCTTATCTGTAGTATTAAAACCAGCAACTGTAATATCATTAAAGACAAACTGGATATTCACAAACCCTAAGGATCAATAAGGTACTGTCCCTAAACCACATTAAAAATACTAGACAGCTACTAAGTTTTCCTTCTACTAACAACAGAACAGTATTTTAAAAAAATAGCATAAATATTACTAGTTAACTAGAGAATCTTAGAACTTAATAATTATGCTAGTAAAATTGGAATGTTTTAGTTACTTTTCTCATTGCTCAGACAAAATACCCAACGTTCATAAGTTAAGCAAGGAAAAGTTCATCTAGCTTACAGTTTTTAGGGGCTTCAGTCCACAGTCAGCTGGCACAGTCAGTATTTTTTGTGTGTGTGGTGCTGGCACTTGAACTGAGGATGTCTCTACAGAGGTGAATAATTAATGGCGGGCAAAAAGTAACAAAACAAGTAAGGAATAACCCCAGCTCTTTCTGCCTATTTTATCTTATCCAGGATACTTCAGGCAGGTAGCACTCACATCCTTATTCCTAGTGCCTTGAATTCTGGTACTGCACCATGAACAGACTCAGTGCAGCATAATCTAGATTCAACCACTTCAAAATGAGCCTCATCTATAACTTCTTAAGGCTTTGGAGTGCTATCTGGACACAAACTATAATATAGAGGGTGTTAGGAACTGGAGAATGAAAAATGTTCAAATATTAAAATTCAGTGTGATGAGATAGGGCATCCTATTTAGAAGTAAAAGGAAATTAATAGTGTTAGAAAACAGTCATAGGGAAGAGTGAACAAGGAGAATAATAGAATACTTTAAAAAAACAAAAATCACACAATGAAAAATAAAGAAAAACTTTGGGACAAGATAAGAAGGAAAGAGACAAAAGAAATTAAAGAGAAAAATGATTTTTAAAAGCACATTTCCCCTAAAACTGAAAGAAATAATTAAAAATAGAAGAAATTTAAATAATTAATTCAAAGAACAAATGCTAATGTGTATTTAAATGAGTAGCTTGTATCCAAACTCTGCAGTCTTATGATACAGCCAACCAGGGTTTAATCCACCGAGTTTTACGCCTTGGGCTTTTGAGGCACCTTCCCTGCTCTAGAGGTCCCTGTTTTCCCTCCAGACTGTGATTTCTGTTCAAGCCAAGGTGTATCCTTGTTTACATTGGTAGATGTAAAAATCATTATTCCTCTAGTCTCTGCTAGGAGTAGGCCAAGGGACTAGAGTTTGAGTGGATTATTGGTCTTGTTGTTCCCTCTCTTTGGGCTTTGTCCTCATCCCGGATCAGATTGGTCAATTAGTTCAGTCATCTGCTGCCCAGCTATAATTTGATGGATGCTCATATCATACCTGGGTTACCTGTGGAATGCCTGCTTATGTAAGGAAGGCCTATGTACAGGTCTGTGTGGCTTCACTTGACTTTTTTCAAACAGTGAATGTTGAAGAATTTATTTTAACTTCTAGTAGGAGAAGCAGGTGGACACTAATGGTATATCTGCTTCTTTAGAAATAACTTCTCTTTACCCTTTCCTTCAAACTTTCTGCTATGTATGGTAGCAATCTAAGACTCTCTGAATGAACTTTTAATAAAAATTATCCTTTCTAGCACACAAACAAGACCGCTTCAAGTTTTGATGAAAAAAACCTCATCTATAGCACTTTGGACCTCTTTTTTGCTGGGACTGAAACAACATCCACAACACTGCGCTGGGGTCTGCTATACATGGCCCTCTACCCGGAAGTCCAAGGTAAGTGTATTACTGGCTTGGAAATTATTAGCATTTTCCTATGCCACAGATTACTTGATGAAACTAAACTACTGTGTTTACTACACATTATTCTTATACCTCTCCCACAGGCTCTCTTCATTTCATGGACAGTAGCTCTTGCCATCATGTTTGTGCACACAGGTTTCAGAACAGCTTAAGCAGGTGATAGAAGGAAGCTGCAGTTCTCAAAATTGTGGAGGAAAAACAAGTTTTGTGAACCAAGACCAACTTTTGTCCCTAAGATTAACATGGGATGGATGGCACTGGAGAGTTTCCCATGTAGAGTGATGAATTTTTATGCCACCTGTTTCATATATTGATTTAAATTTATTCTTTATTTATGTATTCATCTATGTATGTACATATTGGATTATGATGGAAATGCATTTCCATCTAGGATTACATTTTTAGAAAAAGTTTGAACCTTCTGAGTTCAGATGTTGCATTAGGGTTCTCAAGAGAAGAGAATCAATAAAAAATATGCAAAATTTCCAAGGGGGTTTACTAGGTAGGATTAAAGGATCAGATGCAGAAGAACCCACAGTGACCATCTGTAAGCTGGAAAATCAGAGGGTCAAGTATCTGCTCAACCCAAGAAGATGGAAGCCTCACAACAGGAAGAATGAAGGACAAACAACCATCAAAAATCAAAGGACTGGGGCCGGGGAGATGGCTCGGTGGAATAAGAGCTTCACTGGCAAGCACAAGGGCCTGAGTTCAATCCCTGGTTCAACCAAAAAGAAAAAAAGAAAAAAAAATCAGACTAGGAGCCCAAAGTGACTAGAGTCACTGGATAAGTCTGCACTGGAAAGCTGAAGAAATTGGAGACCTATCCAAAGGCAAAGGCAGAGACTTGAGCTCTTCCAGAATGAGCATGCTTCTTTCTCCTTCCTTTATTCATTCTATCCAGGATAGTAGTATGGATCAAAGATCTACACTTGGAAGGTCAGTGATCAAAGATCAGTGATAGAAGCCAGAAAGTTGCACCAGTAGAATGAAGGATCTATGCCAGGTCGAGGGATCTGCATTGGAGCCAGGAAGTGATGTTCAAAGTAAGGACCAGAGCACTCACAAAGAGAGCTGTAGCCATCCTCAGAAACAATGAGGACTTGCACTCCTCCATTGGTAAGAACATGCAAGTTCATATCAGGAAATCCAACATGGCAAGCTTCTACAAAAGAATCGTCAGCACACTACCTTCCCCTCCCCTTCTCCTTTTATGTTTTTGGCAACAATCCTCAGGTGGAACTTCCACACCCCAAACTACTCTGATTAGGTGCAACTGCATGTTACAAGATGACCATTGGTTAATCCACCACAATCTTCTTTTGGATACTCACTTAAACCAATTCAGGTAAATCTCAAAGAATCTCAAAAATAAAAGAGGCAAAGAAATTGAGACTAAAAGATTTTTAGTAGTTTGCAGCAGTAATGTAAAACAAAATTTATTGTTCACCTTTGACTTCTCTATGTCCTTATGAAGTTAAGATCTGCTGTATCTGAGGGTTTATGTCCTATGCTCAAAATACATGTGTTGAAACCTCATTTAAAATGTGATAGTATTGGAAGGTGGGGACCTCCGGTATGATTAGCTCTCATGAGTGGAAGAAGAGATTTCAGAGCCCTGTATTGCACCTTGCCACATGTCAGCATACAGCAAGAAGCTACAATCTATGAGTGAGAATATGACCCTACCAGATGCTAAGCTTGTTGGAGATTTGAGCTCGGATTTCCCAGGTTACAGAACTGAGAAATAAAATTCTGTGGTTTGTAAACAGCCACTTTAAGGAACTTTATTGTAGCAGCCTCAGTGAGAATTGACCCTACTCTGAACTTAGCTGTGCACATCCAATTCCTTATGCCACCTAGGCTTAAGGAAATTTAGAGCATTAGCAGTTCTCTAAATAATCCCTATAAGGATAATGTTCACTTTGTTGATTTATAGACAGACACTAGTTACAAGTAAGTTCTGAGAGACCATTCCCATGTCTATACAAGAAATCATAAAATTTTAAGAAATAATTGAACCCTCCTCCCATCTCTTTCAGAAAAAGTACATGCTGAGATTGACAGAGTTGTTGGCCAGAAACAGCAGCCAAGCTTGGCCAACCGAGAGTCCATGCCCTATACCAATGCTGTCATCCATGAGGTACAGAGAATGGGCAACATCATTCCTGTGAATGCTCCCAGGGAAGTGGCTGTTGATACCACTTTGGGTGGATACCACCTGCCAAAGGTAATTAGGCACTCTTAGCCTTTGTTTTTGTCTTTGAGATCATCCTAGAAAAGTGTGCTAGGAGAGGTTCCAGTCCTAAGGAATCACTTCCATGAGCAGAGTGATGCATCGCTTCTGATTGTCTCAATACCTCACATCCACAATTTAAGGAAGAAAGGGTTGTTTTGGCTCATAACTTGTAGAGGTTTCAGTCCATGATTAGGTGGCTCCAAGGCAGCATGGCATGACAGAGGTGCATAGTAGAGGAGAAGCAGCTGATGGCATTATGAGAAGAAGGAAAAAAATAAAAGAAGGAGAGATGAAGACATATCCTACCAGGTCACACTCCCAATAACCTGCCTCTCCTGACAAGGATTCTGTAACGTGTCATAGTTTGGAAAATTCTGTAACAAAATCCTATAGTTATAGAATGTTAAATGTGCAGGGACATAGGAGACCCTCAGATCTCAAATTATGCTAACACTGCTGTTTGTGACATAATTTCCCCACCAACAGGACTTCAACTTACAGCCCAGTTGTGGGGAATTATTCCAAGAAAGGAAGCCAGTTCTGGGTGTGCAGTATGACTTATAAAGGGAGAGACAAGAAAGACATTTATTATGGAACAGTTATCTGTATTATAATACTAACCTGTTTCACAATGTCTTAGTTCTCAGAATAACTTATTTTCATCTTGTAGATTAAATTGAGGCTCAGGAAAAGTTTGCAGATCTCTGAACTACAACATGACAAATTTGATATCCAGAACCAGCTCTTTGGTTACAATCTTCACTACATAATGATCCTGCTCAGGACTTGTTTTTATTTAACTAAAATAATCTTCCTCAGGTTTTCTCCATTGTCCCCTATTAAATTTCCTGTCTTCACAAACAGAATTCTCATGTCATGCTACCTACAATGAAGATCCCCACAGTCAGCTCCTCTGTGTCTCTGGTGTCTTCTATGCACAAAGCACATTTTAGGTGTCTTCCTTTGTTCTCTGGCCAACTTGTTCAGGCTGTGTGGGTCTATTCTAGTTTGTTTAAGTTCCTCGGAGTAGGATTTACTCAGGAATGATCTCCAGTGGCATAACCGACAACTTTCCCACTCAACGTTTCAAGGTAGTGCCACTGCCAAGCCAGGCAGGAACTGCTTCTTTTTTCACTGAGCATCCCCTGGGTTGTGGCTAAAACCTGAATATGCCAGCCAATGTTTGTATTTTTCTTTTTTTTTTCTTTTGGGCAGTTTTTATTTTTTTTTATTAGATTGACATCTTTTTATTTTTTTATTTTTTTTATTTTTTTCAAAGTTTTATTGATAAACAGATAGCAATGAGACAGTTTCAAATCAAATCGGAAGTACAGTTTCAACAAATAATACACTGCATATATTCTTCTTAGTGGTTAATTGCTGTACAAGATGCGGACTTGTGATCCTATATACAAACACCATTAGAACAAATCATTCTATCACTAAGTTTTAGCATAGGGTTCAATAATCATGTTGGGCACCAAAAAAATCTAATTGCACATAAGTCAGGATCCATAGCTTTGATATCAGATGGCCTAGTTCAAGAAATAGCTCTATGTTTACCAACTATGTAACCCTGAATTATTGTAATTCTAATTCTAATGGGGTAACACACAGCTATGATCCCAGCACAGGGGAGGATCAGTAGGAGTCTGAGCTACATAGTGAGACCCTGTACCAAATACATAAATAGAAAGAAAAAGAAAGAAAGAAGAAAGAAAGAAAGAAAGAAAGAAAGAAAGAAAGGCAAAACAGAAGAACCTGTCCCCAAGATGTATGGGAAAATGATCTGTTAGAACTGGAGGCAGGCACTTTAGTGTGGGCTGCAATGATATGGCTTGTATATAGACGCCTTCCAAAAGCCTCATGCAGACATGAGGGTTTTTGGAGGCAGTTGTATGTGTGGTGTGTGATGCTGGGATTAAAGATATGATGCTCAAATCATGGGTTCCCTGTCCATAAGTGTGAGTGCTACTCACCTTAAGGGCCAGAAGCTGGGACACGGTGAGTGAGAGACAACCTGGGACCCACAGATCCTGAATAGACCCAGAGCACAGGCCTGGCAAGTGAGTGAGATGACCCAGTGCCTGCAGGATCCTGAATAGACCCAGAGTGCAGGCCCGGCAGCGAGTGAGCGAGACATCCCGGGGTCCCATAGGATCCTGAATAGACCAGGAGCACAGGCTCAGTGAGTGAGAAGATCCTGGCCTGCCAAACCCTGAATAGAGCCAGAGTGCAGGCCCGGTGTGGGAGTGAGACAACCTGTGGCCCGTGGATCCTGAATAGACCCAGAGCATAGGCCCGGAGAGTAAGTGAGACTGCTGAAAGCCAACAGATCCTCATTCGACCCAGAGTGCAGGCCCAGTGCAGAACCCTTAAGCAGAACTCCCTGTAAAAAGGCTAGAGGCAAGACCCACCCAGCTGATTCAGGAGCAGAACACTTTGCCAGAGTGACACAAAGGGTTCACCTCTAATGGCTGCAGCAGGAAGAAGTAGAGCTCAGCAGCCAGACCCCAGCCAGATCCAAGCAACACCCACCTGGAAGAATCTCAGCTTCATAGATCCGGACCTGGTGCTAAGATAGAAACTCTATCTAAGCTCTACAGCAAAGGTAAAAAGACCATGGTATACAAAATGACAAAGAGAAGGAACAAAATGCAGTCTCAAGCCCCAAGTCCACCCAGCACAATCGCAGGAGACACTAGCACTGAGGAAGCTGGAAATCACACACCAAATATCTCTGAAATAATAATGTTGGCAGTAAAGAAACAACTGCAGAAAGGAATAGAAGAAATCAGATCAGTTAATTCCAGAACTAAAAAATTTAGTGATAACTATAATCAAAGAAGTACTAACTGCTTCTAAAGAATACACTGATAAAAAAATAAAGCAGAATATAAAAATGATGGAACCCCTTAATAAGCAATTTAGGAAAGAAACAGAATGTATGAAACAGGTTCAAAGTGATATACAGGAAATTAAAACCTCAATCACAAGCTGGTAAAACCGTTTGAGTGAAAGTGAAAACAGACTTTCTGACCTTAAAGACACCATTGTAGCTAGTGAAAAAGTAAGAAAAGATCTCTTAAAAACAACTAGGATGCAGGAAAAAATAATTCAATACCTGCAAGACGATGCAAAGATGAACAATGTGAAACTAATAGGCATCAACGAGAAGGAAGGAGTCAATACAAATGACATAAAAAA
>NW_004524592.1:16915726-16919218 GCF_000260255.1 Octodon degus | reverse complement strand
GTTCTAGAGAGGGAGCAAATTGATCACAGCCTCATGAGAATGGAAAGAACCCACCAAATAGGGCAAACAATTAAACACAGGAGAATAAGAGGGGAAAAAAGACCAAAAAAAGAAGCTGGTACAAAATATAAGGACAGAAAGAGAGATGATAGCATTGCTTGCTGCTGTTTGTCTTCTGATGCCTCTTGCCCATGCTGTGATGTCTCTCCACTATGCCATCCTGCCTTGGAACTAGCTGATTATGGACTAAAATATCTACAAACTAAGCTACAATAAACATTTCCTCCTTTAACTTTGGGTGTAAGTATATTGTCTCAGCAACAAGAAAAGTAACCAAGACCCAAGGCAACACAGGAGGGGTGCCATGGTGAGTCCGAAGGATGGGTTTCTGACCTGAGACAGTCAGGAAGCTATAGAAGAGTATCAAGTTTGTGAGGTGAGTGAATGGACAATGTGAGTCATTGAGTCATGTTCAAATCATACTCAGCTCTCATGATGTAGAGCAGATTTAAAGGGATGGTGGAAATATTAGAAGACATTATAAGCATATAGGTGGATAAAGCAGCAGCCTCAAAAAGGACCTTGTGGGAAATGAATGGAGATGACTGAATCACCAGATTTGTAAAGTGACCATCCTCACTCGTGGATGAGATGAAGCAGCAGGAGGGAAAGGCTCACTCTCTTGGCACTGTGATTTCTTGTCATGTATTTCAAGAGATGGGTTTCTCCTCTGGCCACCTGGTAGTGTTACTAACCCTCTTGTGAGCAGGAAGAGTGATTGATAATGGAGGGAAGAGGATGGAGAAGTGAAAGAGAAGGGGGTGTCTTTTCCCTCTGTAATGTTGCCATGGTCATCACGTCCCTGAGGGGCTGGGTGATTTGGTTACTGGTGTACTGACTAGCCAACCCATTGCTCTGTTCTCATCACCAATATGTTCCTCCCTAATCCTACAGTAACATCTGCTATACATCAAATCCATTCTACACCCAAAAGTAGCCTAACTTCCCTGTAACATTCCTAGCAAAGAATGGCATTCTGTCCCTCTGAGTGGTCCTGTAAAAACATATATGATCTGGGAAAGTGAGATGAAGTAAGTGTGCACTCAGCAGGGTAAAGAAACTAAAGCTATCTGCAGGCCTGAGATTGGGAGTCAAAGACCCTGTCCCTGAGCATGAACATGTTGCCTGAGTGAAGCCTTGCCTGAATTTCTCCTGCCTTTTCTAGGGGACCATGATTCTGACCAACTTGACAGCGCTGCACAGGGACCCCACAGAGTGGGCCACTCCAGAAACATTCAACCCAGAGCATTTTCTGGAGAATGGACAGTTTAAGAAAAGAGAATCATTTCTACCTTTCTCACTGGGTGAGTTATGATGAAAAGGAGGGAAATCGCAAGTTCTTCCCTCAGTTCTTCCTCCTCTTCCCTGTAGTCTTTGCTTTCAGTAAGAGCCTTCCAGGTGGGCCTGTCCATTGTGACTCCTCGCTACTGTTGGCTGCAGTCCATCAATCCCTGGATTCCACATTCTTTTAGATCATCCCTACAACTCAGTGATTCCCTTTCCTCTGACAGAGTTTTCATCTTTCCATTGATCACTTTTCCACAATCATCAGAGCAGAGGACAGAAACGCAAGCCCCAGACACTTCCCCACATAGAGGTTGGACATCTGCCATCTACATACAGTGTTTCATGTCACAAATTCTTGTAAAATTCACTAATTCAGCTCAGACAAGAATAGAGATGATATTTGAATATGGAGATTGGAAGGTGGCCAGGGAAAGAGACTGCCTCCTTCCCTGTGGGTCCTAGACAGTGATTCTAAGTAGCACCAATTTAAATAGATTGACCTATTCTCTGTAAGATATCCCTGAAGAGTTCCTTTTGCCTCTATAAATTTAATTACCTTTCAAACTTCAAGTTAGCAAACATATATTTTATGGAACTTGAACAGTAAGAAAGCAGATTTAGTGAAATCTCTTTTTCATTTTCAAGCCATATGCAAATGGCCAATTAAAACCAATAAAATTATAAAATCAATAGCAAATTATTTTAATGTATTTCAACCATTTCACTGTAAACATCACAAAGATTTTAAAAATAGTAATCAAGATACTTTAATGCCATATTTACTGAATCTGTATTATGTTTCATTCAGTCCAGAAGAATGGAGGTGAATTAAATAGAAAACAAAAGAAAATTTCTCACATGGAACACTTGTGTCTTCTTAACACTGTCTTCTGAAAAAAACAAATGTGACACTCACCAGCTATGGTGTGGGAGACATTGAATTCACTTATTAAGTAACTTACAGTAAAATTCAGATTGACTTTCTGGAGCAGCATCATTTTGCAGCTGGTGACACTAGGACTCAGAATAGTGTGAGCTGGGATTTGACTGCAAGACAGTGTGATTCCAATGTCCATGTTTTCTCTCTCTGTTGTGCTGCCCCAGATGTGTCTAAGGCTGATTCTGATTGCATCCTCTTTGTCTTTCCACACATGATTCCATGTCAACTTTCTCCCAATGCAAAGTCACTTCTAATGTGAAGGCTTGGGTAGGACACAAGAATACATTCCAGACTTTCTGTTCATTGTATTTCTATGCTTTTTTCTGTAGCACAGCTTTGGCTGCACATTTCAGTTATTGTAACTGTTTTTCCTCATGTAGCTAGTGTCAGATCAATGAGAAGCTGAGTTAGTGGGAATGTGGCCCTTTGTTCATGCTACAAAACTGTTTTGCCTAGTAACTGCTGCAACCCTGATGACAGGAATCTTATTAGATGTCTATGCCTGTAAAAAAAAAAAAAAAAGAGTACCTAGCCCCTGTGTACCCCATCTGCATATTTCTTCATATTTCAGATGCCTCTTGCATATAGCTGCTTCATGATTCACTATGTTTAAAACTTTTTTCTATCTATATAAGCCACAGTGTTAAAAGGACGTATAGTGACATACTAGTCCTTTGTAATTAAGAATTGTACTACACCCACTTAAGTACAAACCTTGGAAGGAAATTCTCTCATGCTATCCTTGCAAATACATAATTATTGATAATTCATCACAAATAGATTGTATCTTTTTTATTAATTTTATTGAGAAACACATAACAATGAGACAGTTTCAAAACCAATTAGTAGGACAGTTTCAATAATTAATACATTCCTAGGGATGGAAGGATGGTTCAATATTCAAAAATTTATAAATGTAATATACTATAACAATAGAGCAAAAACTAAAAACCATATGATCATCTCATTTGATGCAGAAAAGGCTTTTGAAAAAGTCCAACACACATTCAAGTTCAAAGTTAAACACAAAATTGGAATAGATGGCCTCTACTTCAATCTGGTAAAAGCCATTTATGAAAACCCAATGGCTAACATAATCCTAAATGGGAAAAAACTGAAATCTTTTACTCTTAGATCTGGTACAAGACAAGGATGTCCTCTCTCACCACTACTACTCAATATAATTTGGAATCATTAGCTACAGC
>NW_004524592.1:16914145-16914650 GCF_000260255.1 Octodon degus | reverse complement strand
AAAGTGAAAAGGCAACCCACAAATTTGGAAAAAATCATGACAAATAAGTACTGAGACAAAGGTCTGCTCTCTAGAATTTATAAAGAACTGAAAAACACTGGGGCCCCAAAATTTAAAGACCCAATCCAGAAATGGGTATCCGAAATGAACACACGCTTCTCAGAGGATGAAATTAAAGAAGCCAATATATATATGAAAAAATGCTACACATCACTAGCATCCACAAAATGCAAATTAAAACAACATTGAGATATCATCTCACCACAGAAAGAATGGCTATCATAAAGAAATCACCCAACAACTAATGTTGGAGAGGCTATGGGGGAAAAGGAGACCTTCTCCACTGCTGGTGAGAATGTAGACTGGTGCAAACATTATGGAAATCAGTGTGGACACTCCTTAGAAAAGTGGGACTGGAAATCCCATTTCAACCAGTTATTCCTCTACTGGGAATTTTCCCAGAGGATCTGAAAACATCATATCATAGGGATATATGTGTGCCTAT
>NW_004524592.1:16910993-16911520 GCF_000260255.1 Octodon degus | reverse complement strand
TTTTTTTTTTTGGTGGAACCAGGGATTGAACGCAGGCCCTTGCACTTGCCAGGGAAGCGCTTATTCCACTGAGCCATCTCCCCAGCCCCATTATGGCTTTAGTTTCTATACCTCGTTTTTATACTTTTCTGCTGGATGGAAAAAAAAAAAAAAAAAAAAGACCTATATAACAAGAAATGTAACTTTTTTATCTGACAAGATCAGTCAAATCCCCTCTGGATGTATCTTGTTTTGGAATGTACTCAAATTAAAAGATACAAAATTATATCATCTCCAACACTGAGTGTCCAAAGAATAAGCAGGATAGGGCCTATGACCCAAATTTTTATACTTGTAGTCTAGTGCTCTCTCCAATACAAATAAAAGGTAATGTATTTTCTTATTTTAAAGTCTTTTCAGCTTTAAATTCATTGTGCTCATACCATATGTATCACTTACAATATTTCTGTGTAACAAAGAGTCCCAAATCTCTGTGAGTTCAAGCAATAAGCATTTGTAATTGCTTATATTATGCATGCTAGATGTGT
>NW_004524592.1:16894646-16904828 GCF_000260255.1 Octodon degus | reverse complement strand
GTTTGCTCCTATGGTCTAAAGCATAAAACCATTAATTACCACAGATTGGCAATTTCTAAATTTCATGGACCACTCTTAGTATTACTAATTGTACTACTGTAACTGGGATACCATACCTGTCTTAACACATTCTCACTTGGGTAATAATGCCAGGAAGTAATGAGGTAATAACCCCACCAAAGCCCTAGAAGGCAAGATGGAGGACAGTGTCAAGCAAAAGCAATACCCCACTCTCAAGAAATAGAGAAGGCAAGATCTTGGGATGAACACAAACCAAAAATCGGTGACACATAAGACATCCCTGAAGAACAGGCTTTACAGAAAGGCTCTATTTGCAGGGATAGAGCTACCTACTATCAAAATTTCACAACATCTTTCACTGAAATCAAAATCAAGAGTGCATTCTCAAATAAAAAAATGACAAGAAAATGGAGAAAAAGGCAATATCAGGTCCCCTGCCTATACAGAACAAATCCAGGAGGCATCAGCATAGAAGAAATTAGGAAGTCACACGCCTGGAACCTCTAAAATGATTGAAACTGAAGTAAAGAAACAACTCCAGAGGGGTATAGAGGAAATCAGAGCAGAGATATTGTCTCAGGTAGAAAAAGAAATAACTATAATGAGGATCCAGTCCTAGACCAGGCCCGGTGAGGGTGTGGGAGAGATTCCTGCTACCCTGCCCTGGCAGGACCTGCGAGTCCCAGCGCAAGTGCAGCATGGTTTAGACCCTCTTCCACACCCTTGGAACCCCCACCACCACTCCGCAGCACCTCCCTACCCCACTCACCTAATTAGAATTTCTGCCACATTCTGGGAACACCCACATCCAGTTCTAGCGCAGGCAAGGTGAGTGTGTGGGAGAGCTTCAGGCTACTCTGCCCCGGTGGGACCTGCAGGTCCAAGAACAGGTGCAGCATGGGTGAGACCCTAATCAACACCCTTGGGACCCCAACACCACTCCACAGCACCCCCACAACAAGCCCACCAAGTGAGAATTTCTGCCACATTCTGGGGACTCCCAGATCCAGTCCTAGCCTAAGCCTGAGGTGTAGGAGAGCTTCCTCTCCCCCTATTCCACCTTGTCCCCTCCAGGCTCAGCTCAGGCCTGGACTACTGGCCTGGGGTGAAACACTGCAGCTGCAATCCCTGCAGAGAGTGTAGGGGACAAAGCCAACCAGCTAGTCCAGGAGCAGAACATCTTGCCAGAGGGGCACAACAGGATCACTCCCAAGGGCACAGCAGGAAGGAGCTGAACACAGCAGCCAGACCCAAGCCAGGCACAGTTGGATAAATCCAAACTTTGTAAATCTGCGCCTCAATTTCAGTAAGTGCTAAGGTTATAACTGCACCAAAGATCTACAATGAAGGTCAGAAGACAGTGCTACATAAAATGACAATGAGAAGGAACAAAATGAAATCTCAGACCACAAGCCCACCCATAACAATGCAGAGGACACTAGCACAGAACAAATTGGGAATCACACAGCTGAAATTAATGAATCAACAGCTTCTGAAATAAAGTAACAACTGCAGAAAGGTATAGAGGAACTCAGATTGGAAATGAAAAAAGAAATCCCTGAATTAATAGCATCTGCAATAGAGAATCAAATGCAGAAACATATGGAGGAAACGCAATGCCCACCCAGAACAAATGCAGAGGACACTACTTCAGCAGAAATATATGAATTAATAGCATCGATAGTAAATAAGCAACAGCTGAAAGTTATAGAGGAACTCAGAGCAGAATTCTTTTCTGAAATTAAAAAAAATAAATTTCTGAAGTCATAGCATCTGAAGTAAAGAATCAAATACAGAAACATAGGAAGCAGACCCAATCTGAAGAAAACACTACAGTAAAAGAATTAATAACAGCTTCTAAAGAGACATTGATTAAAAAAAAGAGATTAGAAAAATGAGAGATTCCTTGAATGAGCAATACAGGAAAGAAATACATAGCATGAAGCAGAGTCAAAGAGATATAGAGGAAATTAAAATCTCAGTAACAAGTTTGTAAAACCGTTTAAGTGAAAGTGAAGACGGTGTTTCACATTTTGAAGAAGCTGGTGCAGCTAGTGAAAAGGTGAGAAGAGATCTCTTAAAAACTTCTAGGATGCAGGAAAAAATAATTCACCACTTGCAAGAAGATGCAAAGATGAAAACTGTGATACTAATAGGCATCAGTGAGAAAGAAGGAGTCAATACAAAGGACAGTAAACATATATGGGCAGAAGTAATAGCAGAAAACTTCCCAAATATGAGGAAACAATCTGACTTTCAGGTAACCAAAGTATACAGAACACCAAATAACCTCAACCCAATTAAAAACACACTGAGACATATAATAGTCAAGATCCCAGAAATTCAGCTCAAGAATAATATACTGAAAGCTGCTAGAGAAAAGAAGCAGATCACATTCAAAGGAAAACCCATTAGAATATGGCTGACTTCTCTGCCCAAACCATGAAGGCAAAAAGAGCATGGAGCAGAGTACTTCAAGTCCTCTATGAAAACAAATTTCAGCCCAGACTACTACACCCTGCAAAACTCTCTTTCAAGTTTGATGGAGAAGTGAAATACTTGCATGACAAAGAACAACTAAAGAATTTCATGATGATAAAGCCAACCCTACACAGGCTACTGAAATATGTTCTAGAGAGGGACCAAAATGACCAGAACTCCACGAATGAGTTCAGATGCAGCCAATTAAATAAGGCAAACAGTCAAAAACAGGAGAAAAAGGAACAAATAACAACAGGTAAATAACACATCAATCATAAGTCAATACATCTCAATTATAACCATCAATGTAAATGGACTTAATTTACCAATTAAGATAAATTGACTGGCAAGGGGATTAGGAAACAAAACCCAACAATATACTGTATTAAAAAAACTCATTTAATTCATAAAGACATACATAGCCTGAAAGTCAAAGGATGGAAAACAATATTAAATGCCCCAGCACCTTAGAAAAAAGCAGGGGTAGCAATCCTATTCTCAGACAGTCTCAACATCAAACCAAGAATGATAAAGCACAATAAAAAAGGTCACTATATACTTGTAAGGGGAAAAATTTAAGAGGAAGAGGTAACACTCATAAATATGTATGCACCAAACACAGGAGCACCCAACGATATAAAGCAAATCTTAATGAACATGAAAAATCTAATATTCAATATCTCAATCTTAACAGGAGACATTAACAATCCCTTATCCCAACAAGATAGGTCAACCAGGTAAAAACTTAGCAAAGAAATAACAGTACTGAACCAGAGCTTGAAACAAATGGACTTGGTGAACATACACAGAGTGTTCCACCCAAACACAGATGAATACACATTTTTCTCAGCTGCACATGGGTCATTTTCTAAAATAGACCACATACTGGTCCATAGGTCATGCTTAAGTATATGCAAGAAAACAGAAATTATCACATGCATATTATCTGACCACAGTGCAAGGAAACGAAATAAATGACAAAAGAAGCCAGAAAAACACACTAAATGCATGGAAATTAAACAACACCTTACTCAGCAACCAATGGGTCACAGATGAAACTAAACAAGAAATTCAACAATATCTACAATTCAATGAAAATTCATCTTCAACTTATTGGCATTTATGGGATACGATGAAAGCAGTTCTCAGAGGGAAATTCATAGCTGTAAACTCACACATTAGGAAAACAGAACAGGAACAATTAAACACTCTAATGATGCACATCGAACACCTACAAAGGAAGAACAAAGGAAACAAACAGCCCAAAGATGGGAAGAAATTATAAGAGTTAGAGCAGAAATTAATTCAATAGAAACAGAGAAAACATTTCAAAGAATTAATGAATCAAAAAGCTGGTTCTTTGAAAGATTAAATAAAATCCATAAACCTCTAGCTAAGCTCATCAAAAAGAGGAAAGAAAAAATTCAAATACAAGCAATAAGGAATGAAAAGGGTGTAATCACCACAGACTCAGTGGAAATTCAGAAGATTATCAATAGCTACTTTCAGAATCTTTATGCACACAGAATAGAAGACACAGATGAAATGGACAGATTCCTAGAAAGGTACAAATTACTAAATCTGAATTAAGAAGATATAACAACTCAGGCAAGGAAATTGAAAATGTAGTAAAAAACTTACCAACACAGAAAAGTCCAGGTCCTGAAGGATTCACGACTGATTTCTACAAGAAATTTACATAAAATATAATCCCTGTACTCGTCAAACTCTTCACTGAAAATTACAAGGAAGCAATCCTCCCAAAATCTTTCCCAGAGGCAAGAATTATACTGATACCAAAACCAGGGAAAGACACAACTAAGAAAGAGAACTACAGGCCAATCCCCTCATGAACAAAGATGAAAAAATCCTCCATAAAATCCTATCAAGTAGAACACAGCAAATCATCAAGATGATCATACTACATAACTAGGTAGAATTCATCCCAGGGATGCAAGAATGGTTCAATATTCATGAATCTATAAATGTAATACACTATATCAATAGAGTGAAATCTAAAACCACAAGATTATCTGAATTGATGCAGAAAAGGCTTTGTACTACTTTTGTAGGACTTTGAACATGAATGAGTGTTGACAAGCTGAAACACTCATTCATGTTCAAAGTCCTACAAAAAATTGAAATAGATGGCCTCTTCTTCACTCTCATAAAAGCTGTTTATGACAATACAATGGCTAACATAATTCTAAATGAGGAAAAGCTGAAATCTTTTACTCTTAAAAAAGAGATCATAGAGGATTTCAGAAGATGGAAAGATATTCCATGCTCCTGGATAGGAAGAACCAACATTGTGAAGATGACCATGCTCCCAAAATTGCTGTACAGATTTAATGCAATCTCTATCAAAGTACCACCAACATACTGCACAGACCTGGAGAAATCATTCTTAAATTTATTTGAAACCAGAAAACAACTAGAATAGCAAAAACATTCCTGGACAACAAAGACAAGGCAGCAGGCATTTCAATTACTGACTTGAAATTATACTACAAAGCTACTGTCATAAAATCAGCATGGTACTAGCAATGAAATAGACCTGAGGATCAATGGAATAGATGAGAATACAATGAAGCCTCTACAAACACACTCAGACACCTGATCTTCGACAAAGGGGTCAAACATACTCACTGGAAGAAAGATAGCCTCTTTAACAAATGGTGCTCGAAAAACTGGCTCTCTACATGCTGAAAACTCAAACTTGACCCAGGTCTATCACCATACACTAAGCTAAAGTCACAATGGATTAAAGATCTAAACATTAAAACAGAAACATTCAATCACCTGGAAGAGAAAGTAGGAGTAATTCTTGAAGACATAGGGGTAGGTAAATAGTTCATAAACAAAAATCAAATCACACAGGAAACTCTTGAAAGAATTAACAACTGGGACCTGCTCTTACTGAGAAGTTTTGCACGTCAAAAGAAATTACCAACAAAGTAAAAGACAATCCACAAATTTGGAAAAAATCTTGACAAATAATTACTCAGACAAAGGTCTGCTCTCTAGTAGAATTTCAAGAACTAAAAAACAGTAGGGGCCCAAAATTTAATGACCCAATCCAGAGATGTGCATCTGATTTGAACACACCCTTCTCAAAGGATGAAATTAAAGAAGTGAATAAATATGTGAAAAAATGTTCCACATCACTAGCTATCCACAAAATGCAAATTAAAACAACATTCAGATATCATCTCACCCCAGAAGGAATGGCTATCATAAACAAATCAATCAACAACAAATGTTGGAAAGGATTTGGTGAAAAAGGAACCCTTCTCCACTGCTGGTGGGAATGTAGACTGGTATAATCATTACGGAAATCACTGTGGAGACTCCTTAGAAAACTAGGACTGGAAATCCCATTTAAACTAGCTATTCCCCTACTGGGAATTTTCCCGGAGGATCTGAAAACATCATATCACAGGGATATATGTGTGCTTATGTTTATAGCAGCACAATTTGTGATAGCCAAATCTTGGAAACAATCAAGATGCCCGTCACATGTGAAATGGTGGAAAAAGATGTCGTACTTTTATACAATGGAGTATTACTCAGTTATAAAGAATGATAAACTTGAAACTTTTATATTTAAGTGGATGTCACTTGAGGATATACTCATAAGTGAAATAAACCAGACAAACGTGTAAATATCATATAGTGTCCCTAGTATAAGAACTCAAAAGAAGAAATACAAATAAAAAGGTATAATACAATTAAAAGGAAAGCAAGAACTTGAGGACTAGACAATGAAGAGACAGCAAGAAGAGCTAGGAAATATGACAGTCACCTTTTTCTGGTAGCCAAGTCTGGAGACAACCAGCAGAAATGGCACCTCGCAAGGGGAAGGAAAAGAAGGAAGACAGGTCATCAGTCTCAGGCCTCAGGTGCCTAAGAAGAGAATGTACTTGGTGTCTGTCACATCTTTACATCCTTCAATGATACTTTTGTCCATGTCACTGATCTCTCTGGCAAGGAATCCATTTGTCATGTGACTGGTGGGATGAAGGTAAATGTTGATCAAGATGAATCCTCCGGGGCTGGGGAGATGGCTCAGTAGGATAAGCGCTGGACAGGCAAACGCCAGGATCTGAGTTCAATCCCCGGTTCCGCAAAAAAAAAAAAAAAAAAAAAAAAAAAAAGATGAATCTTCCCCATATGCTGCCATGTTAGCTGCCCAGGATGTGGCCCAGAGGTCCAAGGAGTTGGGCATCACCGCCCTGCATATCAAACTCTGGGCCACAGGAGGAAACAGGACTAAGACCCCTGGACCTGGTGCACAGTCAGCCCTCAGAGCACTCACTCACTTGGGAATGAAGAACAGGAGGATTGATGATGTCACTCCTATCCCCTCCAACAGCACCCACAGGAAGGGAGGTCACCGTGGTTGCCATCTGTGAACAAGGCTCAAATTGTTTTCTGTTAATAAATTACCTTCATTTTTAAAAAAAGAAATATGACAGAGTCAAGACATATAGTTATATGTACAAGATGGGTAAGGCAATGATCCTGAGAATCTTCAGAGATTTTCGAATCTACAATAAATTGGAATGATTCTCACCCTAACTATATATACTGACACCTGTTAACTAAGAAACTGCACTGAAGATGGCAATTTGTAATAGTAGTTTCATGCTTAAAGTGCCTGTCATTCTGGTCTTCTGAATATGGGCTGTTTGTCATGACATGCCAGTTGCTGCCATGCTGTCTCTCGAGTAGATGTTTGTTTAAAAAGGAAGGGGGTGGTGAATGAAGGCAGGAGTCAGAAAAAAAGAGTGTTGTGGGACTGTCCTGCTACAATGCCATATATGGATAGATTTCTGGACTTATGTGTAAACATATGTAATTCTTTATTCCTATTTTTAAATATATTTTAAATTTTTTTAGTTTTTTTCATCATATTCTGTAGGGACTTAAAGTTTAACATATCAATACTTGATGAAATATACCTGTACCATATTATGCCTAAGATGTTTGATATTCAGACAGATATTGAGGTTAAGCTCAACAGCCTAACTTGTATGGTAATAACGATCAGTTGCTCTTCTGGAGGGTTAACAACCTAAGTTTGCAGACCAAAAATTAGAGAAAAAAGCAGGCTACAGGGCAGCCAACATTTTGGCTCTTGCCTTTCAAGGTCAGTGAAGACTCAGGACATAGGAGAATGTGTATTGTAACATCATATAACTCACTTGTGTCCCAAATTTTCTGATCAAGTATATTATGGGACCACAGAGGAAAATGTTCGATGATGTAGAGTGTGCCTAAGGCAAGTCAAATGGAGAGAAAACATTCTTTCATTCTTTCACATGGAACAAATTGGTCAAGAAATGGCCGTGACTCATCCACATGGCTGACACTGACAGAAGATCTACTAAGTGCACTACACATTTTCAGGATAAATCCTGAGGTGATTTGCCTGACCTTATCAGATACAAAAGCTACATTTCTTGTTATATAGTGCTGTTTTATCTTGGTCTTAACCATACAGCAGCAAAGTGTAAAAACAAAGTATAAATAGTAAAGCCATATCAATATTCTCAGTTGTAAAAGGCTCAAGTCAATACCTTCTGACTTTACCAGTTGTAAGGAAAATTCACTACTGTTATGGAGAAATATGGGCTACTGGACAATATTGGAATAGTTTGCTGAATTCATGCACCTATAATATTTAAATGACAATGGAATACCCTTCTCTGACAAAACTAAACAAAGAAGGGTATACAAATGAATGACAATTTTGTATTTGTATATTCAAAATAGGATAGATATACAGCTACATTCTCTTAATTCAATGAATAGAAAGATTTGTTGTAATAGTGTTTGTAAACAGGATATCATGTCTGCTTCTTGTACAATGAATAACCATTAACACAACAATATGCAATGTATTATTGAAACTGTCCTACTAATCAGTTTTGAAACTGTCTCATTGCTATTTGTTTCTCAATAAAATTTTGGGAAAAAATTAATAGAACAGTAAAATACTCCCTTGACAAAGAACAACTAAGAAAATTCATATCCACAAAATCAATGCTACAAAAACTAATGAAAGATATTTAATTTAATTTAATTTTGTTTTATTTTGAAGAGTAAAACCAAAGCAGAAACAAAGACACAAACAGGATAGCATACAACAATGCATATGTTACACATTTCCAAAACAAGAATAGCTAACAATGGTTGCTCTATTATTTAATTTTATCATCAAGTCTTTTGCTCATATGAAGATATATTTATGCAAGATTGGAAAATAATTCATATTGCCACTTACCTTCAAGAAACCTTAATTTTCTAGTCTCTACTTGGCCCAGAGGAACAGTGCCAATATCACCAATTTTGTAGACATCCTGGAGAGGCAGCCACAAAGCCTTGTCAGTTGGCTGAGTGGGTTGAAGGATGTAATCCAAAGCTTCAAGCAATGTGGTTCCACTAGCATTGCCATCTTTATGAGTGACCTTCCATCCTTTGAACCAAGGCATATTAGCACTTGGCTCTAGCATGTTTTCACCATTGCAACCAGAAATTAGCACAAAAGCTATGGTGTCAGGGTTGTAGCTGATTTTCTTAATGCAGGTACTGACTTCCTTAACAATTTGTTCATATCTTCTGTATGTAGGGTGGCTCCGTTTAATACATTTTATTAATACCAACAATTATTTGTTTCACACCCAGTGTGTAAGCCAGAAGGGCATGCTCACGGGTCTGCCCATTCTTGGAGACACCAGCAGCAACTTTGCATTCACCAACACTAGCAGGAGCAGTCAGGACAACACAGTCAGCCTGAGATGTGCCTGTAATCAAGTTTTTGATGAAGTTTCTGTGTGCAGGGGCATCAGTGATGGTCACATAATACTTGCTAGTCTCAAATTTCTACAGGGAGATGTCAATAGTGATACAATGCTCACATTAGGCTTTCAACCTGTCCAAGACTCAGGCACATTTGAAGGAACCTTCCTCATCTCAGCATCCTTTTTCTCAAATTTTTCAATACTTCTTTTGTTGATGTTACCACATTTGCAGATGATGGCCAGTGACGGTGGACTTGCATGACTCCACATGTCCAATGATGATGATAATAATGTGAATCTTAAGCCAACAATTTGGCCCTAGCCTTCCAAGGTCAATTAAGACTCAGGGCATATGAGAACCTGTACTGTAATGTCTTGTAACTCAGTAGTGTCCCAAATTTTCTGATCAAGAAGATTATAGGGCCAAAGAGGAAAGTGATTGGTGATGTACAGGGCACCTAAGGAGAGTCACATGGAGACAAAACATTCTCTCAGGCTTTCACAGAGAGCATATGGGCCAAGCAATGGCCATGACTCATCCAAATGGCTGATATTGACAAAGGATCTACAGTCTGAGGTACAGGATCTCAGGATAAATCCTGACGGGATTTCACTGACCTTATCAGACCCAAAAGCTACAACTCTTGTCACATAGGTCTTGCTTTACCTTGGTCTTAACCATCCGGTAGAAAAGTATAAAAACGAAGTATAACAAGTAAAACCATGGTGTCTTGTACCCAAACTAAGAGTAAAAGATTTCTCAAAGTAGTTATTCATAATCTTCTGAATTTCCACTGAGTCTGTGGTAATTACACCCTTTTCATTCCATATTGCTTGTATTTGAATTTTTTCTTTCCTCTGTTTGATGAGGTTA
>NW_004524592.1:16839980-16866106 GCF_000260255.1 Octodon degus | reverse complement strand
TTTTGTGTAGCACTGTCTTCTGCCCTTTGTTGTAGATCTTTGCTGTAGTTATAACCTTCACATGTACTGAAGTTCAGGTGGAGCTCTACAGAGTTTGGACTTATCCAGCTGCGTCTGGGTTAGGTCTGGCTGTTGTACTCAGCTCCTTCTCGCTGCGGACCTAGGCTAGGACTGGGTCTGGGCATTCCCGGAACTGGGCAGAAATTTCTACTCGGTGGGATGGGTGAGGGAGGTATGGCAGAATGGTGGGGAGTGGCCCGAGGGGGTGGGAGAGGGTCCTGCCCCCCAAGAGATCCTTTCTTACCTTTTCATTAACTGCATTAGTATCTTCTAGATCTGAAACTCTGTCTTCACTTTCACTCAAATGGTTTTGCAAGCTTGTGATTGAGGTTTTGAGTTCCTCTATATCTCTTTGACTCTGCTTCATGTGATCTGTTTCTTTCCTGTGTTGCTCATTTAAGGAATCTATCACTTTGGTAATCTCCTCTATTTTTTTTATCAGTGTCTTCTTTAGAAGCAGTTACTCTTTTACTGCAGAGTTTTTTTCAGATTGGACTTCCTCCATATGTTTCTGTATTTGATTCTTTACTTAGATGTATGAATTCAGATTTTTTTTGTCAGAAATTAATTCTTATCTGAGTTCTTCTACTCCTTTCTGCTGTTATTTCTTTACTTTGGATGCTGTGAACTCATACATTTCAGCTGAGCTAGTGTCCTCTGCACTTGTTCTGGGTGGGCATTGGGTTTCCCCCATATGTTTCGGTATTAGATTCTTTACTTCACATGGTATGAATTCAAGTAATTCTTTTTTTATTTCAGAAATTAATTCTGCTCTGAGTTCCTCTATACCTTTCTGCTGTTGTTTCTTTACTTCCAACACTGTTCATTCATTTCAGCTGAGTTAGTGTCCTCTGCACTTGTTGTGGGTGGGCTTGAAGCCTGAGATTGCATTTTCCTCCTTGTCTATATCATTTCATATAGCACTGACATATGACCTTTGGTGTAGAACTTTGGTGCTGTTATAACCTTAGCACCTACTGAAATTCAGATGCAGATCTATTAAGTTTGAGTTTATCCAGTCATTCCTGGCCTGGTTCTAGCTGTTGTGTTCTTTGAAAGTGAACCTGTTATGCCCTTCTGGCACAAATGTGAACCTGTGGTGCCCCTCTGCTGTGCCCCTGGCTCAGGGAGCATTGGGGAGCACAGAAGCTCTCCCACACACTAGCTGGTCTGGGCTTGAGCTGGATCTGGGGGTCTTGAGAGAGTTGCAGAAGTTCTTGCTCCTTGGGTGGGCTTTGGATTGGGGGCTCCGGAGGGTTTCAGGGGTCCCAAGGGCACAGTAGAGGGTCTCACTCACATGGGTGCCTGAGTTTTGGTCTGGAGGGGTCCCGTGGGTGCAAGGAAGCTGGGAGCTCTCCCACACATTCGCTGCTAGGCTTGTACTGGACTGCATCTGGCCCCTCTGTAGATAAATGGATGCAACTAGAGGCCATACTTATAAGTAAATAAACCAGACCCACATGTTTATATATGACATTCTCTCCCTAGTCTAAGAATCTGAAGGGATAAATAAAATCTGAAAGGAATAATAGATATAATAAAATGGAAAGAAACTGTACATAAGGAATAAACAATAAAGATGTTTGAATGGAGGAAAGAGGGGCTGTGGAGATGGCTCACTGGAATAAACACTTCCCTGGCAAGCCCAAGGTCCTGAGTTCAATCTCCGGTTCTGCCAAAAAATAAAAAAATAAAAAATAAAAAAGAAAGAAAGAAAAGAGAAAAGATAGAACAAAAAGTAATGGAGGGAAATCACATAAGTATATATTCAGGATAGCTGAATAGATCATTTTGATCTATTTCTTGAAACTTGCAGTTAATATTTAATATTTTCACACTGACTAACTCTATATGCTAATATTAAAATCTGATCAACTACATCAAAGAAAGCAAAGTGCAATACAAAAACCACAGTTGAATACCTCTCACCTTGTTCTTCCTAATGTGTACAGTTTCTAATATCCTATCAATTAGTATACCCTCACAGGCTTGCCAGATAGCTCAGTTGTTTAAAACACAACTTGGGCAAATGTAGTCAGGCTCAGGGGACCGTGGTTCAATCCCCAGCTCTACAAGCCACACCATACCCTCCCTAAAGGCAGCCTGAACCAGCCAAATAAATCCTCAATTAATATACCCTCTTGAAAATAATTAAAAAATAAAACGTAAAAAGGACAAGAGGGCCAGCCACTGGAATAAAGTGGATTAGAGTGCCTGCTTAGGCAGGTGCAGGGTCTGGCAGTTAGATGCCCCACCTGCAGTGCCAGCCTGCCCCCAAGGCACGCTGAAATGGCGATTGAGACTGAGCGTGGTGGTGCACACCTGCCCAGCACTTGGGAGGCTGATAAACAGGAAGGATCACTATGAGTCTGATCTGTGTAGTGAGACCCTGTGCACCCTGTACTAAATACATTTTGAAAAAAAAAAAAAAAAGAATAAAAAGGACAAGGGAAAAAGTTGTTTATTGAAAATGTTAATGTTTAATTACTTGACCAATCTTGCATACCTATATCTATTTATCTCAGCAACTGTTTTGATGGTGAAAATATGTAATACGGCAACCACTTCTAAATTTTTATTCCTGTTTTGAAATTCTGTACCATATGTACTTTTATTTGTCACTGATTCTGTCTTTGTTTCTGCTATTTGTTTTTGTCTTTAAAATAAAACTAAAAATAAACACAAAAAATTGTTGAAAAAATCAGACCCTAAATTTAAAGACATAATACAAAATTAAAAAAGACATAATACAAAAAATGGGCATTTGATACTGGACTGTATCGTATTACTTTGCTGAATTCACGTACCTACAATATTTGAATGGCAATGGAACACCGGTCTCTGACAAAACTAAACAAAAAAGGGAGATATAAATGAAGGTCCATTTTGTAGTGAAAAAATATATATATGTATATCTGTATATACAAAATAGGAGAGATATACAACTACTTGCTCTTAGTTCAATGAGAAGAAAGATTTATACTAATAGTGTTTAGATAAGGTTCATGTCTACATCTTGTACTCTGAATAACTACTATGAAGACAACAATGTGCAGTATATTAATTATTGTAACTGTCCTACTAACCTGTTTTGAAACTGTCTCATTGCTATTTCTTTCTCAATAAAATTTCTAAAAGATGAGCATTTGAAATGAAGACACATGTATTAGAAAAAATACAAATTTCAAGCAAAAACATGAAAAACCATTCAACATCACTGATCAATAAATGCAAATTAAAACAACTCTAAGATTCCATCTAACCCAGAAAAAATGACTGTTATTAAAAGATCAACCAATAACAAATGTTGTGGGGTTGTTGAGAAAAACAAACCCTTCTCACTGTTGGTGGGAGTTTAGACTGATTCAACTATTGTGGAAATAATCCTTGTGGAGATTTCTCAGAAACAAAGAGTATAGGACCCATTTGGCCCAGCTATTCTCCTTGTTCTCTTCGCAAATGGATAAAAAGCACCACACCACAGAGATATATGCACACACATGTTAAAAATAACATAGTTTCTAAAAGCTAAATCTTGGAAACAATCCAAATTCCCTTAAACTGAGGAATAGATAAAAAGATATATATTTTTATACAATGGAGTATACATAGATAAACATAAGTATACATAAGGATAAACTTGAGACATTTGGAGCTAAATAGATTCATCTTGAGACCATACTCTTAAGTGAAACAAATTGGATAAGTGTATTTAAATATTTGTCTCTCTTGTGTTAGAAACTGAAAGTATAAATAAAAATTAAAGTGTATAATAGATATTGTGAAATAGGAAGTCATTGTTCAAAGGGAAAGGAGAATAGGGAAGAGTGGAAGGAAAAATTTAAAAAATGTGAAATAAAAGGATGAAATGGAAGCCAAGCATTATAAATAAGAAGGGGGAAAGGGATTGAAGAGGGGGACAGGGATGAAAAAAGTGACTAACATACAGCATGTACAGATACAAAGTTCCTCTAATGACTGTGATCATCAATCATCATGCACATATCAACTTTACCTGTAAACTTAATTATAAAAAAGCATGATTTACCACAGGCCTCTCTACCCATAAATAGTCTCAGCATATCAAAAAATAAAGAAAACACATAACCTGATTATATTCTTTTATTTACCAACTTTTGTTACAAGAAAATGTTAAGTTAATTTGAAACTTAGGATAAATTAAAACACCATACAATAAGACCCACAAAATTTCAGGTAGGAATCGTGTGAGCCAGCATAATGGCAACAGAAGGCAATAACACAGAGCTCCAGATGGACCCAAGCAGATGTGCAAAAGTTCGAGAATTAAATTCTCAGAGATTTAAGCCAGTGGGGGGGGGGGAACTTGCTGAGATAAATGTTAATTTTTTTCCTTTATAACTTTAATTAAACTTTATTTTGAGATAACTTCATGTTATCATGCAGTAGTAAAAATAACAAAGACAAATCTATATAATTTATAGCTCAAATAACATTGACATTGAGAAACTATGGTGCGTTATTACAAGCAATATATTAATACTGATAAAAGGAAATTAAATAAACAGGCCAAGTGAGAGTTGCCTGTGTATGTTTATGGAGGTACTGTTTCCAATGGGTAAGATATGGACTCAACCTAGATGTTCATCACCAAATGAATGGATAAAACCGACATGATGCACACATATTATGTACTAATAATAAGCCATAATGAAAATGAAATCCAGTTGTTTCTGGAATGTGGATGGAACTGGAGGAGATTTTGTTAGGTGAAATACACTAAACTTAAAAAGCACAGTATCAGGGGCCGGGGAGATGGCTCAGTGGAATAAGAGCTTCCCTGGCAAGCGCAAGGGCCTGAGTTCAGTCCCCGGTTCCACAAAAAAAAAAAAAAGCACAGTATCTTATCTCTTAATATATTGACTTTTGCAATAAAAAGTCTGCCTTACTATAAAACAAGATGATACACTTGAGGAAGGAGGAGTAAAAGGACAGAAACAGGATATTGGATTTGATTCATTCTAGGCATATCCATATTTCAAAATAGTACACTGACCCTCATTGATACATACAACTACTACCACTTAATAAAAGTAAAACTAAACAAAAACAGTTTTTTAAAAAATCAAGAATCCTTGTGATTGTCCTTTTATAACTTACATCCATTTCCATCTCTTCTAGTGCCCAATTCTTAAAAAAGAACTACCCTACTTCCCTGTTACATATCTTTATCATTTGAAAAATAATGTGTTAAATGTAGAAATATACATCTAGGGAAAATAGTGGTATAGATGTATCTGGGGAATGCTTTCTTGTCAGTAACATGGACATTGAGATGAAATAGAAATAGATCCTAATATTAGAATTAAATCAATGCCTATTATACTAGGGTCTAGCACCAGGAAGAAGGGGCAAGGAAGTAATCCATGAAAGAATGATAAGCACATGAACCAAAATGGTGTACTCAGAATTGCTACCAACATAAACATACATTAATTGCCTCTTTGTTTTTTCCATGCTTATCCAACCTAAGACTATAGTTAGTAAAAGAAAAATAGATGAGCATGATATGGTCTTTTAAAATGTTCCTACTCAGGATATATTTTTCAAAAATATGTAGTATGGGAGAAGATTTTCCAATTATTTCTTATTCTGATATTGTAAAATAACATTGTAAAAAGTTGAACAAGGACAAATAAACAAATTTTGATGTAATACAGAGCAGAAACTACAATCTAAAAGGTCATATACATAGTAGAGGGAAGATAAAATCAAAACAGTGGAAACTCCGAAACAAAAACTGAATGAGTGAATTCCACCTTCAAAAGCAAGCCTGTCCTATGGATAACCCACTACTATTATGGACTACTGAGCTATATTGGATTATTTTGCTGAATTCATGCACCTACAATATTTAAATGGCAATAGAATACCCATCTCTGACAAAACTAAACAAAAAAGGGGATATAAATTAAGGATTATTTTGTATCTGTATATACAAAATATGATAGATATACAGCTACTTTCCCTTAATTCAATGAGAAGAAAGATTTGTACTAATAGCATGTGGACAGGATATCATGTCTGCATCTTGTACTATGAATAACTGCTATGAAGACAACAATATGCAATGTATTAATTATTGCGATTGTCCTACTAACCTGTATTGAAACTGTCTCATTGCTATTTGTTTCTCAATAAAATTAATTAAAAAACACAAATATCAATTCTGCTTTGAGCATTAAATACAGCAATCATGGGCCTTTCTTCAGTCTCAAGACGATGGCCACATTTTCAGTCATCTTCCAACAGAATCTTCTCAGGGCATTCTTGATGTCCTTATTTCTCAGACTGTAGATGAAAGGGTTCAGCAAGGGTGTGACCACACTGTACATCACCGAGGCTGTTGCAGTTGAGTGTGAATTTTCAGTGACGGCAGAACTAAGGTACACACCTAGGCTTGTGCCATAAAATAAGGATACAACTGAGAGGTGAGATGCACAAGTAGAAAATGCTTTGTACCTCCCCTGAGCTGAAGAAATTGCACGTATGGAGGAAACTATCTTGGAGTAGGAGTATAGGATGGCAGCAAAAGGACAACAGGCAATTAGCACAGTTGCAAAATATATCACTATATTATTTGAAAAAGTATCTGAACAGGCACAGTGGACAACCTGATTAAGTTCACAGAAAAAATGTGGGATTTGCAAGTCTGTACAGAAGAACAGCTGCAACACCATTAAGCTTTGCAGCAGGGCATGCAGGACACTCACTATCCAGGACACCACTACCAGCAATCCACAGAGCCTGGGATTCATGATGACCATGTAATTCAGGGGTTGACAGATGGCCACAAATCGATCATAGGCCATCACAGTCAGCAGAAATATGTCCACCACAGAAAAGAGTAGAAAAAAATTCATTTGGGTGATGCAACCTTTATATGTTATGATTTTGCTCTGGGTGTGTATGTTCACCAGCATCTTTGGTACGGTGGTGGATGTGAAACAGATGTCCACAAAGGACAGGTTGGAGAGGAAGAAGTACATGGGTGTATGCAGGTGGGTGTCTGAGATAATGGCCAGGATGATGAGCAGGTTCCCTAGTACAGTGACCAGGTACATGGAGAGGAACAGTCCAAAGAGAATGGGCTGCAATTTATAGTCCTCTGAAATTCCAAGAAGAAATGCTAAGATTTGCGTCTTGTTCTCTGTCTTCATTGGGTTGATGTAACTGAAAGAAAATTTTAAAAATTATATAATACAATTATATAGTACCAATTTGATAGAAATGCTATCATATGTTTTCTATGGTTACGATATGAATTAGTTTTGCATATGAATCTGTGTCCCTTTAGATGATCCCTTTGCCACTTTCAGTTTTGAATATCTATCTCACTCTCACCTTTAGCAAGAAAGTATCCTTTTTTTTTTTTTTTTTTTGCGGAACCGGGGATTGAGCTCAGATCCTTGCATTTGCCAGGGAAGCACTTATTCCACTGAGCCATCTCCCCGGCCCAAGAAAGTATCCTTTTAAAAGATTGAATTCACCCATGCCTTTGAGGAATATGATTTCATGATCATCAGATTGCAGGAAATGATTGATCAGTGCTAGAAAAATGAAGATTCTTAATTTCTGATGAGAAAGAAAAACATGAGAAAATAGAAGCTGATAAAATAAAATCCTATAACATATCACTTGACAACAGTTACCATGAAGGAAAATACAAATTCAGAAGGAAAAGAAAAGAGGGAATGTCATTTTTAACTGAATGAACTTGCAAGACAAGTAAGTAGGTAGGTGATATTAAAAAAAATAACCTCTAGCTGGGGAGATAGCTCAACAGAATAAGTGCTTGCCTGGCAAGTACAAGATCCTGAGTTCAATCCCTAGTACTGCAACAAAAAAATAACCTCCAGGACAATGGGGAGGAATCTTCAAAATTATCTGCTGAAGTGTGCATTTTGCAGGAGGCACAGACAGGGCAAAGATTGAGGAATATGCTTGTTTCAGACATTTATGGTCAACAATGAGCCAGAGTGATATGGACCATAAGCAAGAAGGATAGTGCCAAGTGTTGGGCTCAGAGAATAAGGAAAAACAAAGGTGCCTCAGATACATATTGAAGCTCCAACATACAGAAATTTCTCTGTCCAGATGGTTTTGCATTTTCAGTGTAGCAATTAGCTCACAGTGGATCCCCGTGAATTAAAATAAATATCCTGTTCATTTACTTCTAGTTACTAATATTTTTGCCTCTGTGGTATGTTACATTTCAACATTAATGAGGCCAAAGACACTCTCTGACAAGTATTTTCATCCATAAAAGCAAATGTGTTCATACACACTTGCACATGTGCACATAGAGACACACCATTGTGCACAGAAACAAGCATCGCTTTAAAATAAGATTCATCCAGTGATATCCTGGGACTGTGATAACATCATGTTGTTTACATCTCTAGTCCTACAATTTTAAAGCAGTGAATATCAGGCAAGCTGTCTGTATAAAATTATTTCTCTCTGAGTAAATACATGACTGTTATCCACAAATCCTACTGTGTAAATCTCCCATGCATATATAACTTAAGGACTCCTTTTGGCTATGATGATTCTTCAATTGTATGCTTTAAGAATATTTAACATTATTCTTAATTAACAGAGAAAGAAAAATTAATTGGCCCTTGTGGTGTAATAGAATAATAAACTGCATGGTCCTCAAGAGATTGTAACAAAAAATGCTTCTTAATTTTTAATGGTATAACAACTCCAATTACCTCCCTTTAAGTGCTAGCAAAATTACTTAAGACCAAAATGAAATTTCATAAAAGACAACAAGTGAGCTCTTTTTTATTGTCAAGAAACTTAGAGAGTGAACAACCAAGTAGGAAGATACACAAAGGGAAGAATAAACCAAATAAGTAAATGCACAAACAACAATATAATTGGAACACGTTAAAAAATATTTTTATTTTAAAGAGAAAAAAACCTAAAAATAAAGCCAACAATACAAGCTAATAGGGGCTGGGGAGATAGCTCAGTAGAATAAGCACTTACCTGGCAAGCGCAGGGTTGAGTTCAATCCCTGGTACTAAAAAAAAAAAAAAAGTGAATAGGATAGAAATAAGAATTACTACATTGCATATTATTTTTAAAAGTAATTGCTCAGAGTACAAGACATAGGCATAAAATATTGTCTAAAGAATATTAACACAAACCTTTCTTTTCAGTGAACTAAGAGAAACCAGCTGTAAATCTAACTCTCTTCTAGATGATAGATAGATAGATAGATAGATAGATAGATAGATAGATAGATAGATAGATGATAGATAGATAGATACATAGATACATAGATACATAGATACATAGATACATAGATACATAGATACATAGATAGACAGACAGATGTATAGATATAGATGATAGATATAGATGAAAGATATAGATAGATATTTCTTTTCCCTTCCTTCCTCTCTCCTTTCCTCACCATAGTTTCTCTTCTTCTGAACAGTTTCTTCCCAATTCACAAAATGCATTTTACATTTTGGATCTTATTTACTTGTTTCAAAGAAATTTTTCTCCTGTGCTTTTCCATATTAATATCAACAGTGGGATTCCAGTGTTTCATTTTATTTCAATTAACACATATTAAGTGTGTATATTTTTAGAATATAAGGATGAATTTCAATACATGTACATTGTGTGATGATCAAGTCAGGATAGCTAGCATATCCATTACTTCAACCGTTCCCCATTTCATTGTGCTAAGAATATTCAAAGTTCTCCTTCCCTTGTGTTTTCATATATACAGTGCACTGTGATTAACTATAGTCCTTCCACAGAACAATAAAATAACAAAATTTCCTCTTCCTATCTCACTAGATTTGTCCCTGTTGATAAATCTTACACTATTTTGGAGCCCATCCTTGACCCTGTCTCTGACATTGTTTTATTCTCCACTTTTATCAGATCAGTTTTAGGTTCCACCATGAAAACTAATGGTTAGTATGTCTCAGTGACATAATTCAGATGCAAAAAGAAAAATACCAGTAGGTTTTTTATGGGCAATAACAGACAAAGATTATTTTCCCCATTATTTTGTGGGGTAACTTGCTTGTGCTTTTTTCCCCCCAGATTTTCAGTTTTGAACTAGTTAGACAAATCTCAAATCAGAACTCTGCACAGTAGGTTGCAGCATTTCTGCAACATGAAAGTTTAGTACAGATGATATCCTATAAAATCTTGCACTCACCCGGACGTATCTTTCATTTTACACTGAATTAAGTCAGACATGTGGCTGATTCTCAAGGCCATTACTCACATGTATTTTCATACATCTTACCACATCTTAGCATCGTGGAATGGATCCAAGTGAGCAGAGACTTACCTCCTTTATTCACTTTTTAGTTTTCACAGGGTTAAGTGAATATGTGTTTCTCTCTCCCTCTTTTTTTTTTTTTTTTTTTTAATTTTAGGGAAGGGCCTACAGGGTGTTCAGGGTCTCACTACTATATCAGACTCATGGTGATTCTCTTGTTTACAGCCTCCCAAGTGCTGGGATTACAGACGCGTGCCACCACACCCAGGCTCAATTGCCGTCTCAGCGAGCCCAGGGGTGGGACCAGCACGGCAGGCCCCGGGATCAAACCCACAACCCCTGAGCCTGCTTGCAGGCACTTTAATCTGCTGAGCTATTAGGCTGGCCCTAGGGTTAAATGAATATGTTTACATTATGTAAAGTTGAAGAGAAGGAAAAGTTGTACAATAAAAATAATTCCAAGATAATAGCAATAGCAGATTAAATTGAGTTTTAAAAGCTGTATTAAACATAACTGAAGTATCAAGCATTACATCTAAAAAGATATATAATATGAATAGTTTAACATTATGAAGATGGATTGATAATTAAATTGGTAAAGATCAGGACATAAAATAATGTCTTACTCTCCCACCACAAAATATCCAACATTCCCAATTTAAAGAACAAGAGGTTTATTTTGGCTTGTGGTACAAGTGTATTGTCATCTTGCTCCCAGGCAGAAACAGAATGACATGACATGGCAGAGGAAAAACAGTTCCACTCTTGATCTTCAGGAAGTAGAAAGAGTGACGAGCAGCCAGGAAAAACACATCCTTCCAGGTCAGGTCAGGACCTAAATCTTAGTAGCAAGTCAGCTACAGTGTCCCCATGGTCCAATCAACTTCTTTTTTAAAAAATTATGTATTTATGTATCTATGTATGTATTTATTTGGTACAGGGTCTAGCTATACAGTTCTGACTCATAGTGATCCTCCTATCTCAGCCTCCCCAGAACTAGGATTATAGGCATGTGCCACCAACCCCAGTTTTGGGGCGCACGGTACATGCAGGGTTCTGGGGCCAGCGTGGCATGCAGAACCAGGATCAAACTTGGGTTCTTCTGTTTGCCAGGCACCTGGACCACTGCACTATCTCCCCAAACCCCAATCAACTTCTTATAATGAGAAATTGAGTGATATTTCAAATCCAAAGAGTAACAATGAAAACAATAATTTTCTTAAAATATTGCAACATGTCAAATGTCTTCAGTTGCAATTTAATGAATCATTGTAAATGGATTTTTAACATGTGGCAAGGTTATATTTGAACTTATTTGGAAAAATTTGAATAGCTAAAAGAAAGCTTGGATAAATGGGTGTGTATGTGGATGAAAATGAACTTGGTACAAAATATTCTACAAAATATCAGGAATTTTCTTTAAGATGAAAGTAAATAATAAAGTTTAGAAGAACATCATGAAAACCTCGTGAATATCAGGGCAAAATCATCTTGAATGGCACCAAAAATTCAGAAATAAAAACATAAATAGCCAACTACATTACATTTACTATTTTATAGAATACTAACAATGTCAATAAGAAATAAAAAACTGGAAAGTTGCACTGAAATGCTGATTTATATAGAAGTTAGATATATGATGATAATAAGCCAGTTAAAGTAGTGTTTCATCTCAGATATAAGAAATGCTTTTACTTTACTTATGTCTTTCCACAGATATGGCATTATTTATCTTTTTCACCTAATTAATTGCAAGTGTTCTTGGGCCCATGAAGCCACTGTAAGCTTCTCAGTCCTTTTAATACAGTTTCATTTGTCACTGCTTAACTGTCAACAATGATTTCACACTACTCAGTTCATTGTTCCTTTCACTTTTCTACACAGTGAATGAATATATCAATAAATTAATCAAACAAACAAGAAACCACCAAATTTTTCACTTGTTTCTGAGGCTGGATTTGGTCTCATTCACCTTAAGTAAATGTCTTCAGGTCTTTCAGGAATTTTTCCTACAGCATCAGCTGGACTCTTTAACTTACCTGAATGGGTTTTCACAACAGAAGGTATGGAAGTCCAAATTCTTTGGTGGATGGGCGAGGATGGAGGCTGAAGCTATGTTGCCAGATGAAACCGCAAGAAGTGGTTATGTCCCCAACCCAGAGGCAGGAAATCAAAATACCAAATCAAGTTCCATCGAGATGAGTGTTGCATACACTTAGGGACAACAACAAAGGAGATGTTTACAGCTCTAAAAACATGCTCATTAGGCACATTTCTCTCATGTCATCCCAACTCTGAACACATCATTTCCCAGGGGGATGCTATGGTGTTCCAAAAGGATGTTTTTACTTATCTCTTCCCAGTACACCCGGGTAAATGACAGGTCAATCAGTCTTTATTGTCTCTTGTCTATAAATGCCTTAATTTTCTAAATATCTAATCTCTTAACATCCTTGGAGTTGTCTCCAAAATGTGAATTTGATAAAAAAAAAAAAATGTGCCTTGGCTATAACCGATGGATGCTCAAAAACCTTAAGATGTAAAGCACACATCCACTTATACCACAAGAAAATTTACCTTTTCTGTCCTCATTGAAGGGGTGGACTGTGTGATCACTTTATATAAAAACATAAGATAACAAATCTCAATTTCTTGCTACTTTTCTAACGATGAGAAAACAGCATCTTTACAACACAAGTAAGCAGCGACATTTAGTTGTGACTTTACAAAATGCTTGACAATATAGAGATATACTGAGATATTTTAATATATATTGCCATAAGTTATGAATTTGCAGTCATTATTGTATTCAGTTCTTAGAAAAGTCTGTTCTTGTGACCTCTAATGTAATAAATCTAATTCTATGTTCATATAAATGGGGCTCAGAATGGAAACCTGCCCAACAAAGCCCATTAGAATTTTAACATATTGGCTTTTGGCCTGATTCCCAACATGCTCCGGTGGTTTGGACAAGATGAGCTCGATCAGAACTGGGTATGATTGGGGGCCCTGCCCCTTAGCTCAGTTCTTTAAGTGGCTGCTTCAACAAAGCAGTCAGGCTCAGGTTGCTGTGGTTCAATCCCCACAATGCATGCCAGCCAAACCTGCCCTGAAAGCATTCAGAGAAAAAAAAAAAAAAAAGAACTGGGTATGACCTATCAGCCTCTACATTCTTTCATGATGGAAGAGTTTTTCAAGTTGAATATGCTATGCGGGCTGTGGGAAATAGTAGTACAGCTATTGGGATCAGATGTAAAGATGGTGTTGTCTTTGGGGTAGAAAAATTAGTTCTTTCTAAACTTTACAAAGAAGGTCCCAACAAATGACTTTTTAACATTGTTTGGCACATTGGGATGGCAGTAGCAGGTTTGCTGGCAGATGCTCAGTCTTTAGCAGACAGAACAAAAGGAGAAGCTTCCAGCTTTAGATCTAAGTGCAGCTATAACATTTCACTGAAATATCTTGCAGACCAAGAGGCCATGTACATACATGCTTATGCACTCTACAGTGCTGTCAGACCCTTTGGCTGCAGTTTCATGCTTGGGTCTTACAGTGTGAATGATGGTACACAACTCTACATGATTGACCCTTCAGGTGTTTCATATGGTTATTGGGGCTTTGCTATTGGAAAAGCCCAGCAAGCTGCAAAGACAGAAATAGAGGGCCAGGGAGATAGCTCAGCAGCATAAGTGCCTGCCTTGCAAGGGCAAGGTCCTGAGTTCGATCCCCAGTACCACAAAAAAAAAAAAAAAAAACAGAAATAGAAAAGCTTCAGATGAAAGACACAACCTGCCGTGATGTTGTTAAAGAAATTGCAGAAATAATTTACATACTACATGATGAAGTTAAGGATAAGGCTTTTAACTGGAGCTCAGCTGGGTTGGTGGATTAACTAAAAGAAGACATGAAATTTTTCCAAAAGATGTAAGGGAAGAAGTAGAGAAATATGCTAAGGAATCACTGAAGGGAGAAGATGAATTAGATGATAATAGTATGTAACAATTATCTGAGCATCTAGTCGGCTTTACATTTCTGTAATAGTCCCTCGAAACTATTTAGCCCCCAAATTATACATATCCACCACTGAATTTTCATTAAAATGTTGTCTTGTAAAAAAAAAGAATTTTAACATATTACTTAAATTTTTTTACTATATATATATATATATGTATATATATATGCAGAAAACAATGATTATATGCAAAATGGGAGTTAGTACATGCACATAACACACCTTATTTCTTTCTATCTTCTGCCTTCCTCTTTCCCTCCTCCCTCACTTGGTCCCCCTTCAATGTGAACATCTTCTTCCTACTTCCCAATATTTATCATCCATTTTGGTCCTTATTTGTGGATTTTCCCACAATGAATGCAATATTTAAACATGTGTATGCAATTCATTTCACTTAAAGATAGTCTCAGTGTACATTCATTTACCTAAAAATGTCTCAAGTATATCCTTCTTTATGGCACAGCATTACACCACTGCATATAAAAACCACATTTTCTTTATTCATTCATCAGTTCATGGCCATCATGGCTGCGTCCAAGTTTTAATTATAGATTTGCTATTATGAATATAGGTGTGTGTGCATCATTCTGGTGTGATGCTTTTCACTTTTTTGGAAGGATACTGAGATAGGGAATAGTAAGGTCAAATGAAACCTTTAGTTTCAGGTTTTTGAGGAACCTCCATACTAATTTCTATGTTGGTTGCACCAGTGTAGTGCACTCCCAGCAGTGCAGTGATCCACACAGCTCTTGATGTTGTCAGGGAAACATCAAGGCAGCGATGGGATGAGGAAAATATACACAAGAGATAAAAGCTGAAGTCAGGTGGGCTCTCTCTCTTTTGATGGGAGGAGAAGAACTGAACTACCCCTGTAGGGGTATTTATTTATACTTTTGACAAAGTATCACAAAACACAAGAGTGTCTAGCGACTAAGGACTGCAATTATCTCTGGCAAGATTTTTTTTCTCAGGACCAAAGTATTTACAGTTTCAGGTGCTCCCCACACACCAGCAAGGGAGAAGGGCTCCTTTTCCCCCACAGCCTTTTGGTTTATTTCCGTGGATTTGTTTGTTTGTTTGTTTGGTTGGTTGGTTGGTTGGTTGGTTGGGGGTTTTTTTGGGTTTTTTGTTTTTGTTTGTTTGTTTGTTTGTCTTTGTGGTACTGGGGACTTAATTCAGGACCTTATGCTTGCCAGGCAAGCGCTTGTTCTACTGAGCTATCTCCCCAGCCCTTGGTTAATTTCTTGATGATAGCTACTCTCTCAGTAATGAAATAGAATCTCAGCATTGTTGTAATTTCCATCTTTCAAATAAGCAAAGATGTTGAATATTTTTTCATATATTTATTTGCCATTCCTATTTCTTCATCAGAGAAGTATGAATTTCAGATGCCACTTTTTGGATGGTGTCTTTAAGTTTTAGGGTCTTTTTTTTCAGTACTTAGTATATTCTAGATATTAATCCTTTGTCTAAAGCAGAACTGATTTTTAAAATTTCCATTCTGTGAGTATTCTTATCACCCTGTTTGTGGTTTCTTTCACTGTGCAAAAGCCTTTTAAGAGGAAATTTGAATGTAGGAAGAATCTGGTAAGATTCTAGGTACAATATCTGGCAACAGTGACCTCAGTTGATGTTACTCTTTAATACTTCATGCAGGCATCATGAAAGGGATGTAGATGACCTGCCAGTTACTTCTAAGGAAAATCTTAACTTTGTTTCACACTCCTTAAAACGTCCTCTCTTCCTTGCAGTGTTTCTGAAGGTGGCCTGTGCTGTCTTCTGATTCATCACCTTGGAACCTCTCTATTCCTCCAATTTGTTTCTTTTTCAACTTGTTCTTTTTTGTTTTGTTTTGTTTTGCTCCAAATGCCTTCAGGGCAAGTTTGCCTGGCTTGAGTTGTGGGGATCGAACCACAGCAACCTGAGCCTGACTGCTTTGTTGAAGCAGCCACTTAAGGAACTGAGCTAAGGGGCAGGCCCCCATTCAGCTTGTTCTTTATATTGCTTGTCAGCTGCTTCTTCATTTGTGATCTTGAAAAATGACTGGTTATTACTTATCTGTTACGTCAAAGTCATATGTTTCATTTTATCTTTGACATTCAATTTATCAGTCTGACTTTCCACACTTTATTCAGAATTCAAGAATCAGATGTAGGGCGCCGAGGAGATGGCTCAGTAGAATAAATGCTTCCTGGGCAAGCACAAGGGTCTGAGTTCAATCTCTGGTTCTGCCAAAAAAAAAAAAAAAAAAAAGAATCAGATGTAACTCCCCACACTTGGTATACTCAACGACACCCTGTTTTTGTGTCTTTGCTCCCAAATGCCTAGCAAGTTCTTATGTATAGTATGGCCTAAACATTAATCTTGGACACATACGATGGAATCTTGTTAGGCTGACCTAAAGTAACCCAAAGGCTGAAACTCAAGATATATAAAAATAAAGACCAAAGGCAGGGCAATAGCCTTTTTACTCTAGCCCTCACTTTGCCTGCATTCAGTGTCCGAGTGTCCTTGTTTGCAGCTCTCACACCCATGAGTCTTTCCCAATGCAAATTCACTTAAAAACTCTAAGCAAAAACGTCATCGCAGATATCTTAAGATTTTTAGATGATAGTTTTCATTGTTTTTTAAAGATTAAGCTTTTCAATAATAAAGATAAGATTCTATTTTTTTTATTACTTGTAACATTTATTCTGTGGTGTTATGCTCTTAAAGTCTTTACCTACACTTAGGTCTTCAGGAGTTTTACTTATTTTATCTTCCAGAGGTTTCTGTTTCTATTTTAATATTTAGATCTTTGAACTATTTTAATTTTAGTTTAGTTCATGATGAGAGATTGGGTCTACTTTTAATCTAAAGCTTGTAGAAGGGGTCGGGGAGATGGTTCAGTGGAATAAGTGCTTCCCTGGCAAGCGCAAGGGCCTGAGTTCAATCCCCGGTTCCACCAAAAAAAATAAAAAATTTTAAAAAATTAAAAAAAAAATAAAACTTGTGGAAAAGCAGTTTTCTTAGCACCATTTGTTAAAGAGACTGGCTTCCAGTGGAGATGTTTGGGCTCTTTGCAAAAATAAGGTAACTGGATGTGTTTGGAGTTGTTTACACATCTTCTAATCTGTTCCACTGACCTTCTTGACTCCTCTGTTACCTTTTCTATGCTGCTTTTGTCATAGTAGCTTTGTAGTATAACTTCAAGCTGAGGATTTTAATGCACCTGTGAGGCTTTTGTTGCTCAGGAATGCTTTTGCTATTCTATGCCTCTTCATATTCTGCATGAATTTTAGGATTGTTTTCTCTAATTCTGTGAGGTATGCTGCTGTTATTTTGATTAGGATTACATTAAATCTGGATAACAATTTTGGAAGTATTGCCATTTTCACTACACTAGTAGTGATTATTCAAGAAAAAGGGATATCTTTCCATTTTCTGATGTTCTCTTTGATCTCCTTTTTCAAATTACCATAGTTTTCAGTATAAGGTATTTTACTTCCTTCATTAGATTGATTCAAATGTACTTCATTTTTCTTGATGCTATTGTGAAAGTTGTTTCCCTAATTTCTCTCTCAGAGAGTTTATTGTGAGTGTACAGCTATTGACTTTTTGAGTGATGACTGTATCCTGCTACCCTAGTGAATTTGGTTATTAAATCTAGTAGTTTTTGGTTGTGCGATTGGGTTCTTCTGTGTAGAGTATCATTTCCTCTTCAAAATAATGGTAATTTAAATTCTTCCATTGCTATCTTAATTCCTTTTATTTACTTTGTCTAATTTCTGTAGCTAATATATTCAAAACTATATTGAATAGGTATGGTGATAGTGGACACCCTTGTTTTGTTCATGACTACAAAGTGAAATCTTGATTATTTTGAATATTTGATATGAAGTTGGGTTTTGGTTTGTCATAAATAATTTTTTAAGATTAATATAAAAACATTCTATTCCATTTTTCTCTATGGTTTTTATCTAAATGTGTTGCATTTTGTCAAAAACTTTTCCTGCATTTATCAAGATAATGATTCATACTTGGCTCTGTTGATATGGGATAGTACATTGATTGATTGGCATATGTTCAACTATCCCTGTATACCTGGGATGAAACCTACTTGATTGCGATGTATAATCATGATTTGCTGCATTCTGTTTGCCAGTATCTTTTTGTGGATTTTTGCATCAATGCTTATTAAGGAGATTGGCTTGTAGTTCTATTTCTTGGTTGGATCCTTCTCTGGCTTTGGTATCAAGGCAGTACTTACTTCCAGGAATGGGCTTGTGAGTATTTCTTCCCTTTCAATTTCACTAAATAGTTTGAGAAGTAATTTCATTAAGTAGTCTCTAAAATTGTAAAAATTCATCAGTGAATCCATAAGGAACTGGCCTTTTTAATTGCTGAGAGTTTTAAACTATGTGTTCAATTTCAATGGCATTGGTTTGCTTAGAATTTTTATATATTGTTGTTTCAACTTTATTATTTCATGTGTTTCTAGAAATCTGATAGTTTCTTTATGTTTTCCATCTTATTAGAATATGAGTGTTCAATGTAGGTACTGATTATCATCTGGATTTCTGCAGGATCCATTATGATTTTCCCATTTCATTCCTAATACATGGATTTGAGTCTTTATTTTTTGATGTTTTGGCTAAGTGTTTGTAAATTTTATTTAATCTTTCATAAGAAAAAAAACACTTCAGTTCATTGATTTTTTGCATTGCTTTCTCAGGACCAATTGTATTAGTCTTTGCTTTGATCTTCATAATTTCCTGATTCATATGAAATTTTGGCTGAACTTGCTCTTTTTATCTAGAACTCTAAGGTTGAACAGTTGATTTACTTATGCTTGCTGAATCTTTCCAATTCAGAATTCATCAGTATAATTTCCCCCTTTAGACTGTGTTAATTGCATCCCATAAGATTTGATAAGTTTAACTATAGTAAATGTCTAGTTGTTTCTTTAATTTCATCTGTGACCCATGGGTTTTTCAGGAGGGATTTATTTAATTTCCATGTATTATACATTTTTGTGGCTTCTATTGCCATCAGTTTCCAATTTTATTGCACTATGATTTGATAATATATATGGGATAATTTTAATTTCTTTTTATTTAGTTCTTAAGGTGCATATCTAAATTTTAATTGTATCTATGGTACAGAAATTCAGTGAGCCTTGGGAGCATCAGTGAGCTGCTTGGGAAGGAAAAAACACCACCTACCATCCCACCATTTTCTCTGAAGGCATAATGAGCCTTAGCAACATTGGGAATTTCGTGAACTGTATGGGAGGGACAAAGCCTACCCAAACCTCTGCCATCCATAAGGCCTTGCTTGGTCTGGAAGAATAATGGTGCCTGGCACATACTTCTATACTGTGGATTGGGCATTCAACACAGGAAGTGCCTAGGAAATGGTAATTGGCTTGTTTGGAATAACCAAGGATAAATCAACTCTAACAAGGGGAAACAATTTGCATACAAACTGATAATTTATTACCAGTTGGTTATAACTATACACTTTATTCTATGGTCTAAATTTAAAAATCAATAGCTATAGCAATTTATCAGTTTATAAATTGTGCTTATTGCTAATTGTACTACTGTAACTATGTTGTCGTATCTGTTCTAATCAGTTCTCCCTTGTGTATTGAGAAGCTCTGGGGCAATAACTTCAAAACATCCCTATAGCAAGACACTGGGGATTGAACCAAACAGAAACAAACATCTAACTCTTAATGAATTGAGAGGGTATGACTTTTGAAAAGACACAAATATAAAAATCTTTTAAACAGAGAAGATATCCTTGAAATACAGACTATTCCAGGAAAGACACTGATAACACTGATACAGCTATCTACTACCAAAACTCACAAGATCACCACAGAAAGCAAAATAGAACACAAAATAAAAATTGTTTAGAAATTAAAAAATATATAAAAAGAGCAAAAGTCAATCTCCGACCTCCAGCCCACCCAGAACAAGTCCAAGAGACAAAGACATGGAAGAACTTGGAAATCATATACCTGAAATTTCTTAAATGATAGCAAATGAAGGAAATGAACAACTCATCAGGATATAGAAGAAATCAGATCACAAATAAACTCTTGGGTAAAAAATAAATAAATAAATGGCAATAGTTATGAAAGAATTGCTCACCACACCTAAAGAAGAATTAGATAAACAATAGAGAAGAATAGGAAAATGATGGAAACATTGAATGCACAATACAGGAAAAAATGAGACTGGATGAAACAGATACAGATATGCAGGAAATAAAGTATTCCATTGAAAGCTGGCAAAAGCTTTGAACAAAACTGAAGATAAACATTCATAGTTTAAGGACAGCATTGCAGCTAGGGATAAAAAAATGAAAGATCTCTTAAAAATAACAACTAATCAGGAAATAATAATCCAACAGCTAGGTGTCAAAAAAAAAAAAAGAAAGAAATCAGAAGTCAACATAAGCGACATAGAAAGACTATTTACAGAAGTAGAAGCAAAAAATTTTCCAAGCATGAAATAAGAATCTCACATACAGATAATTGAGGCACATACTAAGGAGAGTTGCATGGAGAGAAAACATTCTCTCAGGCTTTCACAGAGAGCAAATTGGTCAAGCAATGGCTGTGACTCATCCACAAGGCTGACACTCACAAAGGACCTACAAACTGCAGTACAGGGTTTCAGGGTAAATCTTGGGAGGATTTCACTCACATTTTCAGATACAAAAACTACATTGCTTGTTATACAGGTCTTGCTTTATCTTGGTCTTAACCATCTAGCAGAAAAGTGTAAAAATGAGGTATAAAAAATAAAGCCATATTAATATGCTGAGCTGTAAAAACTCAAGTCACCAACTTCTAACATTGTCAGTCCTACGGATAACCCACTACTATTATAGACTACTGGACTATATTGGAATACTTTGCTGAATTCACACACCTACAATATATAAATGGCAATGGAATACCCATCTCTGACAAAACTAAACAAAAAAGGAGATATAAATAAAGGACCATTTTGTATCTATGTATACTAAATAGTTGGGATAGATATATAGTTACTTTCTTTTAATTCAATGAGAAGAAAGATTTGTACTAATAGTGTTTGGACAGGATATCATGTCTGAATCTTTTACAATGAATAACCACTAAGAAGTCAATAATATGCAATATATTAATTATTGAAACTGTCCTATTAATCGGTTTCAAAACTGTCTCATTGTTATTTGCTTCTCAATAAAATTTTAAAAATAAATAAAACATTGAGGCACATAGAATTCCAATCAGCCATAATCAAAATAAATCTACACCTACACATGTAATAATCAAGATCCCAGAAATTCAGTATGACAGAATCTTAAAAGCTGTTAGAGGAAAAAAAAAAAAGATCATCTAAATGATCATAATAATCCTCATCATAATTGCATCATATTTCTCAATATAAATCATCAAATAAAGAAGATCCTGCAGTGAAGTATTATAGGTAATGAAACAAAACAACTTCCAGCCTAGATTGATGTACTCTGTAAAACAATCTTTCAAGATTAATGGAGAAGTCAAATACTTCCACTACAAAGAACAACTAAAGAAATTCATGATCACCACACCAATCCTACAAAGAGCATTCAAAGATATTCTAGAGGACTCAAAGCCCAGGCCAGGTGTGAGTGGGACCACTCAGGGACACCCAGAACCTCATTTGACCCAGGGCTGGAGTGTAACTGAGACTACCCGGGACCTGGCCAGGGCCTGCCAGATCCTCATTCAAGACAGTGCCCAGGCTGAGCATGTGAGTGGAACTTGTATATCTTGATACGTTTTATTCAAATTTCTTGTGAAAAAGGTTCATTTTTCTTGGAAATGTGGAGCTATAATTTCAACTAAATTCAGAAATTTTAAACCTATAAATATTTATTGCCTACCCCTTTATATTTTGAAAATTCTAATTATATGAATATAAGTTCCTTGATTTTGGCACAGAGTGAAATATTATATGACTGATCTGTAAATTCTTACTTCTTCACTTTTATTTTGGACAATTTTTATTGTTATATTAATTTAAGTTTGTAAATAATTTATTTACAATGTGCAATCTATTATTAATCACATGCTATGTATTCACTCAGAAATATTTCTCTAGGCCCCCAAGCCCGCCAAGTGAGTGAGAAATTCTGCAATTCCCTTGGGACCCCCAGATCCAGCCCAGCCCAGGCCCAGCCAGTGTGTGGGAGAGCTTCCAGCTTCCCTGTGCTGGAAGGATCCCTCCAGACCAAAACTCAGGCACCTGCATGAGTGAGACCCTCTACAGCACCATCGTGACCCCTGCAACCTTCCAGAACCCCCACTGCCAAGCCAGAGGACTGACTGAAAACTTCTGCAACTCTCTCGAACCCCCAGATGCAGGCTAAGCCCAGATCAAATTAGTGTGTGGGAGAGCTTCTGCACTCCACTGTGCTCCCTGGGACAGGGACACAACAGAGGGGCACCACAGGTTCACTGTTGTGCCAGAGGAGCACAACAGGTTCACTTCCAAGGGCTGCAGCAGCAAGGAGCTGAACACAACAGCTAGACCCAGGTGAGGCATAACTGGATAAACTCAAACTTAATAGGTCTACATCCAAATTTCAGTAGATGCTAAGGTTATAACTGCACCAAAGTTCTACACCAAAGGTCAGAGGTCAATGCTATATGAAATGACAAAGAAAAGGAGCAAAATGCAATCTCAGATCTGGAGCCCACCATAACAAGAGCAGAGGACACTAGCTCAGCTGAAATGAATGAAATAATAGCATCGGAAGTAAAGAAACAACAGCAGAAAGTTATAGAGGAACTCAGAGCAGAACTAATTCCTGAAACGAAAAAAGAAATCTCTGAATTCACAGCACTGGAAGAATCTAATAGAGAAAATTATGGGGGAAACCCAATGCACACCCAGAAAATGTGCAGAGGACACTAGCTCAGATGAAATGTATGAATTAACAGCATCACAAGTAAAGAAACAACAGCAGAAAGGTATAGATGAACTCAGAGCAGCATTAATTTCTGAAATAAAAAAGAAATCTTGGAACTCATACCATCTGAAGTAAAGAATCAAATGCAGAAACATATGGAGAAAATCCAATCTGAAAAAAAACTGCAGTACGAAAATTAATAAATGCCTCTAAACAAGACATTGATTTAAAAAATAGAGATTACAAATATGACAGATTCCTTGAATGAGCAATACAGGAAAGAAATAGATTGCATGAAGCAGAGTCGAAGAGACATAGAGTAACATAAAATCACAATAAAAAGCCTGCAAAACCATTTGAGTGAAAGTGAAGAAAGAGTTACAGATCTAGAAGATGCTGGGGCAGTTAGTGAAAAGCTAAGAAAGGATCTCTTAAAAACAACAAGGATACGGGAAAAAATAATCCATCACCTGCAAGACGATGCAAAGATGAACAACGTGAGACTAACAGTCATTAATGAGAAAGGTGGAGTCAATACAAATGATATAAACAGAATATGAGCAGAAGTAATAGCAGGAAACTTCCCAAATATGATGAAACAAGCCGATATTCAGGTCACTGAAGCATACAGAAAGCCAAATAACTTCAACCCAATTAAACACACTGAGACATATAATAGTCAAGGTCCCAGAAATCCAACACAAGAATAATATACTGAAAGCTGCTAGAGAAAAGAAGCAGATCGCATTCCAAGGAAAACCCATCAGAATTACGGCCGAATATTCACAAACCATGAAGGCAAGAAGAGCATGAAGCAGAGTACTTCAAGTCTTCTACGAAAACTAATTCCAGCCCAGCTACTATGCCCTGCAAAACTGTCTTTCAAGTTTGATGGAGAAGTGAAATTCATCCATGAAAAAGAACAACTAAAGAATTTCATGAGCACAAAGCCAATCCTACACAGACTACTGAAAGATGTTCTAGAGAGGGACCAAAATGATCAGAACTCCATGAACGATAACAGAAGGAACCCACTAAATAGAGCAAACAATAGAACACAGGACAAAAAAGAGTAAGAAACAGCAAGTAAATAAAATGTCAATCATAAGTCAACACATCACAATTATAACCATCAATGTAAATGGACTCAATTCACCAATTAAGAGAAATAGATTGGCACAGTGGATTAGGAAAAAAAAACCAACAATATGTTGTATACAAGAAACACATTTAACTCATAAAGAAACTCACAGGCTGAAAGTCAAAGGATGGAAAACAATACTACATGACCCAGCACTTCAGAAAAAAGCAGGGGTAGCAATCTTGATCTCAGACAGTCTCAACTTCAAACCAAGAAATGATCAAATGAAATAAAGAAGACCACTACATACTAGTTAGAGGAAAAATTCAAGAGGAAGGAATAAAAGTCATAAATATGTATGCACCAAACACGGGAGCACCCAACTATATAAGACAAACTTTAATAGACATGAAAAAATCTAATATCCAATACAACAATCTTAACAGGAGACCTTAACACCCCCTTATCCCAAGTAGATAGATCAACTAGACAAAAAATTAGCAAAGAAGTAGCACAACTGAACCAGAGATTGGAACAAATGGACTTGGTAGCCTTACACAGTGTTCCACCCAACCACAGTGAAATACACATTTTTTTTCAGCTGCACATGGATCATTTTCTAAAATAGATCACATACTAGTACATAGGACATGCTTAAGTATATTCAAGAAAACAGAAATTATCCCATGCATATTATCTGGCCACAATACAATGAAACTGGAAATAAATAACAAAAGAAACTAGAAAAACCCTCGAAATACATGGAAATTAAACAACACCTTACCCAGCAATCAATGGGCTACAGATGAAATTAAACAAGAAATTCAACAATATCTACAATTCAAGGAAAAATCATCCACAACTTATCAGAATTTATGGGATGCAATGAAAGCAGTTCTCAGAGGGAAATTCATAGCTGTGAACTCACACATTAGGAAAAGAACGGGAACAAATAAACACCCTAATGCTGCATCTTTGAGATCTACAAAAGGAAGGCCAAAACAAACCCAGAGCCCAAAGATGGGAAGAAATCATAAAGATTAGAGCAGAAATTAATTCAATTGAGATAAGGAAAACAGCTCAAAGAATTAACAAATCAAAAAGTTACTTCTTTGAAAGATTAAATAAAATTGATAAGCCCCTAGCCAACCTCATCAAAAAGAGGAAAGAAAACATTCCAAATACAAGCAATAAAGAATGAAAAGGGTGTAACTACTACAGACCCAGTAGAAATACAGAAGATTATCAATAGCTACTTTGACAATCTTTATGCTCACAGAATAGAAGCCACAGATGAAATGGACAGATTCCTAGGTAGGTAAAAATTACCAAAACTGAATCAAAAAGATATAACAACCTTCAATAACCCAATAACAGCCATTGAAATAAGGAACGTAATAAAGACCTGCTGACAAAGAAAAGTCCAGGTCCTGATGGATTCACACCTGAATTCTATAAGAAATTCATAAAAGATATAATCCCTACACTCCTCAAGCTCTTCAATGAAATTGAAAAGCAAAGAGCTCTCCCAAAATCATTCCTGGAGGCAAGTATTATGCTGATACCAAAACCAGGGAAAGACACAACTAAGAAAGAGAACTACAGGCCGATCTCCCTCATGAACATAGATGCAAAAATCATCAATAAAATCCTAGCAAATAGAATACAGCAAATCATCAAGAAGATCATACACCATCACCAGTTAGGATTTATCCCAGGGATGCAAAGATAGTTCAATA
>NW_004524592.1:16821752-16822325 GCF_000260255.1 Octodon degus | reverse complement strand
GAATTATGCTCTTTGTTATTTCCTATATGCTACTTCTGGAGGTATTAAAATATTTCAAGTTTGTATAACTAAAAAATCTTACTTTTAGTTTTCAAGGGTATGTTTGCTAAGTATAAAATTCAAAGAGGACAGATCTTTTCTTTTCTTTCAGTCCTTTCATTAGTCTAGTTTCTTACACAAAAGGTTCATTTTTCTTGGAAATGCAGTATTATAAGTTGAACTAAATTCAAAAATTTTAAATCTTTAAATATTTATTGCCTACTCCTTTTTACTTTGAGAAATCTAATTATATGAAGATAAGTTTCTTGTTTTTGACACAGTGAACTATTATGACTGACTGTAAATTCTTTCATTTTTATTTTGGACAATTTTTATTGTTATATTCATTTATGTTTGTAAATAATTTATTTTCAATTTGCAAACTATTAAAAAATTAAAATGAAAAAAGAAATTACCAACAAAGTGAAAAGACAACCCACAAATTTCAAAAAAATGTTAATTAATAAGTACTCAGACAGGGCTGGTGAGATGGCTCAGTGGTCTAAAGCACCTACTTAGAACAAGCTTAGCAAA
>NW_004524592.1:16819891-16821442 GCF_000260255.1 Octodon degus | reverse complement strand
AGAAAGAATGGCTATCATAAACAAATTAACTAACAACAAATGTTGGAGAGGCTGTGCGGAAAAGGGAACCCTTCTCCAAAGCTGGTGGGAATGTAGACTGGAGCAACCATTACAGAAATCAGTGTGGAAACTCAAGAAACTAGGACTGGAAATCCCATTCAAGCCAGCTATCCCCCTACTGGGAATTTTCCTGGAGGAACTGAAAATTCATATCATAGTGATATATGTGTACTTATGTTTATAGCAGCACAATTTATGATAGCCAAATCTTGGAAACAACCAAGATGCCCATCACATGAGGAGTGGGTGAAAAAGATGTGGTATTTTCATACAATGGAGTATTACTCAGCTATAAAGAATGATAAACTTGAAGCATTTATACTTAAGCGAATGCGACTTAAAAATACACTCAAAAGTGAAATAAACCAGACCCACATGTGCAAATATCATATAGTTTCCCTGCTATAAGAAATCAAAAGAAGAAATACAAATAGAAAGTTATAACAACTAAAAGGAAAGCGGGAACTTGAGCATTGGTCAACGAGGAGAGGGTAACGAGAAAAGCTGGGAAATGGACAGAGACAAAGCCATACACTTGTACACACAAGATGGGCAAGGCAATGATCCTAAGAAATATCAGCAACTTTTTGAAGCCAGCATTTAATTGGTAGTATTCTCAACCTGATTAACTATATATACTGATACCTGTGAACCAAACAGCTGCACTGAAGATAGCAATGTGTAATAGAAGGGTCACGCTTGGAATGCCTGTCATTCTGGTCTTGTAAATACATACTTCTTGTCATGACATACCAATTATTACCATATGGTCTCACAAGTAAAAGTTGTTTGTTTTTTTTTTTAAAGTGTGTAATAACTGGAAAAAAAAGTCACAAGAAAAAGAAAAAAAATGTCACAGGACTGTCCTGCTACAATGCTGTATATGGTTAGATTTTAAGTTTCTGTGTAAAAATATGTGTTTATTCCTATTTTTAAATTTTTTTCTTCATATTCTATAAGGACTTAAAGTTCAACACATCAATATTTGATGGAAAATACCTGTTCCACATTATGCCTAAGATGTTTGATATTTAGACAGATAGGATAAACCGAACCACATATGTTGCAGGGTAAGAATAAGCTTTGCTTCTGGAGGGTTAACAATCTAAGTTTACAGATCAAAAATTGGAGAAAAGGAAGGGCTGCAAAATCCACCTACATTTTGGCCCTAGCTTTTCAAGGTCAGTGAAGACTCAGAACATAGGAGAACCTGTACTGTAACATCATGTAACTCAGTTTTGCCCCAAATTTTCTGATCAAGGAGATTATGGAGCCACAGAGGAATGTGATCGATGATGTATAGTGTGCCTTAGGAGAGTCACTTGGACAGAAAACATTCTCTAATGCTTTCGCAGAGAACAAATTGGTCAAGCAATAGTCATGACTCATCCACATGGCTGACACTCACAAAGTGCGGCACAGGGTTATAGGTTAAATCCTGAGAGGACTTGACTGAACTTATCAGATACAAAAGTTACATTTCTTGTTATA
>NW_004524592.1:16813914-16819776 GCF_000260255.1 Octodon degus | reverse complement strand
TAGCCCACTACTATTGTGGACTGCTGGACTGTGTTGGATTGTTTTGCTGAATTTAAGTGCCTATAATATTTAGATGCCAATAGAATACCCATCTCTGACAGGACTAAATAAAAAAAGGGATACAAAGGAAGGACCATTTTGTATTTGTATATACAGAATAGTTAGGATAGATATACAGCTACTTTTAACTTAACCCAATGAGAAGAAAGATTTGTAGTAATAGTGTTTGGACAGTATATCTTGTCTGCTTCTTGTTATGGATAACCACTAAGAAGATAACAATGTACAATGTATTGATTATTGAAAATGTCCTATTAGTTAGCTTTGAAACTGTCTCATTGATACTTGTTTCTCAATAAAATAAAATTAAATTAAAAAAGAAGTATTTCTCTAAAATTCACTCTGTCTACATCTTATATCTTTCACATTTCAATATTTTTCTACAATTTTTAATATGCTACATAATTATTTATTTTCAATAAAGTTAATGAGGAAAAAAATATTCTACAGATATTAAAATGACAATTCCATGAACAACAAATGAAATAAACCACCAAACAGGACAAGCAATTAAACAGAAGAGAAAGTAGGCCAACAACACCAGGGAAATAACAAGACCAACATAAGCCATCAAATATAAGTTACAGCCACCAATGTATATGGCCTCAATTCACCAATTAACAGAAATAGACTAGCAGAGTGCACCAAGAAACAAAATACAAGAATATGCTGTATACAAGAAACACATTTAACTCAAAAGGAAATTCATAGGCTTAAAGTCAGATGATGGAAAACAATATTTCCATATGCCGGAAACTCAGAAAAAAAATAGGGGTAGCTATTCTATTCCCAGACAATGTGAACATCAAACCAAAAATGATCAAATGAGATAAAGTCACTACATACTTGTTAGGCAGAACTTCAAGAGGAAGATAAAACAATCATATATAATATGATAACAAACAACTATGTGAGACAAATTATATTTTATTTTTAGAATTTTTTATTTATTTATTGTATACATGGTCTCACCACACAGTTCAGGCTCATCATAGTGATTCTCCTGTCTCAGCTTCCCCAGTGTTGGAATTACAGACATGAACTACCATGCCCGCTTTTGGTGCTAGCATGGCATGTAATACTGGGGATTGAACTTAAGTCCTTGCACTTTCCAGACAGGTAATTAGGCCACTGAGCTATGTCCCCAGCCCTGCTATTGAGTTTTGATTGTTGACTTTGTACTTGCTATGCCACAGAATTTTGTTATTAATTCTACAAGTTTCTAAAGCACATAATCCCAGCACTTAGGAGGCTGCAAACAGGAGGATCACTATGAGTTGGATCTGTGTAGTGAGACCTTGTAGATCCTGTATTAAACACAAAATAAATAAATAAATAAATAAATAAATAAATAAATAAATAAATAAAAGTGTGAATCTACAAGTTTCTTAGTGGAATTTTTTGTGTCTTTCATGTTGAGTATTGCATCATCATGAAATGAATGATGTAAGTGAATGATGGTAAGTTCACTTCTTCCTTTTCTGTCCTTATTTCATTTCTCTTTCTTGTCTAGTGGCTCTGACTAATATTTGCAGAATTATATTGAATAGGACTTATGACCCTGGACATTCTTGCCTTATTCCTGATTTTAAAGTGATGGCTTTAAGTTTTTATCCGTTTAGTATTATGGTGGTTGTTGGCATTTCCTCTATTGTTTTTGTTAGGTTGAGGTAAAGATGATCTATTCTGATTTTAGGTGGGGTTTTTTGTTGTGGTTGTTTGTTTGTTTGTTGGTTGGTTGGTTGGTTGGTTGGTTGGTTGGTTGGTTGGTTGGTTGGTTTTTTTGCAGTACCCAAGATCAAACTCTGGACCTTGCGCTTGCCAGGCAGGCATTTATGCCACTAAGTTATCTCCCTGGCTAGGTAGGGTTTTATTATGAATGAGTGCTGGACTTTGTCAAAAGTTTTTCTAATTCTATTGAGATGATCTGGTGATTTTTGTCCTTTTCTCTTTTCATGTGGCATATTATAATTATGGATTTGCTATATATTCAAGCATCCCTGCATTCCTGTGATGAATCTCACTTGATTGTGATGTATAATCTTCTTGATGATTTGCTATATTCTGTTTGGTAGTATTTTATTGAGGATTTCTTCCCCTTTGCTGGTTAGAGAGATGTGCCTGTAATTCTCTTTTTTGGTTTGGTCTTTCTCTGTTTTTCATACCAAGGTAATACATCCTGGAATGAGTTTCAGAGAATTGTTACCCTTTCAATTTCATTGAAGAGTTTGAGAAGAGTTAGCATTAAATCTTCTCTAAATTTCCTGTTAAATTCGGCTATGAATCCATCACAGCTTTGTTAGTAGGTTTTTTTGTTACATTTTTAATTTCACTGACTGATATCGGGTTATTGAGAATTGTTATATATTCTTAATTCAGCTTTGGTAATTCATATGTATCTAGGAATCTGTCCATTACTTCTGTGTTTTCCATCCTGTGATCATAAAATTTTTCATAGTAGGTATTGATGCTTTTCTGAATTTCTGTATTTTCTGTAATGATTTTGACCTTTTGATTTTTTTCTGAATGCATCTGAGTTTTTTGTTTCATTTTTTTAAAAGGTTGGCTAGGGAATTATCAATTTTATTTATTTTTTCAAAGAACAAACTTTTGAGTCATTAATTCTTTCCATTTTTTGTGTCTATTGCCTTATTTTCTACTCTGATATCCATAATATCCTGCCTTCTTTGGACTTTGGGCTTGACTTTTCTTTTTCTAGTAGCTCAGTAGCTTAGGATACAGAATAAAGTTTCTTATTTGGGTTCATTCTGTTTTCCTGATGTGAGAATTTACACTATAAGTTTTCATGTTAAGACTGCTTTCAGTGCATCCCACAGGCTTTGGTAAATTGTATCTGAATCTTCATCTGATTGTAAATATTGTGTAATTTCTTCTTTAATTTGGCCTATAAGTCATTCTTTTTATCAGGAAGGTGTTATTTTATATCCATGCGCTTATGCAGTATTTTTATTTCTTTCATCAATAATTTCCAGTTTTATTGCACTATAGTCAGATAATATGCACGGGATAATTTCACTTCCTTTACATTACTTAAGCATGCTGTGTTGGTATATAGTCTATTTTAGAGAAAGTCCCACGCACAGCTGAGAAGAATATTATTCTGATGTTGGGTGGAGCACTGTGTAAAGGTCTACTAAGTCCATTTCCTCACAACTTCAGTTTAGTTCTGTTATTTTTTTTTTTTTTTGGCTGAGATTTTGCCTAGTTGATCTATCCTTTTGTGATAATGGGGAGTTAAAGTCCCATAGTACAATTGTGTTATTGCTCATGTTTGTTAAAATTTATTTTATATAGTTGTCTTCTCCTACAATGGATATATATATGTGTGTGTGTGTGTGTGTGTGTGTGTGTGTGTGTGTTATCTCTTCTTCATGCTGTTTCCCCCTAAAAAGCATACAGTGATCTTCTTCAAGCCTTTTCATCATGCTTAGTTTCATGTTCACATCGTCAGCAACCAGGATAGGTAACCCTGTTTTTTTGTGGGTTCATGTCACATGGAGAATTATTTTCCTTTCTTTGACTTTCAGTCTATGAATTTCCTTTTGAGTTAAATGTGTTTCTTGTATACAGCATATTCTTGGATTTTCTTTCTTGATCCATTCTCTCAGTGTCCTTCTTTTGATCGGTGAATTGAGGCCATTTACATTGATGGCTATAAATAATATGCATTGGCTTATCTTTTTCATTTTATTTTCCTGTCATAAGTTTTCTACTTTTGCCTTCTATTTATTTGCTTGCTCTGCTTAATTGTTCTTTCTCCTGTTTTTCTTTAAGTTGTGGTCATTTTTTTTCTCTTTCTATAGTATTTGTCTGTACTCTATGTATAGTTTGATGGTCATGAATTCCTTCAGTTTTCTTTGTCATACAAGTATATTTTCTCCCATGTAATTTGATAGATAGTTCTCTGGGTATATAAATCTAGGTTGGAAGTTGTTTTCTTTTTTTTTTAAGTGTTATTTTATTTTATTTTTTAGTTTTACTTTTTTTCGGGTTGCATATTTATTTTATTTTTTTCCATAGTTTTATTGAGAAACAAATAGCAATGAGACAGTTTCAAACCAAATTGGTAGGACAGTTTCAATAATTAACACATTGCATACTCTCTTCCTAGTGGTTAATTGCTGTACAAGATGTGGACTTGATATCCTATTTACAAACACCATTAGAACAAATCCCTCTATTCATTAAGAGAATGTAACTATATATCTATCCTAACCACTTTGAATACATAGATACCAAATGGACATTCATCTGTATCCCCTTTTTTTGTTAAGTTCCGTTATTTGAATATTATAGGTGTGTTAACTCAGCAAAATATTCTAAAAGAGTCCAGTAGTCCATAATAGTATTGGGTCTTCTGCTTCACTGGCAGTGTCAGAAATTGTTGACCTGAGTCCCCTACAGCTCAACATAATAGCATGGCTTTACTCCTTATACTTCATTTTTATACTTTTCTGCTGGATAGTTAAGACCAAGGTAAAGCAGGACTTATGGAAGTTGTTTTCTTTCAGTACCTATAATACTTCATGTTGCCTGAAATGTCCAGATTTCATTTTCATTATAGTTTAATATTACTATACAATATATGTGCATCATGTCAGTTTTATCCATTCATCTGGTGATGAGTATCTAGGTTGATTCCATATCTTACCTGTTGTAAATAGTACTTCCATAAACATAGGTATGCAACTCTCTACTTGGCCTGCTGTAAAATTTTCATTTTACTTTGTAAATGCAAATATATTGATTGTGATAATGCACCACAATTTCTCAATGTTAATGTTAGCTGAGCTGTAAGGTTATGTAGATTTGTCTTTGTCATTTTTACTACCGCATGATAACACACAGTTTTCTCAATATAAAAAGTTTAATTAAAGTTATAAAGGAAAATAGTAACATTTATTTCCATAAGTTTTTCCCCCCACTGGCTTAAAACTTTGAGAATTTAATTCTTGATCTTATCCATGTCTCTCTTGGATTGGTCTGAAACTCTATACTCTGTCTTTCTGTTGCCATTATAGAATGCTGGAATTCTATAATTCATAAATGCAGGATTCCCACCTGAAATTTTGTGGATCTTATTATATGGTGTTTTAATTTATCATAAGGTTCAAATTATTGAACATTTTCTTATAACAAATCTTGGTAAATAAAAGAAGATAATCATACTGCTTATATGTTTTCTTTTCATGTGCAGAGAGTCCTGCAGTAAATCCTGATTTTTCATAATTATGCTTTATTTTTTTATTTTTTAAGATTGTACAAATAAGAATTAAAATAAAAGAAATTACAAGCAATACAGAATTTCACTTAAGAAAGTAATATGAATTTCACAGTATTTGTTGAAATGCATAGTGTTGTCTTTCAACCAATCATTCATATTACCAGATATATGAATGTAAATCTGGAAAAAGAAAGAAATTAAGAAAGTAGAGAAGTACAAACAATTGAAAAAGGAGACAACACAAATTAAGTATTATGTGGTCCTTTCCATAGACCAGCAGAAATGCACAATACAGTTGTCTAAACCAACCTACCCTTCAGATTCCATTTTGTCTTTCAGGTTCTCATACTAAAGAGAAAATACAATTTCTGCACATGGGTGCCTGACTTATTTCATTTAAGACGTTCTCTACTTGCATCCATTTACCAACAAAAGACCTAAATTTATCCTATTTTATAGCTGAATAATTGTCTATTGTGTAAAAATTGTTGTATGCTATTGTTTCTGTCTTTATTTTTGCTATTTGTTTTTGCTTTTGTTTTTGTTTTTACATTTAA
>NW_004524592.1:16809097-16813322 GCF_000260255.1 Octodon degus | reverse complement strand
AACTCAGTAGTGTCCCAAATTTTCTGATCAAGAAGATTATGGGGCCAAAGAGGAAAGTGATTGATGATGTAGAGTGTGCCTAAGGAGAGTCATATGGAAAGAAAACATTCTCTCAGGCCTTCACAGAGAGCACATTGGTCAAACAATGGCCGTGACTCATCCACATGGCTGACACTGACAAAGGTTCTACAACCTGAGGTACAAGATCTCAGGATAAATCCTGAGGGTATTTCACTGACCTTATCAGACCCAAAAGCTACAACTCTTGTTGCATAGGTCCTGCTTTACCTTGGTCTTAACCATCTAGTAGAAAAGTATAAAAACAAAATATAAGAAGTAAAGCCATGCTGTTATTTTGAGCTGTGGAGGACTATGGTCAACAATTTCTGACATTGCCAGTTAAGCCGAAGACCCAATACTATTATGGGCTACTGGATTCTTTTAGAATATTTTGCTGAGTTTACACACCTACAATATTCAAATAATGGAACTGAACAGAAAAAGGGTATACAGATGAATGTTCATTTTGTATCTGTGTATTCAAAGTGGTTTGGATAGATATATAGTTACATTCTCTTAATGAATAGAGGGATTTGTCCTAATAGTGTTTGTAAATAGGATATCATGTCTGCATCTTGTACAGCAAATAACCACTAGGAAGAGAGTATGTAATGTGTTAATTATTGAAACTGTTCTACCGATTTGATTTGAAACTGTCTCATTGCTATTTGTTTATCAATAAAATTATGGCAAAAAAAATTTTTTAAATAAATAAATAAAAACCAATTAGTAGGACAGTTTCAATAATTAGTACATTGCATATTGTTATCTTAGTGATTATTCATTGTACAAGGTGCAGACATGATATTGTGTCCACAAACACTATTAGAATAAATCTTTCTATTCATTTAATTAAGAGAAAATAGCTGCATATCCATTCTAACTATTTTGAATATACAGATACAAAAGGTCCTTCATTTATATCCCCCTTTTTTGTTTAGTTTTGTCAGAGAAAGGTATTCCATTGTCATTTAAATATTGTAGATGCATGAATTCAGCAAAATATTCCAATATAGTCCAGTAGTCCATAATAATAGTGGGTTATCTGTAGGACTGGCAATGTCAGTTATTGACTTGAGCCTTTTAAGGCCCAGCATATTACTATGCCTCTACTTTTTACACTTCATGTTTATACTTTTCTGCTGGATAGTTAAGACCAAGAGAAAGCAAGACCTATATAACAAGAAATGTAACTTTTGAATCTGACAAGTTCAGTCAAATCCCCTCAGGATTTATCCTGAAACACTGTATCACAGTTTGTAGATCCTTTGTGAGTGTCAGCCATGTGGATGAGTCACAGCCATTGCTTGACCAATTTGCTCTCTGTAAAAGCCTGAGAGAATGTTTTCTCTCCATGTGACTCTCCTTAGGCACACTCTACATCATCAATCACTTTCCTCTGTGGCCCCATAATCTCCTTGATCAGAAAATTTGGGCCACAACTGAGTTATATGATGTTACAGTACAGGTTCTACTATGTCCTGAGTCTTCACTGACCTTGAAAGGCTAGGGCCAAAATGTTGGCTGTCCTTGCAGCCCTTCTTTTTTGGCATTTACTTAAATTATCATTCACTGCCCACTGGGTTGTTTCATCTGTGAATTAACAAGGAGCTGTGCATGTAAAAATGTGTGTGTGTGTGTGTGTGTGTGTGTGTGTGTGTTTGTGACAGAGACAGAGAGAAAGAGAGACAGACAGACAGACAGAAACACAGACACAGAGACACAGAGACATAGATGCAAAGATTTCCTGGCTATAACAGGAAGCTGGAAAGAGGACCTTAAAACAAAAGGGTTATCTCAAAGAGAACTCTGAAGAGAATTAAAATTCAGAGTAAACTGCAATTTGGAAGCATACAAATAAAAAACAGTACTTTGTCACCTCTATTTTCACAAAAACTGGAGAAATAATAGACCTTGTTTTTGAGCAGGATGGTGCATTATTAAGAATGGTGGAGAGAAGATGGAGCAATCACTCCTTGCTTTGTCTCCCACTTTGAAGAAAGTTTCACATCTATCCTTACCAGGATGCATCAGCTCACAGATGGAGATCTGTTCTTACAACCTACCATGACTAAAAAAATGAGTGCATACCAGAGGCTCACTGAATTCTCAGGCAGTGAATGGGACTTGTTAGTCACCTCTAGGAGAAGAAAGGGATGCTTGAGTGATGCCCAGTGGAGAAGTAACAACACACTTAAGAGAAGCAGAAACTCAAATCATAATAAAGTCAGGCACATGGAAAGTCCTATATATTGGTATCCTTTAGGTGAGAGAACTGACCAAGAAGAAGTTCTCATTTCTGCCTTCATGCTCTTGGAAGTGGAACCTGATTGATTTTTCTAATGAAACATCTATACTTCTCAGTTTACTAATTACAAAGTATCTATCAATAACACATAGAACCACATGTCACCTAAACTATTCTTTAGGATCTGCAGAGAAAAGATATCTTAAAACCAAATCCATATCTAGGAAATACTTGATCACCCACCATGGAAGAAGCGATAAGGTAATATCGTGCAAGACATGAGCTCCAGATGCACTAAGTGGAGGCATTGATCTTGGCACATGATATTGACAGAGAAGAATGTGGACAGAATACTAGATAGCAGCTGATGTCAAATATCATCTTGGGGAGCAAGGAACAGAAATGTCTAAAGGCTGGGTTCCTTCAGGCATGGGAGATCTAGTCAAGGAAAGTTGCTCTGTGTTAATTTGGTCTGTATCCATACAACTATCACAACATTTTTGCAGACTATGCCTTAGGGTACCTAAGGCACAATGGGGCTAATATACAAACAAGATCATCTCACTTTACCATATCCTTTTTAAAGGGGTTGGTTCCACTGGAAATAAGGATAACTTTACTATAGCAGCCACGTGTACCATATGGTCCAACAGGAAACTCCATCTGACTGAAGCAACACCCTTTGGCTCCAGGACCTGGAAGTTTGTCATCCATCACTGCTCAAAGATATGGGTCCCAATGTACACACTTATGTAATGGTGGTAGTGGAAAAGATGACTGATATGCCTGAGGAAAGAGTTGCTCAGACTATAGCAGGATAATCTCAGGGAACATCAGAGAATCATGAGTTTTTTGGTCACTCACCAGTATGAAATAAACTAAAACCTATGTCATTCTTCAAGCTATGAGTATAGACAAGAGCAGAGCCTAAATCAGATTTTTAAGTCTGATTCATTCGACCCAGCCCAGGCCTATGAGTGGGAATGGCTAGGGTCCTCCAGAACCTCATTCCACACAGGACCCCATGTGGGTGGGACCTCCCAGGGCTCACTGGATTCTCATTCAAGCCGTTGCACAGGCCTGGCATGTGAGTATAACTTTATCCATCAAACAGGCCTGGTGTGGAACCCTGGGGAGGAATTCCCTGTAGAGAGGCTAGAGGCAAGACCCACCCAGCTGATCCAGGAGCAGAATATCTTGTGAGAGTGGCACAGCAGGTTCACATCCAAGGGCTGCAGCAGGAAGAAGTGGAGCACAGCAGTCAGACCCAAAGCACACCCACCAGGACAAGTTTGAACTTGATAGATCCAGACATGTTCCTAAGGTAATAACTCTACCAAACCTCTATACCAAAGGTTAGAAGACAGTGTTATACAAAATGACAAAGAGAAGGAGAAAAATGCATTCTCAGGCCCCAAGCCCACCAGAACAAGTGCAGAGATAATAGCATAGAAGAAATTGGAAATCACACACCTGAAATCTCTGAAATAATAGCCTTTGAAGTAAAGAAATACCTGCAGAAAGGTATAGAGGAAATCAAATCAAAAATAATTTCTGAACTAAAAAAAGAAATGATAATTACACTGAAAGAAAGAGTAAGTGCTTCTAAAGAAGACACTGATAAAAAAAAAAATACAGCAGAATAGAAAAATGATGGAATCCTTGAATGAGTAATATAGGAAAGAAATAGATTTGAAGCAGATTCAAACTGATATATAGGAAATTAAAACCTCAATCACAAGCTGGGAAAACCATTTGAATGAGAGACTTTCAGACCTTGAAGACACAATTGCAGCTAGTGAAAAGGTAAGAAAAGATCTATCAAAATTAGAGAAAAAGGAGGGCTACAAGGAAAGCCAACTTTTTGGCCCTAGCCTTCTAAGGTCAATTAAGACTCAGGACATATGAGAACTTGTA
>NW_004524592.1:16803516-16808997 GCF_000260255.1 Octodon degus | reverse complement strand
TTTTTTTTTTTTTTTTTTTTTTTGTGGAACCAGGGGTTGACTGAGTCATCTCCCCAGCCCCCATATATTAGTATATTATGATATCAAAGGGGTTTTTTATGTATTAGGATCTCACTACTAGATCAGACTCATAGTGATCCTCCTGTGTTCAGCTTCCCAAGAGCTGGGATTACAGGCACACACCACCATGCCCAGTTTCAATGACCGTCTCAGCGTGCCCAGGGGCAGGGCCACTGCAGTGCGGCGGTGATTGAACCCCAGCCACTGCGCTCTGCTTAAGCAGGCACTTTATTCCACTGAGCTATCTGGCCAGCCCTACAGTAGGTAATTTGGCTGGCCCTCAAGTTCTGTTTCTCTACCCAAGGCCTTTACACTGAGCCATTTCTCCAGTCTTTGAAGAATTGTTTTAATGTTTTTATTTTGAGGCAGAGTTTTTTTTCTTCAATTGTTTACTTTTTCTTTTCTTATTCATTTATTGTCTTTTTGAGACAGTTTTTTAAAATGTATTTAGTACAGGGTCTCATTACACAGATTGGACTCATAGTGATCCTCCTGTTTTCAGCCTCCCAAGCACTGGGATTGTAGGCATGCGTTACCATGCCCAGTCTCAGTTGCCATCTCAGTACATCCCATGGGCAGGACTGGCACAGTACACTGGGGATCCAACCCTGGTCCCTGCATCTGCCTAAGCAGGCACTTTAGTCCACTGAGCTATCTGGTCAGCCCTGAGACAAGGTCTCCCTATATAGTTCAGGCTAGCCTTGACGACACTTGATAGCCCAGGCTAGCCCCTAACTCATAGTGATCCTTCTGCCTCAGCCTCCTCAAATGCTGGGAATCCAGGTATGTGGTACCATCCTAGCTCAGTGCAAACTTTTTGAGGCTGAAAGTCTGAGGCTGGGTGGCTGCATCTGTTGTCTCTGTTGAGAAAAACTGGCTGCTTCCAGTTGTGGAGAAATCATCGTGGCTGGAGCCGATGCTCCGGGAGGGCCCTATGCCACATGGGAAGCCAGCAGGGCCAGAAGGCAGGGCCACTCTTATAACAGCTCAGCTCAATTTAGGGGACCAGGAGAAGCCCATGGATCCCTTCCTGGGCCAGCCGCCCTGCCCAGCCAGGCCCTACTTCCTCAAGAGGCCACAGGAGCCAGGGATTTCAACACCTGAACCACTGGGGACACAGAAGTCTTAGCTTGATCACAGCAGTGGCACAGGTGAGCAGCACTCCCACTCAAGGTTGAGGACCCTGCGTGGTCGGGTTTTGGGAGTCCCAGGCCTTGGTGGGCTGTGAAAGCAGGGCAGCTGGTCATCAGTGGGCTGGCTGAGGGGGCTGAGGGACAAGCTAGTAGGCACCTTTTCCATGGGCCTTATTGTTTCCACAAGTTACATTGCTGCCTCTAGCTAAGGGCTTTGTGCCACCAGGCTCCGGGCTTCTGACATGGCAGAGAAACATAAATATAGTATGCACTTTGATATATATATATATATCAGTTACAGCCACTTCCCCTGTAAACACCATGGCACCATTAGCTGCTAGGAGTAATTCTGCGAGCCTCAGCGGGGCCGTGCATCCTTGGCGCCCCAAGTCACTGTCACGCTCCTGCTTCTCCAGCTTGTGGCTTCCTCAAGTCTCTTGCTGGAGGAAGCCAGAGTTCTCAGCATGGCACCTGTCTGCAGTAGGTGCTCAGGAAAAGCAGCTGCTGCTAGCAGCACAAAACCCCGCAGCCTCCCAGGTGGGGCTGGTGACATGCCATCCTTGGGAGTGGCCAGGGCAGCAAAGCTCAGAAGGGTGTCCCAGAGGAGACTGCAGGATGCCGACCTCCTCATCCGTCCTACTGGGAAGGATGAAAAAAGGAAGTGGGGCCCTGGTGGAGGGCGTGGCCTTGGGGACTCTGCCCAGGGCCTGGTCCCTTCTTCTGCAGCTCTCTTGTTCAGTCTCTCCTTCCTGGCTGCCCTGAGGAAGCAACTCTGCTCAACGTCCTCCCTGCTGCCTTGGTTCCCACTCACATGGGCCTCGAAGCAATGGTGTCTATCAGCATGGACTTAGCCTCTGAAAACGCGAGCCAGGCTGAGTCCTCCTGTAAGTCAGTTTCTCAGGTATTTGTTCACACAGTATATGATATAAGTGCTTGCAGATGGGGACACTGAGGCTCAGTCACTCCCCCTGGTTACCAGCTCTGACCACAGTGTGGCTCTGGGCAGCTTCAGGGGAGCTGAAGATATTGTGAGAAATGCAGGGCAAAAGCCACAAAGGGTGAGCAGGTCCCAGGACTCCAGCTCTTCCCATAATGCACAGCTCCTCACCGTCAGGGGCAAACTCCTGGGTGCTGGTCTTGCCCAGTGGATATTTTGACCTGGAATCCAAGAAGCCTGAAACCCCAAACCTCACCGAGGTTAAGAACTTCCTCAGGCTCTGAATTGACCACAGCATGAGATGCATCTCCTGGGCCCAAGTCGAGATCACTGATGATGTAAATGAACTATTCCCTCACACCCCTGTCATCCAGCCATATTTCCCACCAGCATCGCAAGCAAACTCCCTGTTCCCCGCCTACCACCCAAGGATGGCATGCTCTGTCCTACAGTTTCTTTTTCAGGGGCCTCTCCAAAGCCCTCTAGAATTCTCCCATCATTCCCATAGGATTGGGGCCCTCACTCCATGGTGACCTTCCTGCCTCAGGACCCTTGCACATGCTGTTCCTGTCTGACACATTTCCTTTCCTGGTCATAAAGAGCTGAGCTCTCAGGGTCCACACCTCAACTTTAGTGTTGGCAAAGTTTCAGCTGATATAGCTATGCATTTCCCATTCGCTTCTTTTCCTCGCAGTCATTCCCACTGCAATGATAGTTTTAGATTTTATAGACAGTTCCCAACCTTACTGTAAATTCCTTGGAGACATTATAGCTTCATTTCTCAGAGCCTACCAGAGCCTGGCTCGATGACTGCTGTGCCACTCAAGTTGATGTTTCTAATCTAATGTTTTGAAGTGTTAGTCATCACCTACAGGAATAGATCAGATTAAATTTAATCATAAACTCCAGGTAAATATATCCTTATAGCTATTTCTAAGCTTTCTTTTTGCTTAACTGGGCTGTTATAATAAAACACTTTCCTTTCCTTCAAACACTTCCTTTCAGCATGACATCAGATAAGACTAATGACTGGAACAGCATTACTATAATGAGGAGAAATGAACACTCAGCCACAGCATGAGTGACACTGCTGCCTTTAGAAATCTCTTGGGGCCAGGGAGATGGCTCAGTGGAAAAGTGCTTCCCTGGCAAGCACAAGAGCCTGAGTTCAATCCCCAGTTCTGAAAAAAAAAAAAAATCTCACAAGGATAAAAGAAGACAGAAGGACAGCATGAGAATTGTCAAAATCATGATGAAGTTACTTGGGTTGGCCCTACCAAAAATAAAGCCAGGATGTTGCAAAGAAATTATTCTTATGTAGAAATGCTTGATTATAACTATCTAAAAAGGCTTTGCCAAAATCATGTTTGTCATTACTCTGTCTGAATCTCATTCAACAGACAGTTTTGAGTTGTTTACTGTTTAATATCAAACTTATAGTAGGTATCGGCAGCCTTTCCTCCAAGCTAGGAGTATGATTATTAAACTCCTGAAACACACACACACACACACAAAGTGTACTACAGGTGAACATACTATTGGGGCATATGTTTCACTGAATTGAGATTTCTGACTGATGGTATGAATGGCAAAGAAATTCTATTTGGCCAGATAAAAGGGTATCAAGTTAACTATTCCTTGCAGGGTAGCTAATAGCAAAAAGTGCAGATTACAAGGTGGGTTTGAAGAATAATGATTATTATGGGACATAATAGTGACTCCTAGGGACACAAAATGAGAGAAATTATCCATCCACCTCATAGTCTTTTGAACAGTCTCCCATGGCAGACAGAACTGGCAAATATCGTGTATGTTCCAGTATAATGGGCATTCTCACATGACAGAAGAATAAACTGATGTCTGAGCCTGCCCCAAAGATACCACTCCACTGCCCTGTGCAACTACTGCAGATTTTTCATGGATGTATTTACTGTAACTTTCTAAAAATAAAAATACATTGTAATTTTTTTCGTCTTGTGCTACTGAGTCAGAAAGTGAGAAATTGGCAATGGGACCAACTAAAACACACAATGAGTTATAAAATATATAGGTGGAAAACACTGACTTTGCCAGCCCTGTGCTCATGGAATTTATAGCCCTATGGACTCAGAATGTACATGTAGCTTTCTACTTTCAGAAGGAACTGGTCAAGAAACAATTAGAAGATTTGGAAATTCAGGAACAATGTGTCTGAGCTGAGTCTGGCAAAGGTAACAGGCCCACAGAGGGGATATCTGTGTAAAGATATTGTAAGTTTGTGGGTGTCTCAGTTTCCTCAATTGTGAAGTAGCAATAATGAGATATAAGCTGGTCAGGTTCAGGAAAGTTTAAACAAGCCAGTGCACATAGCAGGCTCAGCCCGCACCTTGTAAGGAATCAGTAAATAGTTACTCTGATTAGATTAGTTATTCTACTGAAAATAAATGCTACATCTACCAAGTTGTAGCTTCAATTTACTTTCTCATGAGATTGCTTCAATTCCTATTCCTCTGAGGCATAATAGCACATGAATCCTTATTTTTTTAAATAATTTTATTGAGAAACAACTAGCAATGAGACAGTTTCAAAACTGATTAGTGAGTCCTAGCCCAGGTCCAGTGAGTGTGTGGGAGAGCTTCCAGCTACCCTGCACCGGTGGGACCAACTCCTGGTCCCAGCGCAGGCGCAGTGTGGGTGAGACTATCTTCCACCCCCTTGGGACGCCCCCCACCACTCCGCAGGACCTCCCCCACACCACCTCCTGAATAGAAATTTCTGCCGCATTCTGGGAACACCCAGACCCAGTCCTAGCCCAGACCCAGTGAGTGTGAGGGAGAGCTTCCTCTCCCCCCTACTCCACCTTGTCACCTCCAGGCTCAGCTCAGGCCTGGCATATAAGCCTGGGTTGTAACCCTGTAGGTGCAATCCCTGTAGAGAGTGTAGAGGATAGAACCACCCAGCTAATTCAGGAACAGAATATCTTGCCACAGGGGCACAACAGGTTCACAATCAAGGGCAGGAGCAGAAAGGAGTTGAGCACAGCAGCCAGACCCAAGCCAGGCGCATCTGGATAAATCCAAACTTTGTAGATCTGCACCTGAATTTCAGTATGTGTTAAGGTTATAACTACAACAAAGATCTACAACAAACATCAGAAGACAGTGCTACACAAAATGATGAGAAGGAACAAAATGCAACCTCAGAACCCAAGCCCATCCGTAACAAGTGCAGAGGGCACTAACATAGAACAAATTGGGAATCACACAGCTGAAAGCAATGAATCAAGGGCTTCTGAAATAAAGAAACAGCTGCAGAAAGGTATAGAGGAACTCAGATTGGAAATAAAAAAGAAATCCCTGAATTAATAACATT
>NW_004524592.1:16792193-16793446 GCF_000260255.1 Octodon degus | reverse complement strand
AAAAGAAAAGATCTATTAAAAACAAGTAGGATGCAGGAAAAAATAATTCAACATCTGTAAGACAATACAAAAATGAACAACGCACAAATTATCTGACCACAGTGCAATGAAACTGGAAATAAATGACAAAAGAAACCAGAAAAAACCCGAAATACATGGAAATTAAACAACACTCTATTCAGCAACCAATGGGTCACAGATGAAATTAAATAAGAAATTCAACAACATCTACAATTCAATGAAAAGTCAGGCAAAATTTATTGGAATTTATGGGATACGATGAAAGCATTTCTCAGAGGGAAAATCATAGCTCTGAACTCACACATTAGGAAAACAGAACGGGAAAAAATAAACACCATAAGCTGCACCTCCAGCAACTAGAAAAAGAAGAGCAAACCAAACCTAGAACCCAAAGACGAGAGGAAATCATAAAGATTAAAGCAGAAATTAATTCAATTGAGACGAAGAAAACAATTCAAAGAATTAATGAAACAAAAGATTAAATAAAATCGAAGAGTCCCTAGCTAAGATCATCAAAGAAAGGAAAGAAAAAATTCAAATACAAGCAATAAGAAAGGAAAAGAGGATGTAATTACCACAGACCCAGTGGAAATTCAGAAAATTATCAATAGCTACTTTGAGAATCTTTACTCTCACAGAACAGAAGACACCAAAGAAATGGACAGATTCCTAGAAAGGTACAAATTACGAAAACTGAATCGACAAGATATAACCATTCTCAATAGCCATATAACAGCCAATGAAATACAAGATGTAATAAAAACCTACCAACAAAGAAAATTCCAGGTCCGGATGAATTCATAGTTGAGTTCTACAGGAAATTTACAGAAGATGTAGTCGCTATACTCCTCGAACTCTTCAATGAAATTGAAAGGAAGCAATCCCCCCAAAATCATTCCTGGAGGAAAGTATAATACTGATACCAAAACCAGGAAAAGATGCAACTATAAAAGAGAACTAAAGGCCAATCTCCCTAATCAACATAGATGCAAAAATTCTCAATAAAATCCTAGCAAATAGAATACAGCATTTCATCAAGAAGATCATACACCATGACCAGGTTGCATTCATCCCAGGGATGCAAGGATGGTTCAGTATTCAAAAATCTATCAATGCAATACACTATATCAATAGAGCAAAAACTAAAATGCACAGGATCATCTCAATTGATGCAGAAAAGGCTTTTGACAAAGTCCAACACTCATTCATGTTCAAAGTCCTACAGAAAATTG
>NW_004524592.1:16786984-16788373 GCF_000260255.1 Octodon degus | reverse complement strand
AGAGGGACGGAGAGAGGAACTGTGCTCTCTCGGGGCGCATCACTCAGGAGAACGATTAAAGCCTTTCCGCCGCACAAATCGTGTTGAGTGCTTTCCTGCTGGACGGGAGGGCGCCCAACAATGGAAAAAAAAAGAAATTATACTACAAGGCTACTGTGATAAAATCAACATGGTACCGGTAACAAAATAGACCTGAGGATCAGTGGAATAGATTTGAATACGCTGAAGCCTCTATAAACACACTCAGCCACCTTTCTTTGACAAAGGGGCCAAACATACTCACTGGAAGAAAGGTAGCCTCTTTAATAAATGGTACTAGAAAAACAGGCTCTCTACATGCTGAAAACTAAAACTTGACCCAGGCCTATCACCATGCACTAAGCTAAAGTTAAAATGGATTAAAGATCTAAACATTAAAAGAGACACTAAATCTCCTGGAAGTGTAAGTAGGAGGAACTCTTGAAGACATAGGGGTAGGCAAAGACTTCATGAACAAAAATCAAATTGCACAGGAAACACGTGAAAGAATCAACAACTGGGACCTCCTCTTATTGAGAAGTTTTTGCACATAAGAAGAAATTAACAAGAAAGTGAAAAGATAACCCACAAATTTGGAGAAAAAATCTTGACAAATAAGTACTCAGACAAAGGTCTGCTCTCTAGAATTTATAAAGAACTAAAAAACACTAGGGCTCCAAAATTGAAAGACCCAATCCAGAAATGGGCATCTGAGATGAACATACACTTCTCAGAGAATGAAACTAAAGAAGCAAATAAATTTATGAAAAAATGATCCACATCATTAGCCATCCGTGAAATGCAAATTAAAACAACATTGATGTACCATCTCACCCCAGAAAGAATGGCTATCATAAGGAAATCACCCAACAACAAATGTTGGAGAGGCTGTGGGGAAAAAGGAGCCCTTCTCCACTATTGGTGGGAATGTAACTGGTGCAATCACTATGGAAATCAGTGTGGAGACTCCTTTGAAAAGCTGTACTGGGGGCCTGCCCATTAGCACAGTGGTTTCAGTGCCTGCTTAAACAAAGCAGTCAGGCTCTAGATGCTCTGGTTTGAAACCAGTCTCTCCCAGGAAACCAGAGATGCCCTCAAGGCATCTTGAGACCACCAAAAAAAGAAAAAAGAAAGAAAAGTTGGACTGGAAATCCCAGTTAAACCAGTTATTCCTGCTGGGAATTTTCCCAGAGGATCTGAAAACATCATATCATAGTGATATATGTATGCCTATGTTTATAGCAGCACAATTTGTGATAGCCAAATCTTGGAAACAACCAAGATGCCCGTCACCTGAGGAATGGGTGAAAAAGATGTGGTACTTTTATACAATGGAGTATTACTCAGCTATAAAGAATAAGCTCGAAGCCT
>NW_004524592.1:16764891-16785739 GCF_000260255.1 Octodon degus | reverse complement strand
CAAGAAATAAAGCCATGTTGTTATGTTGAGCTGTAGGGGACTCAGGTCAACAACTTCTGACATTGCCAGTCAAGTGGAAGACCCAATACTATTATGGACTACTGGACTATTTTGGAATATTTTGCTGAGTTCACACACCTATAGTATTTAAATGATGGAACTGAACAAAAAAAGGGGATATAGATGCATGTCCATTTTATATCTGTGTATTCAAAATGGCTAGGATAGATATATAGCTACATTTTCTTAATTCAAGGAACAGAGGGATTTGTTCTAATAGTGTTTGTAAATAGGATATCATTTCTGCATCTTGTACAACAAACAACCACTAGCAAGGCAGTATGCAATGTGTTAATTATTGGAACTGTCCTACCAACTTAATTTGGAACTGTCTCATTGCTATTTATTTCTCAATAAAATTGTGGGGGGAAAAAGAAAAAAAAGAATGGAAAGCAGGACCCACAAAGAGGCAAAGTAAAAATAGGGGATGTCTGAGGTTTGCCTTATCTGTCATGGGTCTCCCTATTGATCATCAAACAGAAGGGTGAGAAAAAATGAAAATACTGTGACTTCCTCTGGGGACAAATTACAGTGTATCCTGGTAAAGGTAGAAGCCTGCAAATCAGCATAAACTAATTGAATAAAGTAGATGAAGTGACATGATGTACACTGGCAGAGCACTGAGGTGTTTTCCGGGAATTTGGTCAGCCTCACAGATGTGAGGGAGACCATTTGTGACTTCCACAAAGGGGAGAGGTCAGACAAATTGTCAGCTGGGCACAGCTTTGAGACTGTTGACTCTACTGTGGAGGTTCTTGTAAATGGACAGCCAGCCATTGCAGTGCTACAAATGATTCTGAAAGGTCTCATTGTTTGCCTGTAGGGATTGGGGGTTTAAATTTTTAATCAAAACCAGTTTATTAGCCAGGTTGTCATCATTTGGGTAGGTGTCAGAAGGTAGATCAGCAGCATGTTGCATGTCTTTTTGAACCTGTTATTAAACTGGCAGATAATCTCCAATAGGGCTTTTCTCTGGGCTGAGGTTTGGTCCAAGCAGGAAGGTGCTCCTGTGTAAAAGTTCAAACCAACTATAGGTGGAGACTAAAGCACACTTTTTTTTTTTAATTTATTTTTGTCATTTTAGGGAAGGGTCTACAGGGTGTTCAGGGTCTCACTACTAGATCAAACTCATAGTGATCTGCCTGTTTACAGCCTCCTAAGAGCCCTGGGGGTGGGGCCGGCATGGCAGGCCCAGGATCGCACCCCAGCCCCTGCACCTGCTTGCAAGCTCTTTAATCCCGAGCCACTTGGCCAGCCCTAAGGAACACTCTTAAAAGAGCAATTGGGAGGACAGTGGCCCAGTCTTTGTGAAGCTGGTGTGTTTAATAAGTTTAATAAGATGGGCTTTACGTGAACCATTTTTCCTTTCTACTCTGCTGGAGGACTGAGGTCAATAGGTACCTACCTTCCACTGGATCTTTAAGGACTTAAACATCTCCTTGGTAATTTCACTAATAAAAGCTAGGCCATTATCTAATTCAATGAACATGGGGAGACCAAACTAGGTGATTATGCCAGTTAGGAGAGAATCTGTGATGGGTGGTGCTTTTTTTGAACTGGTGGGAAAAGCCTCCACCCACCCAGTGAAGGTGTCAACACAGACTAAAAGATATCTTAAGTGTGTACCCATGACATATGAGTGAAGTCAATCTGCCAGTCCTCAGCCTGCTGTGTTGCAAAAGGTGGGGCCTCAGGGAACTCTGGGGTATAGTTACCTGGAAGACATGGCACTGAGCTCTAAGTCTTAAGGAGGATCCTCCAGGAAGGAAAGCAGACAAGAGACTTAAGTAGACAGGCTAATGGTTTGTAACCTCCCTGAAAATTATCATGCAGAGATGACAAGGTACTGTGGGCTTGTGAGGCAGGGAGGAATCTTCCTTGATCTAGGAATCGCCCCTCCTTTTGAGGGTAGTTCTGGTATTATTTGATGCTCAGAGTACATGAGGGTGAAACAGGAAAAGGCAAAATATTATTGCCTTCTGTAACATACTAGGAGAAATTAGCTCCTTCCTTTGTTGCTTTAGCTTCAAAGGCATTCCCAACAGCTGTGGGATCTAAGAGTCTTCGTTGTCCCCTACAGTGAAGTATAGCCATTCATGTTCGTAGAACTGCCTGGAGAAGGGCCTTAAAGTATGGGGCTTTAATGATTAGGATTCCTGAGGAGAAATCCTCTCTGCCTGTACGACAGTGTGATTATGAGATATGTGAAATGCATACTTGGAGTCTGCATAGATGTTAACCTGTAAGCCTTTGGCCAGCATAAGGGCATGAGTCAGAGCACTCAGTTCAGCTTGAGAGGTAGTGGACGAGGGAGAAACTGCAGCTTCTATAACAGTGACATGAGACAACTGCACATCCTGCCTTAGCTGCCAATGAGTGGGAAGCCTTACAGGAACTCCCATCAAGAAACCAAGAGTGATCAGGGTAGACCAGGGGAAAGCTGAGATGTGAGGAAAGGATGAGGATATCAAGTAGAGGACAGACAGTCAGGTGGATCTGGCATCTTAGGAGACAGAGTACATATGAGATAAGAAGCAGGATCAAAGTCACCACCCAAGGCTACAGTTACAGTAGGGTAAGGTATGAGGGGCACAGATGAGATGTGATGAGGATATGAGACTGCAGGTTGTGGGAATAATACAGCATGAGTGGTGCATATCTAGTAATTTTTAGAGCTTTTGTATGTATTAAAGATGCAGCAGCAGGTTTATAAGCAGGCTGACTGATCTAAGACACTAGGATCAAGTTTGGATAGCAAAGCAACTAGAAATGAGACTGGTCCCTGGGCTAGAATGGCAACTGCACAACTGCCATGCTCTATATTATATAGACAGAAAGACTGAGCAGAGTCTGACAAAGCCATAGCTGGAGGAAGCATCTTTTAAGGTCTGAAAGGAAGAATAAGGAAAGTTGGTATGATCTAAAGGTTCAGCTGCATCCCCTTTTCTAAGGCTGATATAAGGATTTGGTATGGAGAACAAAGCCAGGAACACAGAAACATAAGTATCCTACCACTCCAAGAAAGGAGTAACTTGTTACTTTGTGGTGGGGATGCGAATCTGAGAAATTAACTGCACACAATTAGGATGAAGGGCTTAAATTTGTTTATGCAGAATAACACCCAAATAGGTGGTAGGCAGAAAGTAGATCTGAGCTTTGGATGGAGACACATGGTAGCCCTTTGTGTCTAAGTGTTATAAGAGCAGTAGAGTAAAGATTCAGGGGAGAAGATTGTCTACAAGTTGTATGAGGTGGGAATTGAATGGAGAAGAGAGCAAGTCATGGGCAAGTGCCCAGCTGAAATAATGGGGGCTGTGTCTGAAGCCTTGTGAGAAGACAGCCCAGGTCAGCTGTTGGGACTGCCAACAGTCAAGGTCTGCCCAGGTAAAGACAAAGAGAGGTTGTGAGGAGGGATGAATGGGAAAGGGAAAGAAAGCATCCTTCAAATCTAGGACTGAGTAGACTGGGGTAGCAGACAGGTGCAAATAAGACAAAACTATGTATGAGTTAGGTGCTGTAATACATATAAGGACTATCTGATAGCACAGAGGCCCTGAACCAATCTGTATGCACCATCTGTCTTTCAAATAGGGAGGATGCGGATTATGTGGAGAGCTGATACAAACCAGAAGCCCATGTTGGAACAAGCAAGAGATAATAAGCTTTAGTCCCCTCTGAGCCTGACTGGGGACTGGGTAATGGCACTGGGAGTGATAGGGGTGATCTGGTCTTCAAGGGATGGTGAGAGTTGCTTGACTGAAAGCCAATGAAGGGGAGAGGTATGCCAACCCATAGAGTTCAGATCTGGGGAGGTAATGGGAGCTCTGGGCAAGGTCAGAGATGAAGAGAACAGCGAGAAAAGTAAGACAAATGCCAGAATGTGACAGTGGCAGATAATTTGGCTAGAATATTTCATCTGAGGAGTGGGGTAGAGCATGTAGGAAGGATCAGAAAGTAATGGAGAAAAATTGTTGAACTTACTGGCACCAAATAGAGGAGTTTTAAAAACCCTGGAAACTTTTCAACCAATATCCACAATAGAAGTTGGGGCTAAAGAAACTAGTCCTTGAAGAAAAGGTAAGATGAAATGAGTTAGACAGTCCCACTGTGTATCACAAACAAAGTACAAAGAAAAGCACTAGAATAGAGAAATATCTGAGATAGTTCAATGTTTAATATCAGAGTATATAAGGATATATTTATAAAATTATGTTCAAGAGAACTTTACATCAGACTGATAGTTCACAGCATAGGCATGGTGGTTCATACCTGCAATCCCAGCACTTGGGAGTTTGAGGCAGAGGGATACACATGAGTTCAAGGCCAATTTGGGCTACACAGTGAGTTTAAGGCTAGCCTGAACTACAGAGCCAAAATGGGAGAGGGGTTTACAATTTCCTTAGAATGCAGCTCCAAATACATCCATTTCTGTGGTAGATGAAGAAAAAGACTAAGTTTCCAAATATATAAGTCATAAATGTACAGAGAAAAGTCTGTAAGTCGTATCAGGAATTCCAGAGAGCCAATTTTAGTTCAGCATCTTTCACAATAATCTGGAAACAAACTACCAGTTTTATCACAGATGATTCCTAGAAAGGCTTTTTCAGTACTTCTTCAGACCCACTAGATTCTTCCAGCAACACATTTTAGTGGTAGATCAGATTTTCCAAAAAATCTTCTTTTTGTAGAGAACATAGGCAATGAACACCCAGAGCGCAGTGGTGACTATATTCTGAATTAAATGTTCTTTGTGTGACTGGTTATCCTCCAGCTCCCATTGAAAGGGAAAGTAATTCTCAAACACTTCATGGCCAACATACACCAGAATAGAATTCATTCCTTAAAGAGAGATATAGAGAAGTTTGTCCTGAGTCACATCAGATAATGGATATAATTCCTTGAATAAGTTCAATAAAAAAGTAAAAACCATGCCCTAGCCCTGCTGGCTACCAGCAAAAATAAGTAATGCACCCACCCACATCTCAGATATTTAAAGGCAAACAGTATTAGAAAATAATCACTTTATATCAGTGAATTCTCTTTCATTGCTTGTTTGTGGTGCTGAAGACAACTCAGGGCACCACACATACTAAGCATGTGCTGTACAACTGAGGTGCACCACCAACCCCACAATGAATTTTTCCATATCAAATCTGAAAGGAAAATGATAAGTTTTACTCGTATTTTTTAGACAGAAAATTTAAGATTCAAAAAATGTTAACTATTACTAGATTCAAAGACCTAAATAAAATGAATGTCCACTGAAATGTTCTGGTCTCTCAGTCCTTTAAAATACATCGGACTCATTCCACTTATCTCTTAATATCATCTCTTTCCATTTCTTAGAGATATAATCTTTCAGGTAATACACTGGCAATAAGAAAGCATAGTCCTATTTCCAAATTCTAAAAACTGGACAATATGCCCTGCATCATTTCTGATACTCCACAATTTGGTTTTGCCTGAAGAAAAAAGTGGATTATTAATTGTCATACAGGGCCAACCAGATAGCTCAGTGAATTAAAGCACCTGCTTAGGCAGATGCAGTGACCAGGTTCAATCCCCGGCATGCTGGTGCTGCCCCTAAAGGGTGCCAAGACCCAACTGAGACTGGGTGTGGTAGTGCATGCCTGTAATCCTAGCACTTGGGAGGCTGAAAACAGGACAATCACTTTGAGTTCAATCTGTGCATTGAGACCCTGTAGACCCTGTAGTAAATATATATATTTTTTTTAAATTGTCATACAATCACTCCAAAGCCTAAATGGGTGAAAAACGGAGTAGGCTGCTTTGGAACAGGCCAAGGCTGTCCTGGAAATCTGGGAGAACAATCCTGCTGCATTCTCTCTCTGCCATTCTACCAACTCTGTATGGGGGTAGAGATGACTCACCTGGGTAAAAGAATGGGGTTCCTGTCCACAGCCCCTTCACATCAACAACCAAGTACAGGGCCAGCAGGATAAAGAAGGCAAAAGCACTCAGTGCGGTGACATAGGAAATGGACCTGTGAAGAGCTGAATGAGTGATGCTCGGGACAAACACATTCAATTTTATCTCAGAAAATCACCAACATTAAATGACACTTCTATACTTACCAGAGATTTTTGTTTACTGGAATAAAGCCTTCATTTTGAGACATTTTTGTCAAAGCAACAGAAATAAGCCCCTAAAATAGGGAGATGGATGTTAGTTTTCTACTATGATTTCAAAATAATAATTGTGTTTCAAAACAAAATATCTGTTTAAAGGAGGCTAAAAATTGTGGCCATTTTATCCTTTTAAGTGGAAACATATTTTAAGAGACATAATTAAAAACCAATTCTCCAAAACTAACTTTTCAGTATTTCTCTGAGTTGAAAAAGATAAACTAATTAATAAATTACAGCAAATCCTAAGAGGAAACATAAATGCAAAATTAGGGATAAAATGAACACTAAGTAAAACTTAGAAAATACTAAAAAAAAAAAACTTAGAAAAATTTTACATATAAATCTGAAAGCTGACATTTAAAAAGCATTATTATATGCCTAGTCTTCCTGATAACATTTCCTATGCAGAATCTATAACTCACAATTTCTTTAGGCATTCCTCATGTCACTGTTTGATGACAAACACTATCGTATTCATAAACACAGCATTCTACGAAAATAAACCTGAGAATTTAGGTGTAAAGATTTGTTCCACCTTGGAGATGAGGGTGTAGCTGACTAGTATAATATAAGTGTTCAGCATGGATGAGGGTTCAATCTCTAACACCAAAACAATAAAAAAATAAGAAAAAAGATTTGTTCCTCTGTTATTCAAGTGAAAAATAGTCCTGATCACTACATGGTAACAGATACTATAGCAGTGTTGCTAAATACAAATACTTTACTTCTTTTTAAATATAGATGATTGTAAAGAAAAGCCATCTAGGTAAGAAACATCAGTACTTACAAGAACACAACACCAGACAGTGAATCTAATGAGGATGTCTTTGGTCTGACCCTTGTAATACGTTAGTATTTTCCCTGCCTGAAGAAGAAAACATTATAAGCAAGGGACTCTCCAAAGACATATTATTGTTTCATACTCATTCATTGTCTTAATCACTCAACAAGCACATTCATTCACTAAGCACACATTCAGATTGCAGGGCTTCCAGGAGGAATGACACCTCATCCCTTCCCCACCCTCAAGGCAGAATGAGAGAAAATGAGGTGCTCCCTGGGAAAGGAGGTCAGCATTAGATGGGGGTACCATGGAGGGCCAGCCATAGAACATGAGGGTGGAAGCAAAGGGAACAGCAGGCACAGAGCAACATGGACAGGTGTAAAGAAGCCCCTGAAGGCCAGGGGTGTAGCTCAGTGGTACAATACTTGCCTGGCAAGCACAAGATCCTGAGTTCTATTCCCAGTAACAAAAAGTAAAAAATAAAGAAGCTAACATCTCTAAGGGGCCACAGAAAGCTAGAGGGTAGGGAGGACAAACAAGGGGGCAGACAGTAAGTTAATGGTGGGGAGTGCTTTTTTCCTTCATAAGCAATGGAGAGCCAAGGAAAATATGACCCCAAAGTGCTAAGAGACCTGCACAGCTTGGCCTGCTAAACCACCAGTCTGGCAGCACTACACAGGAAGGTGTTCTGTTTGTTTTGTTTACATACTGGAAATTGAACTTGGCCTGGCACTTGCTATGCAGATACTGAGCCACCAAACTATATCCCCAGCAACTATGAAGGCAAGACACAATGGAACTATAGGCAGAGACATTTTTAAAAACCCCACTAGTACTTTGCATGAAATCCCACTGAAATTAGGAATATTTGAAAACATCAAAGAATAAAAGTGCTAATAATAATAGTTAAAATTTATGGAAGTTTTCTATGTGCAGTTCTTAGAACTTTACAGGAATTAACTTACTTAACCATCAAAATGCCCCTAATAAAGCAGGTGATGGTGTAGCTCAGCAGACTGAGATACAATAATACAGTGTCCTGGTTCACAAATGCTTCTGTTTGCAAACAATCTGATTCACAAATGGCATTTGGAAAAATCTTGCATCTATGCACAAACTCCATACTGGATGACAAACATGACCATGTTCATCTTCCCACACAAACACAAATGCAATCATCTTTCCTAAAATCATAAAACAAATTAAATTCATAAACCAGGGCATCACTGTAATTGCCAGCAGAAGGTGACAGAGCTGGACTCCACCCCACTGTGGTTCCAGGCCATGCTCAGCCTCCACCCTGGATGAGCTGGCTCAGCTAGCAGGGATTTCCCTAGAGAGCTAAATAATTCAGCAGACTTGTTTATGAACTAGACAGTGCTATAGTGATAGTGTAGTAATCTTTAACTACAAAATTATTTAATCACCAAAATGTGTATGCTTTCCATCTCTACTAACCAATTTAGGAACCAAAAGCCACATCTGACTTTAAATTTAACCTGAATTAATTATAATTAAGTAAGCTAAAAACTTCATTCCTGAAGCTTGCCACATCTCAGGCACTGCCCACCACCTGGTTAGTGGCCACACTAGCAGATAGCATGCATGAAGAGCCTTCTCATTCAGAGCACAGCTTTACCAGTTTTCTCCCTCCCACTTCACTAAACCTCAAACAGTTTCAAGCACCAGTAAGGAGAATTTTAGGAAGACACATATAGACTGCTCAGAATTACAGCAAGTGCATTCAAGGAAACACCTCTATTAACCTTGACAGAAAACATGAATACTCTGAAACCATACAGTGTTGACTACGATGTGCATGTCTGATGGCGCTGCCCTCATGAATGCATTTTACATCATAATAAAGGCTTGAAATAGCCAGTTTCAAGGCTCTGCCCTTGCACCTTCCACCAGGTAAGGACACAGTGCTTGTCCTCTGCAAGATGCTCAGTTCAAGTTACCATCTTGGAAGCAGAGGCCAGACCCTCACCAGACAATGAACCTGCCAGCACCTGGATCTTGGACATCCCAGATTCAAGAACTGCAAGAAATAACTTGCTGCTCTTTAGACGTTATCTTGTCTCTGTTTTTGCTATTGTTGCTTGTTTGGGTTTGTTTGCTTATTTGTTTTAACAGCATCAGAAACATGGTGAGATAGATATACAAACAATAAATAGTTCAATCCCCTGTGTGCCATGATGGCCCCACCCCGGGGGCACGCTGAGACAACTGAGACTGGGCGTGGTGGCATGCACCTGTAATCCCAGCGCTTGGGAGGCCAAAAACAGGAGGATCACTATGAGTCCGATCTACTCAGTGAGACCCTGAGACTAAATACATTAAATAAATAAATAGCACACCTGACAAGGTGATTTCTCATGGTCACTAATGTCTGAATACTCTGCATACTTCAGCAAGCTCATCTTTTATCCAAAACTGCTTGACTAACATGAGCACATAAATAAGAAATTTTTTTAGAATATAAGAATTACATCTATTTGTGCAAGTGTTAGGAACTTCTGGTTTTGTACAATCTGTTGAACCTGAACACAATTTAGTATTGTAGCAAAGAAAAGGATATGCATCTATTTTAATGAAGTAGTTTAATTGGTAATCATACACTATCAGAAAAAATGTGTGCTACTGAAATGAGCAAATACCTGAACCCCTAAAAATGCCATCACAATGGAGTTGATGGTCCCCAAGATTCCTTCTGGATCATAGGCCACCTTGGTGTGATACAGCACCTTCACAAAACAGAACAAGGAGGCAGCCTTTACTCACTGACCATGGAAATGAACATGAGCAACTCTCAGTCTAAATACAAACTTGAATGCTGAAACTCGCAACTCAACATTTTTTATTTTGTTTGATTTTGGTTTTGCTGCAGAAATTCACTGCTGACTTACAGTACTCACAGGCATACTACTTCCTGAGCATGCAAGTATATGGTGTGTCCAGGATATGCAGAGTCCCTGGGACAATGCCTCAGTAAAGTGTCGGATTCCCACTTGAACAGTTTTAAATACAATGTACATCTTCATAATTTTTAGAATTAGTCTTTTTTATTCTAACCTACTATGGCAATGACAGCTTTCTATCTTCTCTTAAGGCAAATAACATTTCAAAATACACTTAGAGTGGCTGTGTATAGCGTGCACATGACCTGGGTTTAGTCCCCAACATCTACAGAACACAGTAAAATAAAAAAATAAAACTGTGTTTTCATTATAAAATAAATGCTGACTGTATAGAAATTTGAAAACATACAGTGTAGCTGTACAGACTACCAGCAGAGCCTCCTACCCTTTCAGGACCAAAGCCTTCACTCCTCAGCTGCTAGCAAAATTAAAAATTAACTGCTAAAAGTTTCCAGTTGAGTTCTTCTGAACTGTCTTAAAATAAAGATACTGCAAGGCTGGGGCTGTAGCTGAGTGGGAATGTGTGACAGACCCTGAGTTCCATCCCTAGTATTGAAAAAAAAAAAAAAAAAAGCTGCCTCTGAAGCTCTGCAGGTGTTACTCCTGCTGGGGCAGTCCATACCCAACAAGGAACATGGGGCCCAATCCCTCACCCCAGTGTATGCAGTTCTACAGTTGTACCCAGCTTCTCCTTAGGTCTTTCTCTGTTGGGCCTGCAGTGCAGTTCAACTTCTCACTCTGCCCAGCCCTGCCTCCTTCCTTCCCCAACAGGGATCGATCCAACAAAGATTCTCTGTGACATTCCTGCATAGAAATCTCTGTTTCAGAGGAGATTGCCTGTAAATCTGTCCTGAGATGTATAGAAAGCACTAAATGCTATTCCGTTTATATAGTTCATCCTTACTTTATTGTCTAAAATAATGCTCACCTACTGCCACATGATGAAGTCATCAAATTAGCTAATTTTTCAAAGAAAAACTAGTTCCTATCACATTTTACTAAAGGGAGATGATCTAAAGCAGGCCAACTCCTATTTTCCTCAATTTCAGAGCTTCTAAACAGCTGTCTCATGTAAAAGCCAATCACACACCGTAGAAGAAGGATGCTGGTACAAGTGGTCACTTCCTAGGAGCAGGTGGTCAATGTAGCCCGCGGCTCCTCCAGTACAGTTTACATATCTCCCCAAGTCTCCAATACCACCAGGGCCCAGGTACCCACTAGGAAGTGAAACATATATAAATAATGAGACTTTAGAAAGGAGAGTGGCATATAGTAGATATTTATGCAGGCTCATTCAAAGAGCCTCAATTAGGTACAAGTCTAAAACATCCCTCTGCCTCCCTGCACCTTCATCAACACGTGACTCACCTGCTCCCAACACTGGTAAGGCATAAGGCCCAACCAATTTCAACTAATATTCAACAAAATATCAACCATAATCTCTCCCCCTGAAAGGACATAAAGAAGTCAAACAGAAATCCTCTAACTTGAGAAATTTGAAAGCTATAAACCTAGAAGCTTTGATTTGGAAGCAAGTAACATGCTAAAGGAGATTATCTGGCAAGGGTCCACTTACGTAGGGCATCCAGGAACAGGTAACAAGAATGTCAGGCCAAGCCAGATGCTTTCGAGGAGCAAAATGAGGAGCCACTGGAACCAACTGCAGGTGACGTCTCGAAGGAAAGGGAATCTTCTGTTCTGAGTGAGGGACAGGGTAGAAAACAGTAAGTATGCCAGTACGTAGTTGCAAATGCAAATACAAGAGAACTATATTACAGTATGTATCCTGGAAATTCCCAATGATTATTTTCTTGACCTTTTAGTAGTAATGCAAAGCATTATTTAATAGGTTTGATATTGTCTACATGCTCTAGGATGTATCACAGGAAAAGAGTAGTTAAAAAGTGAGGTGAACTATATTTCAATGGTAGAACCCCTGACAAGCATATGCAAGACTCTGGTATAAATCCTCTGAACCAGATACAGATACATATAAAGATTTAATAAAAAGAAATTTAAAAAGAAATGCAGCTGATTAACTGGCAGTATTACACACAGAATGAAAAAAGTTCCAAAAACTTTGTAAATGAATTTATCACATATCTCCCCCTTTTATTTATCACACACTTCCCCCTTTTTTAATCACATATTTACATGATTTCTTACCGAGACACAATTTTCATGTCTGGGTTTAGCAAACAGGAGCTCCAACACAGCAACCACAAAGTACGTAACTCCCAACCGCTGCAGAACACCAGGAATTCGTACTTTATTCCAAGACACTGCAGAAGAACAAGTTAGGTAAGGCATGGCCAAAATGTCTCATCTTACCCCCAAAAAAACGTTATTTTTTTCCTAAAAGGGAAGCTATACCTATACTACAACTAAATAAGTATTTTTAAGTTCTTGGTTAAGAGATATGGCTCAAGGGGCCGGGGAGATGGCTCAGTGGATTAAACACTTTCCTGGCAAGCGCAAGAGCCTGAGGTCAATCCCCGGTTCCACAAAAAAAAAAAAAAAAAAAAAGAGATATGGCTTAAGCTGAAGTTCTAAGAGAGCAGGCCAGTCCCACTCAAAAGAAAGATGGTCAGGAGAAAGCTCAAACTCAAACCTGAGAGCTTGGCTAGCTGGGAGACTGAGAATAAACACAGCTTACTTAGGGGGAGAGATAGGGTAAGGACTACCCTTGACACTGAATTTCATCTGCTGGCCTTTCCCATCAGTTATCTGAATTTCACTTTCATGTCTAACAGGAACTTGCAGACTCAAAACAAGCCACTGAGGGACTCTCCCTGACCTAAATGTGACATGACAGCATCAACTGGAAAACTGTGAGGCTGTGGCAAACCCTGGAACTCTACCCAGAGCCATGGCTCTCTTTTTGGCAGTCCATCAAATCTACTCTCATACAACATCAATAAGGGACCTCTCTGTCCTCCTAGTACTAACCGCCTTTCAATAAAAGTACTTAATCCTAAGAGCTTGAATTGGCTACTGCCAAAACTTGTGTGTCCTGTTTGGCTAATGAGAGCCACTTGAGGTCAGGGACTACTGCTCACTGATGCTGCTACAGAGCATGGACTTTACACTCATCTGCTGATAGCCCTGCCTTACCACATGCTGTTACAGGAATGGCAAAGCCATCATCCTCCCCAGCAACCCAGCTGGCATACACAAGATAACAAAGGGTTTCTCAAAATCACCACTCCATGTGGACCAAAAAAGAAAACAAAATGGATAGAAAGCAGGGCCTGAGAATAAGGACCTGGTCTGCCTCTGCGCTGTCCTGCTCTATGCACACATACACCAGAGAAAACTTGAATCTCTCATGGTCTCAGACTTTTCTTTCATACAGCAAATGAATGTGAACAGGATTCACATTCAGAGGATCCTCCTAGATCTAAAAGTCCAAGATGATAATAAGAATAATGCCCAAAGTTACACAAGCATTATATATGTTTTCCTAACAAGAGTTCTTTTTGCAGATACCTGAGATGGAGAAATAACATTTCATTCAAATGGTAACAAGTGGAGCTACAGAGCAGTGATAAAGTGCATGGCTAGCATGCACAACAACCTGGGTTCCATTTCTAGCGGTGTGATGGATCAATATATAGACAAGGCTATAAATTATAACATACATTTTCCAGTGTTCAACCTAAATATATACTAAAAAGGGGGAGAAAATACTTACATGGACCAAGGCAATAATTGGGGTTCACAATGAAAATTCCTATACAAATTAAAAGGAAACTCCTCCATGCAATTTTCCCCAGTAATTTGAATTTTGAACATCCCCGCTGAAGTACAGAAGTCACTGATAGAAAAATCGAAGATCCCATAATAAACACAAACCTAAAAAAAAAAATCTATTAGATGTTCATTTTTAATTTTTTCTTTTATTATCAGTGCCTATGTATTTTACAAAATATCCTGGGTTTCAATGTGTATATTCTGATTATATCTATCCCATTTGTGATTTTTCATCTATGCATCACTAATATTTTGCAGGAGACTACCAGAGAGTAGCCAGTTTTTAACATTCAGCCAAGAGCTGAGGGAGAGGTTGGCATATAACCTGTTGTGCTATGAAAATTCTGGCATCAGATGTTCAAGACATACCTTAAAAGAAAATGTTTTAGTAATAAATAAAATTTCCAAGCACAACCTTTCCAATTAACTGTCAGAGAAAAATAATGACATCTAATACAAACAACCAGACTTTGCCCTAGCATGCCCTCAATGGCACTGAGGAACAAAGCATTTCAATAATTTCAAAATGTCTCTTTAAAAGAAAATCATACTGCTAATTTTTCTAGTTATTTAGTGAAAAGTCACAGAGATGAGTTTGCTCTTGCTGCATGCCTGGGGGTGCCTTGGCTTTTTTTCCAAGGTGACCTCAATCAGATGAGAAGCTCAAGTAGGGCGTGGTGACAAGTATGTGTAACTTCAGGACTCTGATAGGCTGAAGCAAGAGGATCACAAGTTTGAGCCGAGCCTGAGCAGCTTAGGTTTTTGAGAACATGTCTCAAAATGAAAACTCAAGTATACTGGAGTGAGGGTGGGGGGCTAGAACTACAGCACAGTACAAAGGCCCTGGGTTCAATCCCCAGTACTTGGGAGGGGGAAAAAAAGCTTATAGTAACTAGAAATTTCTCAAAAGGAAGCCTTACAAAGAATATGCATAAGTAATTATCAAGTCAGGCATAGACACACACACCCATGAACTCAGTTACTCAGAAAGCTAACACAGGATCACAAGCTGGAGGCCAGCCTACATAACTAGCAACATTCTGTTCCAAAATAATAACAATTATCATTATTAATAACAACAATAGAACTGTAGAGGTAACTCAATAGTAGAAAATTCCTGAATTCAATCCCAGTAGAAAACTAAGCAGGACAATGGTGATCAGTTTTTTAGGCATGTAAAATGTATCCTACCAGATCCATTTCAGAAAACAATCAGCTTCTTTCCAAAAACTGAGTTCATATTAGTAATAAAATACAAAGGACCAATGACATAAAACAGTCTCCTGGAAATGTCTCTTAAAGATGCAGCAGAGCTGCTCAAAGCAATATAGCAAAGGTACAAATTGCACATCATATGGGAAGTGTCCCCTACAAAAAATAAGAATCCATGGATAAACAGAAAGTTTACATTAAATTTAACTCTTATATTAAATTTTAATTTGTTATTACTATTGCCTGTTACATATTTATTCGTAACTACAAATACCAATATACTGTATTTCCTTTAAGAAATATAATTTTACACATTTTCAGGTGTAATGGAATTTAACCATATATTTAGAATTTATGATATTCTGCAGGATTTTAAAATATCGTATCTGTTCTAACATAATGCTTGCTAAAAAAAATCAATCATTTCTGGGCTGGGGCTATAGTTCAATGGCAGAGCACACACTTAGCAGCATGAGGCTCTAGGTTTAATCCCCAGCATCACACACATTTAAAAAAATCACTTAGGGCCATACAGATAGCTCAACAGACTAAAGCACCTGCTTAGGCAGAGCACAGCTGCTGTGGTTTGATCCCCAGCATGCCAGCCTGCCCCAGACATGCCTGAGACACACTGAAGTGGCGACTGAGACTCAGGACGATTGAGACTGGGTGTGGTGGCGCATGCCTGTAATCCCAGAGCTTGGGAGGCTGAAAACAGGAGAATCTATGAGTCTGATCTACATAGTGAGACCAGGGCCGGGGAGATAGCTCAGTAGAATAAGTGCTTGCCTGGCAAACGCAGAGTCCTGAGTTTAATCCCCGGTACCACAAAAAAAAAAAGTCTACATAGTGAGACCCTGTAGACCCTGTACTAAATACATGAAAAAAAACTCACTTGTCCTTTGTACATACATGCATAAGCATAATGACAAACACAAGAACTACCTAATAGCTAGGCATGGTGATGCATATCTATAATCATACCATTCTGGGGAAGGCTAAGACAAAAAGATTTCAAGTTCAAGCCCAGGGTTGGCAATTAGTGACTTAGTGAAACACTGTCTCAAAATAAAAAAGAGCTGGGGATGTAAATCAGTGTGAAGGCCCTAGGTTCAATTCCCAATACAAAAAAAACACCCCACAACTTTGGAAGGATTTTATAATGGCAAATACAGTTTTGTGGTCCCCAAAAAAAAAGACTGGTCTGAGAGAGGGACTCAAGCATTGTCTGAAAGACAAAAATCCTAGAGATGACCTATTAAAAGTGTGATAGTAGAATGCCAACTCACCATGGGAATACAAGGTCAGCCACTGTCAGTCCTGTAGAACAACATAAGTATAAATGATAAGAAAGAGAATTCTATAAACATTTTCAATTTAAAAATGAAGTTCAGTACATACTGATACAGAGAGTGTAACTCAGAGAGATGATAACAAATACAAACTCTCCCTTGAGACTCAGAATCAATCTCAGGGTTCTCCTAACCATAACTAGACATGGAAAACCAAAGTAGAAGTATGTGAACTAGACCACTAGCTTTAAGCAATGTTATTCAGAATCTCTTCTTCAGAGCTATAAGCAATGCTACCTATAGAAAATATCTTACCATTCCAACTGGAATGTTTGAAGTACCAATATCTTCCTCCTCCATAATTAACAAAGACCATGAGGACGAGAGCTATCCTATAAAGCCAAAAAAGAAAATACCTTCAGCATTTGCAATGTGACAAGGAATTGCTGAACCACAGATACGCATTTATCCTCACAGCATGTGGCCATACATTAACATGATTCTAATAGAACTTTATGACACAAGAAGAGATTTGAAGAGCATGAAACTATTATTTTCTAATCACAATTGAAACCATACACTATAATTCTGTTGGCAACATTTACAACATGATGTCTCAAGAAAAATTTACACTACAGCACTAAACCATATTACTTGAAAACAGTAAAACACTTCCAATAACTCAATTTTACCCTAATAATTCAGTATCTAAGGTAAAATGTCATAGAAGACAGTCATTTAATTCAGAGGGCTAAAAATTCAAACCTTGAGTCCTTTCCTCTTAACGATCATGAGACTCTAAGACTCTCATAAATTAACCATGAAAAAGAGGGAAAATCCCACATGTGACCACTACAGTGAAAAGGGTCCAGTACAACGCCTTAGTACTGCTTGGCCCATTTTAGACATTTAATGTGCCTAAATGTTAGTTTCTGTCCATCTGTGAATACCTGAATTCCAAAAGTGGCAATTGTGAGTGAAAAAAAGAATACAGTATTAATTTTTGGTTTTAGTTTTTAGGGGTTTTTTTATTTGTTTGTTTTGTTTTTTTAAGACAGTTTCACTTGCAGTTCAGGCTGGAACTCACTTTGTAGGAAAGGCTGGCCTTGAACTCAAGGAGTTTCTTGCCTCAGCCCCCAAGTGCTGGGGTTACAGGTGTGTGCCCAGCCTATACTATTGCTTGATGTTAAATACAGAATGCTGAAGATGAAGATGCTAAAGGCATAATCCGTGGAGTCTCTGTAATATAACTGCTTAGAATCTAATCCTTTCTCCTTTAGTATCTGAATGACCAATAATTATTTAACTCAATGGCACAATTTTTCCATCTGTAAAGCAGGCATATCAAAAGTATACATCTTATAGGAATTGTGGAAAGACAAATAAATTATGACACATAGTAAATGGCACCTAGAACTCAGAAACTGGAATCAATTATTACCATTTGCATAAATATAACGATATATCTTGGGGTTGGGACCCAAGTTTAAATATAAATTTTATTATTTAAAATGCCCTTTATTACCAGTACATATCCCTAATCTGAAAATCCAAAATGCTCCCAAATACAAAAATTTTTGAAAGTTGACATGATGGAAAATCCCACATAGCCTAGAGCTAGAGGTGTAGCTCAGGGCTAGAGGTGTGTGCTTATTAGCATGTGATGCCTTAGATTCAATCCTCAAGCACCAAAACTTACAAAATGAAAACACATAGGCACATTAAACATGTAAAACTATCTTCAAGCTATGTACACACAAAAAAATTTCTATTTAAACTTGGGTCCTAACCCCAAGATATATGTTTATATAAATAACTAAAAATCTGAAACTTTCTTACTACCAAATATTTTGGATAAATGATACTCAACCAGTGTGTCCTGCTTTCAAACAGAACCTACCAGGATTCCATAACTCTGGTAGGCTGGGAAGATAGCTCAGTGGTCTAAGCGCCTGCTTGGCAAGCACAAGGACCTGGCTTTGATTCCCCAGGACCACATGCCATGCTGGCCCCAAAATGGAGCATGGTGGCACATGCCTGTAGTCCCAGCACTGGAGGGGCTGAGACAAGAGGACCACTATGAGTCTAAGCTGCATAGTGCGGCCCTATATTAAAAAAACAAGAACCCAAGCAAGCTGAGAATTTTTTAAATATTTTCAAGGTGTTTAATACTTTATAATTTAAAGAAAAATTGTTAATTTTGCATTAGAAATATAGGTAATAATAATTTGGTGAAACCATGCACTATTGTTACCAAGCTGATTGGGGGAAAACATACCAAGAAACAATCATTTTCCTTAATTTAAAATATGAAAATTGATATACTCTCTTGACTGCCTCTGATTTACAAATGGAACAAATGCCTAGTTATCTGAAAGCAAGTAAGATACTGAACAGGTTATATGTACCAGTAGCTGATTGTGGTTTTGTCCTAACCACTCCACTCTATCAACTTGTAATATTGGATATAATGACAAATTTGTAGTTAGCTTTTTTTTCCTCTTGTTATGTATCTGGCACAGGGTCTCACTACGCAGCTCAGACTCATAGTGCTCCTCCTGTTTTCAGCCTCTCCAGCACTGGGATTACAGGTGTGCACCACCATGCCCAGTCTCTGTGGCCAGCTCAGTGTATCCAGGGGCAGGGACCAAACCCTGCGCTTGCCTAGCAGGCACTTAGTCTGCTGAGCTATGTTGCTGGCCCTCTCTTTTTTACTTTTCTATTGTTTTGTTTTGTTTTAATTTATTATTTGTCTTTGTGGTATCAGCAAAGCACTCTGCCACTGAACCACATTCCAGCTCCTCATCACACTTTTCAAGTAAGGAGACGCAATTGACTTTTATTTTTAAATCCAAAAAACCTTTTCCAGTTTAGAAGATAAAAGGCTTTAAAGTGTGTTGGTGTATAATTATGTAATCAGGGAGTACATGTCCCCCTGCTTCATAGGGAATGCACTTACCCCCTGAAGGTATCCAGGCAGCGGAGGCGGTACCCGGAGGCAGATGGGCACCGTGCTTCTGGCTGAGGATCTCCAGTGAGTGGGTCTGCCCCACTAGGCGATCCCAAGTCCTTCAGGCAAAAGGAAGACAGAGACGAGAATTATTAATGCTAAGAAGTAAATTTAGTTTTATTTATTTTTATGGTACTAGAGATTGAACCCAAGACCTTAGCACTAAACTATATCCCTGCCTTGGTTTTGTTTTGGGGTTTTTTTGGTGTTTTTTTTGTTGTTGTTGTTTTGTTTTGTTTTTAGGACAGGGCTAAGTTTCTGAAGTTGCAGGCTGGGCACAAACTTCCAATCCTCCTGTCTCAGCCTTCTATAGTGCTGAGATTATAGATGTGGGCTACCAAACAACTATAAACTTTATTATTTGCTGCTGTAAGGAAAATTTAGAATGGGGAAGTAAAGAATTTTTCAAAATATGCTTTGACTTACTTCTGCAAAGGTCCCACCTCGCAGTGTGTTTCTACATTTGTTTGTTCCTGAGCATTCTGCTAAGCTAAAAACACTCTGTTTCATTAAGTGCACCCAGTACCAGCACAGTAGCAAACGTGCCCACAGCATGTCAGCACAACTTAATGCCATGTTTAATCATTACAGTGAGCCGTCAGCATTTATACAGTTAATACTGATGCCCCTACCTTTTGGTTTTAATCTTGAGCTCTCTATTGAACTAGATCAATTCAATAATGATACTTACTAGGTGAAAAATATCTCCATATCCTACATCCTAATGTAGTCCAGATTTCTAGCCTCATTAAAGAACAGAAAGGGATGGACCCTTGAAGGCACAAAACACAAGGCCTGGAGCACAGCTTAGGAGTGCTTCCCTTGCATGTGTTAGGCCCCAAGTTTGATGCCCTGCAGCACACACACGCACACACACACAAAATCAGGACTCATGACCTCATCTCCCACACTATAAATATAAATGTTTAATTGTGTTTGGAATAAAAATTATTAAGCTGCATAATAACAACTTCTAAATAGGAAATTGTATATTCTAAACTTAGAAATAACCCAGAGAATATATGATGCAATCTAACAACTCACAGAATTGATGAGATGATCAGTTTCTCGAGAATTTATTGCCTTAGAGACCCAATTAGTGAAGTCTTCCAAACTATAAAATACAAACTTCAGTTAACTTATTTTCTTGGACAGAATTTTCTTGGAGACCATATTGAAATAAAACTAGCTTCAAGTTTATATTCTATATTACTTAAGGAACTAGACATTATAAACCAAAACTTTGACCACATAAATATAGAAATCAAAGTTTATAGCAGTCATATTATAAATGCTCAACCCTTAATGTGCAACTTCCTCATCAACAAAACAAGAGTAAAAATACAACCTTTCATGAAAAATTATGAAGGTTAAACAAAGTAACTTTTCTGAGGCCAGGGTTCTTATTAACACTACTATTAAAACTGCAAAAAAAAAAAAAAAAATGGCAATAATCAAAATTCACTTAATATATGAATGACTCAAGACAAGTCACAACAGTATCATAAACTATGAAAACAACAAGAATGTTACTTTGAACTAATTGTGGTGGCATGCACCTATAATCTTAGAAATCAGAGGCTGAGACATGAGGATTGCCAAGTTTAAATTCATCTGTTCAACCTACTGAAACTCTACCTCAAAAAAAAAAAAAAAAAAAAAAAAAA
>NW_004524592.1:16753122-16764791 GCF_000260255.1 Octodon degus | reverse complement strand
ATTGCCAAGTTTAAATTCATCTGTTCAACCTACTGAGCCTGAGAATCAAAAAAAAAAAAAAAAAAAAAAAAAAAAGGCAAATGTAAAGTCTTTTATAAGACTTTACATTTGCAGCTCTACATACAGGCCCAGAGTTCAATCCCCAGGACTGCCAAAAATAGTAAGACTTTGTCCACACAAGGAAATATTAGGATAAACTATTATATACAAAAAGCAAAAATCAGTTAAGCAAGAGGCTAAGGCAGGAGCCAAGACTGAAAAACTTAATGAGATGCTGTCTCAAAATAAAATGCAAAGGGTTAGGGATCAAACACAAGCACATTCAAGGACTTGAGTTCAATCCCCAGTTTAAAAAAAAAAGACGAAATCCTCCATCTGTGTTTGACTGCCACCATATAGACATACATGGGTACACACTGAGAAAGCACACAAGCAACCTTGCAGTGACTGCAATAATTAATGACTGACTTTTTTCTTTTCATATGATTTAATTTTTTTAAATCCAGATTATATGAAATGTATTTATAGTAAGTCCCCAACTTACAAATATTTGACTTACATATATTACAAATATGTATTACAAATATACAAATATTTGACTTACACAACTTATATATATTATGTAAATGTACTGTGTAAGACATACTTTGTCCAACTTACAAACAAATCCAACTTAAAAATGTTCTCCAAACCTGTTTGTTGAGTCTTGGACTTACTATACATCAATATTAAAAGAAAAACATATTATTTTTAAATGAAATCAATAACTTAGAGAAAAAACTTTCAGAAAGTCAACAAATTTTGCATTAACTTTGCCACATCTGAATTATCTAATGTACAGAAGCTCCACTCTTCTTTTTGTCATGGAAAGTTTCAAGCACATACAGGGAAAGAAATTAGTACAATGAACCACCATCATTCAGTTCAACAAATACCACAACTAACCTTATGTCACCTGTATTCCTACCCTGTCTTGGCCAGATTATTTTACAGAAAATCCCAGATCATATCATTTCATCTATACTACTGTTTGTATCTCTAAGAGATATGAACTATTTTATTTCTAAAAATAATTATGATAACCATTATCATATTTTAAAATGTTAGCAATAATTCCTTAATATCACACATCCAATTCAGTTTACTGATCTCATTTTTTTTGTTTGTTTTATTTTGTTGTCTTTACAGTTCAATTGATTAAGATCAATATCAGAATATAATCCATCCATCTAATGCATTTATTTGTAATTTCTCTTTCTCCCCCTATAATACAACTCCCATTTCTACTCTACTCCCATTGCTAACATCAGCATCACATGCAAAAGACAAAAACAGACATACTTAAGATCAAAAAGGAGAAGTTATCTTCATTTATTTTAAGAATGTCAAATACTTAATTGTACATCAGATAATTCATACTGGAGCTTGACCCTATGAATGTAAAGAACGTAGGAAAACCTTCAGCCAGTATGCACACCTTGCCCAGCATCTGAGAGTTCATACTGGAGAGAAACCTTTTCAGCCAGGTTGCATACCTTGAAACTATTTTGAATTCCTATCATTTTCTTTTTTGATATTAGATATTGTTTCTAATGTTTATTATCTTTATTCTCTTTAAAATAAATAAAATCAGAATATTAAACCTATAATACTTTAAAAAAAAAAAAGCAAACCAAAAACCCCACTAAATTCTCTCCTACATGCTTGTTCTCAAGTAAAAGGAAAGGACATTTTTTATTTTTTTCTGCTTTTTCTCTACAGAACAACAGAACTTCTGTGGACATGGGTGTGTCAGGAAGCTATGGACAAGAAAGGAGGAACTGTAGCTCTGCTGACAATGACATTCATCCCCCAGGCAGGAAAGGCAGAATCATGTGTAAAGAGGACCTCAATTCCACAGCAGTGCTAGATGGAATTTCTTTTCTTTGCAAATATGTGGTCACAGCTGTCAATTACTTTAAAAAGTGGTGAACAGAACCATGCACATGAACACCAATGAAGGCACACTAATACCCTGGACTGGAATACCATATACATCTTATCAAAAGACTCACAAAATAACACTTTAATCCAAAGAAATAGAACTCTTCTGCCAAAATTCTAGCTGTCCCTAAGAGTAGGGGCCCCCTAGTAATTATTTTACCCTTATACACTGTCAGGTTTCTCATACATGTAATTAAACTATTTCTAAGATGTATCAAGCCAGTAAAATTGCAAAGTTTATGGTAGTCTACTTAAAAGTTAGGTGTTAGTTCTTCCAATCTAGATAAAGATCACCAGTAAAATCATGTGGTCCTTCCTGAGACTCTAACAGGATAAACACATGAAAATTCAATCTGATTTCACTCCTTTAAAAGCATTCAAGAACTTTTCCCTAATGCTGACTAAATAAAACCAAGCCTAAATCAATCAATCTATCTATCTATCTAACTATCTATCTATCTATCTATATTTTTCTCTATCTATCTATCTATCTATCTATCTATCTATCTATCTATCTTTTTTTCCCTAAACTAATTGACTGATGAGAATTATTGTTAGCTGGGCAGATAAAGAGCAAATTCCTCTGCAAACTGTCTCACTGTGTACAGAGAAAAGGAATCAGTGCTTTGGACCTGAGGGTCAGGCCTTCATCTTCTACCTCTACCACCAGGCTCCAGTCTAGGTGCAGGCAGGTAGCAAGCAAACTAGACTACAGGGTGGCCTCAGAGGTGGAGAGGGAAGAGATCACAAGCCACTTGCACTCACTGAACAGGAGGTCCTTTAGGAAATAATTACTTCTCAAGGAATTTCTTCATTTATGCCCAAGTGAAAAAAAGGCAAAAACTCACTGAAACCTTCTGTATCTTTTTCCTATATTCAGAGACCATGTCTTAGTCTACACTTACTCTCTGACACCCAAAACTACAACAGACAAGGTGAACACAGGTTAATCAAAGAATAATGGTCTTTGCATAACACCATCTAGACAGAACAATAATCATTTGAGGGATCAAACTGTCCTTTCTAAATATATAATCTCGGGGCTGGAGAGATGGCTCAGTGGTCTAAAGCACCTACTTAAAACAAGCATAGCAAAGCACAGGGACCGCGATTCAATCCCCCAGCACCACATGCCAGCCAGCCCCACCCCCAGGTGGGCTGAGCTGGCCACACACACACACACACACACACACACATGCAATAAATAAATGTAAATAAATAAATAAATATATAATCTCTGTGTTCTACTTTCCCCAGTTGTGTCCTCCCCAGCACCTTACCTCAGCAAGAACCTTAGGAAGAATACTGCAATGATGACCACTAGACCAACAAGGAATGCAACAATCACAGCTACAGAAAGAAAAGATCTTCATCAAAAATGTCATCATAAGCATCAATTTTTGTCAAGGCATTACACTTAATCTACCAATGAAAAATGAAACAATATATAAACAAGTTTCAATAAATTAAAAGTTTTCAACTCAGAAAAAATGAAACAAATGAGGGAAAATGCCTCTTTCTTATGTTAAATTTCCCATAAATAATTAAAAACATTTCATGAAGGGAATACTAATTTTTATTTAAAAAATAGAAAATCTATACAAAAGTACAGAAAATTGTATAATTTCCCTTGAGCCCACAATTCAGACTCTAGAATTATCAAATATTGCCATTCTTGGGGCTGTGGTATAATCTAATGGTAGAGCACTTGCCTAACATGAGCAAAGCCCTGAGTTCTAAGCCCGGCACCACAAAAAAAAAGATGTTACTGCTTGTTTCATTTATTATTCTCTTCTCCTTATTTGGCTAATGTATTTTAAAACATATTCTAGACATCATATCACTTCATCCCTACATTTTTCCGTAAGTACTCCTAATGCACATGGACCTGTAATGTAAAAGGGACATTAACTTCCTGTAACTCAAAATAGTGCACTGAAAAGGATGGGCAGTATTCCACCTAACAACGCAAAACTTCTACAAAATAACTAGCCTTCAGAACTACAAAAAAAAAAAAAAAAAAAAAAAAAGGCAAAACTACCATGATCATGAAAAATAAAGTATGAAGAAATGTCCTAGGCTGAAGATGAAGGATATCTGAAAACTAAATGCAATATGACATCTTTGAGTGAACTATAGATTAAAAGAAAGGAGATTGAAATGAACAATTAGAGAAAGCTAAAAAAGATTACAGACCAGTACTTTATGAATGTGAAGTTCCTGATCTCAGTAATAGTATGTGGGGTAACTATACTCTCATAAAATTAAAGGACATAAGGAAAGCAAGTTGATGCCTATTTAGAAACTCTTTACTTGAAACATTCTGTAACTGTTAAACTATTTCAAAATTGAAAATTTCTTTAAAATATATTTTCTGTCATTAAATTACAATGTCTCACAACATTAACAATAATTCCCTAAAACTAAGGAGGTAGCACTGTGGGCTGGTAAAACCTGGATCCCTTTGATACAAAGTTCCTCTCTCAATTAACAGGTGTTACCTGCTAAATATCCTACCATTCTGCAACATTAAACTGGAATTCTCTCAAGAAACAAAAATTCCCAATATTTTGGTCTCCTTTGGGAATAATGGCCACATGCTTTTTGTAGTAATTTAAAATTGTTAGTTGTAAGGAAAGATTTAAAGGTTTATCTCCTGCTTTTCCTGTCTTAACGTAATTCAGGGTAACCAAATAGTCCTAGTTGATAAGAATGAACTCTTTTTTTTTTTTTTTTTTTTTGTTGAACCAAGGATTGAACTCAGGCCCTTGAGCTTGCCAGGCAAGCACTTATTCTACTGAGCCATCTCCCTGGCCCCGAGGATGAACTCTTGAGATTGGGTGTGGTGGTGGACACCTGTAATCCCAGCTCTTGGGAGGCTGTAAACAGGCAGATCACTACAAGTCCGATCTAGTAGTGACACCCTGAACACCCTGTAGATTGTTCCCTAAAATTAAAAAAAAAAAAACTAAACTAAATGGCATAGATAATCCATAGTCTAGGTTTTTAATTATAAAATGTACTGTGAACTGCTTCACTTTACAAATAGTCAAAACCTAAAATCTGAAAATTCAATTAAAAAACTCAACAAAGAACATGTACATACGAAGATTACTGTCAACTGGATTCTCATTAACAACCAGATCGCAGGCTATTTCATTGACTCCACTGTGGTTGTGCTTTACCAAGAGAGAATAGTTCCCAAATTCTCCAAATCTATATTCCAACCTATAGAGATGAGATAAAATTAAGACAAATAGTTAGACTAGGATATAGAGTTGTACTTTACAAAAGTCATCAAGACAGAATGATATGCATTCCTCAGTACAGATCAAGAGAAATAAAGAAAAATAGTTTAGTCATGCATGGTAGCAGAGGCAAGAGGAGTGAGTTTGAGACAACCTAGCCTATACAGACCCAATCTCAAAGAAGGGGAGAGGAGGGAAGGGAAGGGACAGGGGAAGGGAAGAGACAAAAAAAGAAAGAGGAGGGGAGGAGAAGAGGGAGGGAGAAAGAAGGAAGATATTTTAAAAACATGAAAAACAAAATCATACAGAAATGCAAAGCAAAGAAAAAATGCAATCTTCTGTTAGACTAATAGTAGCAGGCACAAACCTACAAACTTCCTTTTCTTCCAATGTATTATTAATTTGCAGAATGGAGCCATGTTGGGTGCTGACCGAGACTGATGCAATGGCTGGCTTCCCAGGTTTTCTACTATGGGAAATATTTACAAGCAACTGGAACAAGCACTAGAAGATAAAAACAGCAGGAAAACTGAAGGATTTTTTAATCTTTGGCTTTCTGGTGTTTTTGGCTGTAATGGGTGTCAAACCCAGGGCCTTCAACATGAGAGACAAGGGCCCTACCACTGAGCTAGAGTCCAGCTCTGCCAGGGGCTTCTGAAAGTCTGTCAGCTGTACAGCTGGGCAGGTGGGCAGCTCACCTATAGTCCAGAAGAATCATTGCAAGTTCAAGGCCAGTCTTAACTACATAGCAAGACCCTGTCTCAAAAACAAATTAACAAAAGAACAAAGGAAGGAAGTCTCTCAGTCGTTGAAAGACATGGGCTGGCGAGATAACTCAGCGGTCTAAAGCCTGCTTTGGCAAGCTTAGGCTAGCTTAGGCAAATGCTGAGCAAGGACTGTAGTTTGATCCCCACCACATGCCAGCGCCAGCCTGGCCTCCAGGGTGGGCTGAGTCAGCCACAAAAAAAAAAAAAAAAAAAAAAAAGAAAAGAATAATCAACTGAAGATTTTTTTTTTTTTTTTTTTTCAACTGAAGATCTTGATGTGACTTTTTCTTACACTCATAGAAAACTTAAAAATTCCAGTAACTTGGATAAAATACAACTATGATTTTATATTAAAACAATGACTAGGTCACTATGGAATTGATTAATCTTTTATTTACCATAAAATTTCACAAAGTAATAAATATAGCCTTCATTAAACTTTGCATCTTATTTTACTATTTAGCAAATAAATTGTCATGACGCTAGTTAACTTTCATACTTAATAATAGCCATTATATTTCATCAACTACTATAATTTTGGGTACTTGAACTGGTTTCAATGCTTTTTGCTGTTTTTGTAAATATATGCAATCAGGCATGGTAGTACACACCAGTTATCTCAACACTCAGGAAACTGAGACAGGAGGATCACCATGACTTCAAGGTGAGCTTGGGCTACAGTGAAACCTTAACTCAAAAAATAAAAAATAAAGAAGTAAATAAATGAATTATAAATGTATTGATTTAAAAGATCAACAACAGGCCAGACATATAGCTCAACAGATTAAAACACCTGCTTAGGCAGAGTACACTGACCTACTAGGGTTTGATCCCCGGTGTACCGTGCTGGCCCTGCCCCCAGGGCACACTGAGACAGCAATTGAGACTAGGCATGGTGGTGGGTGCATGTAATCCCAGCACTTGGGAGGCTGAAAACAGGAGTCTGATCTACGTAGTGAGACCCTGTAGACCCTGTACTAAATACATTTTTTAAAAAACCTAAAAGATCAACATCCTTTTACATCTTTCCCTAAAGTAAATTTTGAAAATTGGGATTAATGCCTAAAAATAATAATTTCAATGATTCCTGTTATAAGTAACCAAAAATCACAATAAGTAAAATTATAATGATATATTAATTTTTCTATAACCTTTCCAGGATCATTTTTTGTTTTGTTCATTTACTATTTAGTCACAGCATTAATATTACATTTTAAATTATCAGTGGACTAATAAATCGATATTTTGCGGTTTTGTTTCTTATAGTGAAACCATCAGTCTAACTAAAGTTCTCCTGAATATAATCTTAAGAACTATGCCCTTACTGGCTAGGGAGATAGTTCAGCAGTCTAAATGCCTGCCTGGCAAGCACAATGACTGGGGTTCAATCCCCCAGTACTGCACCCCGTACCAGACACTGAAACTGAGCGTGGTGGTGCATACCTGTAATCCCAGCACTGGGAAGGCTGAGCTAGGAGGGTCACTATGACTCCAAGATGCATAGCAAGATCCTGGACCAATCAAAATTTTAAAAAGACAGTCTTGAGGTTGATGATCAATCAAACGAAAAACCTCGTAAAAATAGCTAAGGTCCAAGAAAAAAAACCAATCTGACTAGATAATACAAAAAAACTAAAAAAAGGTTAGTTGGGATAAATGAAGAATTAGAAGACAGCACAAACAGTATAAGCAACCTGTTCACAAAAGTAACAGCTGAAAACTTTCCAAGTACAGAAGAAAAAAAAAAAAAATCTGAGAGTGTGAGGCATATAAAATAGTCAAGATCAGACAAAAAAAAAAAAAAATACATAAAGATATGTAATAGTCAAGAGCCAGAAATCCAATACAAGCAAAGAATATTTAAAGCTGTTACAGAAAAGAAATAAATCATCTATAACGAAAGACCATCAGAGGCTGGGACTGGTGACACATGCTGGTAATCCCAGCACTCAAGAGGTTAAGGCTGGACGATCACTGGGAATTTGAGGCCAGCCTGAGCTGCAAAGTGAGCTCAGAGCCAGCCTGAAGGTCTCATGAATAAATTGTGATGAGAAAAGTGGCTGTCTCAAAAAGACAAACAAAAAAAAGCAAAGACCCACAAGAATCAATCGTAACAGACTTAACATAAAACCCTTAAAGAAGGGGAGTTTGGAATGAAGTATTTCAAGCCCTAAAAGAAAATAACTTCCAACCCAGGTTGATGGACTCCAAAAATTATGGAAAAGTATGATACTTCTATGATGAAGAAGAACTTGAGAAATTCACAACCACCAAGTCAGCCCTCTAAAAAAGTTTTGAAGGATATTCTAAAAAGAGACATTGAAGATACCATTCCAAGAACTCCAATGGAATTAATCCACCAGGCAAGGCAAGTAAACAAAAGGGGCAAAAGGGAACCAACAGGAAAATAATATGACAAAGATGTTCAGACTTACAAATATCAAGGTGAATGGAAAGAAACAGATTGCCAGAATATCAAAAAGAATGACTCAACAATATGCTGAACACAAGTAACACATTTAATTTAATGAAACATTCATAGACTGAAAGTCAAAGGATAGGTAGCAATATTTCATGCAAGAGCAACCTGGAAAAAAAGTAGAAGTAGCTATTCTATTTGCAAACAATATGAACTTCAAGCCAAGACTGATCAGAAGAGACAAGGAAGGTCACTACATACTTGCTACGGAAACATTTCAAGAGAAATAAGCAACAATCCTAAGTATATATGCACCAAATACTGGCATATTCAACTATACAAAACAAACACAAATAAATATTTAAAAATCACATAAGCTCTAATACAATTGTAATAGGGACCTCACTATCACAGAGAGATCAACTAGACAAAAAATCAACAAAGAAATATAAGACTGAGCCAAACCTTTAAACACATGAACTTGGTAGATGTTCTGTGTTTCACCCAAAAACAAAAGATACATTCTTCTTGGCTTCACATAAGCACTTTCTCCAAAACAGACCACATATTAGCTCATAGAACATACTTAAGTAAATGCATACAGATTGAAATTATTCCATACATATTAAGAGATCACAGTGCAACACAATGGAAATCAATGGCCAAAAAAACACGACAAAAATTATATGCATACATGGAAATTAAATAACATTACTGAATCACCAATGGGTCAAAGATGAAATTAGACAGCTTCTACAATTAAACAATAATGGCAATATAACATACTGGAACTTATGGAATGCAATGAAAGTAGTCCTATCAGGGAAATTTATAGTGGTAAATTCCCACATCAAAAAAAAAAAAAAAAAAAGCAGGGGCTGGGGAGATAGCTCAGTAGAGTAAGTGCTTGCCTGGCAAGCACAGGATCCTGAGTTCAATCCCCAGTACCGAAAAAAAAAAAAAGCAAGCTCAAATAAATAAGCAACTGTTGAACCACAAAATTTCAGAAAAAGAAGAGCCACCTAAATCCAAAGCATATATGAGGGAGTAAATTATGAAGATCAGAGTAGAAATTCAAGCAACTGAAACTAATAAAACAATACAAAGAATCAATGAATTGGAGAGTTGATTCTTTAAAAGATTAAATGAGATAGACAAACCCTTAGCCAAACTTATCAAAAAAAGAAGGAACAGCCTCAAGTGGGAATGAGCAAAGTGAAATCACATCAGATCCCACAGAAATCCAGAAGATCATCAATACCAATTTTGAGAGCATATACTCTGATAAGTTGGAAAAATGAGAAGAAATGGACAGAGTTCTACATACCTAAGTATTACCTAACCTTAATCAAAATATAAAAATTCTATGTAAACAAATACCAGTTAAATTCACTATGAGAGAATTAAGGAAACCATACCTTTCAGAATAGAATCAAGAAAAATGAAATATTTTGAACTAATGTAACAAAGAAAAAGACCTTTACATTGAAAACTGCACTTCTGTGAAAAAGGATATTAAGGAAGATATCAGAAAATGGAAAGATATCCCATTCTTTGATAGGCAAAACCAGTAGAGTGAAAACAGCCATATTTGTAAAACTGTTGTACAGATGTAATGGAATCCCAATCAAAGTACCAACAGCACACCTCACAGAACTAGAGAAAACAATTCTAAAATTCAAAGGCAAGACAGGGTGCATCACAATCCCCGATCTGAAGTTACACAACAAAGCCATTGTGATAAAAACAGCATGGAATTAGCAAGGAAAAAAAAAAACATAGCCAGGGATCAATAGAACAACAGAAGATAGGGAACCAATTCCAAGCACACTCAGCTACCTTATTTTTGACAAAGAGGCCAAACACATTCATTGGAAGAAAGCCCCATGAATAAATCGTGCTGAGAAAACTGGCTTTCCACATGCTGAAAATGAAACCTAGACCCATATCTCTCACCATTCACTAAGCTAAAATCAAAATGGATCAAGAAGCTAAATGTAAAAACAGAAACAATCGGGCCAGCAAGATAGCACAGCAGACTAAGCGGCCTGCTTAGGCAAGCACAGGGACTGGGGTTCAGTCCCAACACCACATGCTGCACAGGCACACAGGTCCTGCCCCCTGGGTGCACTGAGCCCACCATAGAGACGGGGCATGGTGAGGCAGGCCTGTAATCCCAGCACTGGGGAGGCTGAAAACAGGAGGATCACTATGAATCCAAGCTGTATGGTACAAAATACATTTTTTTAAAAAAAGAAACAATCTTTAGGAAGATAGGTAAAACTATTAAAGACAAAGGTGTAGGGTAGGCAAAGACTTCAAGAACAATACTCTGATCACAGAGAAATATTATAATCAACAATTAGGATCATATCAAATTAAAAGGCCTCTGAATAGCAAAAGAAACCACTAAGAAAGCGAAGATACAACCCACAGAAAGGGAAAAGTTTCTACCAGCTACTCCTCAGACAAAAGACTAACATCTAGAATATAAAAAGAACTTAAAAAAAAAAAAAAAAAAAGATCAAATTTACCAAACTTAAAAACCCAATCCAAAAATGGGCATTTGAAATGCATGGAGACTTCTCAGAGGTACAAACAGGAAATAAATTTAAGAAAAATGCTCAGCATCACAGATCATTTGAAAAATACAAATTAAAACAATACTCTTCTAATAGCCCATATTTTTTGTATTTTCTAATTATCATTATTTTACTTTTGTCTTTTTCTCTTTTTCTTCAGTTCTAGGGACTGAACCCAGGGCCTTCCTACTTAGCTACTCCCAAGACTTCCTCTTTTTATTAATTTATGTATTTGGTACAGGGTCTCACTACACAGCTCAGACGCATAGTGATCCTTCTGTTTCAGCCTCCCCAGCACATGCCTGGTTTCAGTGGCCAGCTCAGGAGGCCCGGGACAGGGCTGGCACTGCACGTAGTATCAGGGATTGAACCTGAGTTCTTGTGCTTGCCAGGCAGGTGCTTAGACTGCTGAACCATCCCCCAGCCCATGACTTTCTAATTTTTAAAACAGGTCTCACTAAATCATTAGGTAGCCTAGGCTGGGATCAACCTGCTACAGTCTCCCACTGTGATGGGACTATAGTTATGCACCACCATGCCTGAGTAAAGTTCAAAATTCAAAATTTATGGCTAGACATTATTCTCTAGTTATTTAACCTTTAAAGGTCATAAAAGTCCTTACAATTTCCAGGCCAAGATCTCTCTCTTGAAATGACAGGAGATATATATA
>NW_004524592.1:16740267-16753007 GCF_000260255.1 Octodon degus | reverse complement strand
GCATGTGGTGCTGGTGGATTGAACCTCGGTCCCTGTGCTTTGCTAAGCTTGTTCTAAGTAGGTGCTTTAGACCACTGAGCCATCTCACCAGCCCGACAGGATATTTTTTACAATTAAATACAAACCCTGTATCTGTCCTTCACACATTTTTAGGCATCATTATGTTTATACCTTTTTTTTTTTTTTCAGTACCGGGGATCGAACTCAGGACCCTGCACTTGCCAGCAGGCACTTACGCCAGCTGAACTATCTCCCCGGCCCCTCTATACCTTTTTAAATAAATTAGCAACTTGCTTTCCTACAATAGTCTCCTAGGGCTAATTCTTTTTCTGACTCTTTCATCTGTCACCAAAATTACTGTTTCATGCCTACTTTTTTGCAGGTGACTCTTCTTTATCTTTGTTCCAATGATGTTCTTATACCCTGACCACAGTCATTCCTCTAACTTTTTTCTCATTATACTTGTTTTTCTATACTATATACCACACATTAAAGTCCTCTCCTAAAGTTAAATACAATGATGCTCTCTCTCAATCTGGTGATGAAGAACACTGTATTTACAGAGAAGAATATCCTTTTCCTTAAAAAGCAGCACAGTTTAGTATTAGGCTTGAAAGTGGTCATAGTCAAATCAATTGCACTTTGCAGCACAGTATTATTACCTACCATACTACTTTACAACTGCCATCAACCGCCATCACAATTCCTTATCAAAACTTCTGATTCTTAACACAAGAGAATCATGAATTTGGCCCAGAAGTATTTGATAATTTAAGCAATTGTGTATGTCAAGGGATGAAATTATGTAGTGAAAATGTACCTGTTTTATGAATATGGGAAAATACTGGTTTAAAAAGAAAACCCAGCAAAGTCTGTAACAGAGGTAAAATATTAGAAGCTGGGATGTAGCTCAATGGTAATGCACCTATCTACCATGTGCAAGAACCTAGCACCACAAAGAAATAACACAAAAGTAAATTATTTATTTTTAGTGAGGCAGACTCTTGGATAACTGCCTTTCCTTCAACATACAATTGTTCTCACTATGCTTGTTATCCAGGGGTTTCCTTCCTCTTCTGGACCAGCAAGATGCTTATGCAACTGAGAAAAACATAATGTGGTCTATCAATTTGTTCATCACAAAGATCTGATTTTTTTTTAAGTAGGAAAAAGGTTAAGAAATGGATATTGTCCACTCCTAAGCATTTTTCTTTCATTGTATTTCTTTTCATTCTTTATTACAGCCTGTTTGTCTCCTTACCTATAAAATTGAAGTTAACATATAAAAAGCTTTAGACATGACAGCACTAAGGACCATATCTAATGCAAATAAAATTGTTAGCATGAACACGGTATATACCTGGTAGCAGTACTCAGATTTCCAGTAAACTGTCAAGTTTGTCCCCAGGAGTTCATTATGGATGAGTAGCAAAGCTTGATCCATCTTCAACTCCACATGATTTTTATTGTCTAAATCTGATAAGAATTAGAAACACAAGTTTTTAGAAAATCACCTGAATGAGAGACAAAGTACACCAGTATTGCTTTTCATATACCGGCTCTGTGTTTATGGGGTCTTTAACATGTTACTTTCTGTATATGACAATGTATACATGCATGAAAACACACACACACACACACACACACACCCTTCTGTACAAACGTTCTCCTTTACAAACAAGGATCCAGTCAACACAATTACATCCAGTGTATAAAAGGACTATGTACGTTCATAAGGTGCTAAGATGTGATGTGTGCTAAACTAGTACTTTACAGTCAGTAGCAACCACACCGTGAACTATACATTTTGTCCATTTCTTTTTTCCAGTGCTAGGGACTGAAACCAGGCCCTTCATAGCCAGTCCTTTTTTATCTTGAGACAGAGTCTCATTAAGTTACTACATTGCCTGGGGTGGGCTTGAATTTATGATCCTCCTGCCTCAGCCTTTCACAGTACTGGAATTGTAGACACGTACCACCACCTCTTGCATATTTCATCCATTTTACAGATGAAGCTCACAAGAGTTAGATAATGCCCTTTGCCTGACTTTTATACTGTATCACCAGGCTCAGAACTCAGCCTGTATTGTTAGAAATGGAAAACTCAGTCCGTCTAGTCACAATGTGAAGTCAGCAGGATCACTGGTTAAAATACAAGGTTTGAGGAATCCTATTTTCCATCATTGCTTTGTTCTAGTACCAGGGATCAAACTCAGGTCCATAGTCTTGCCAGGCAGGCGCTTATGCCACTGAGCTATTTCCCCAGTCCTTTCAATCACTTTAGTTCTGAAAGTGCTTTTAGCAGATTTGAAACAGGAAAGGAAGAAGTTATAGGTCTCAGTCTGAATACCACTGCTCTGGTATTCAACCAAGCATACAGGTCACCAATTTGTTATGATATTCTTAGGATGGCATAAAGATAATGCAGGGGCTGGGGAGATGGCACAGCAGAATAAGCACTTGCCTGGCAAGCGCAAGGGCCTGAGTTCAATCTCCAGTTTCACCAAAAAAAAAAAAAAAAGGTAATGCAAACTCAGAGCATTGGATGCGGCAGGTTGGTAGAGCACTCACATGGGGCCCTGGGTTCCAGCCCCAGTCCCAGAAAAAAAGAAGGATGTGGTTTCTAAAATTACATCTTGGCAATTTGGTAGGAAAAAAACAAGTGAACTGGTATTGTCTGAAATTAAAGAACAGTGGTTTATTTAAATCAACTGGCCATTCTGGACTAATCTTCTGTGTAAGAGAAAACAGCTTATCAACTGGTTTCTGGCAAAACACACACAAAAAAAGCGAAATTAGTAAAATTAAAAAGGTTTGTACTTGGTCTGGTTTCTGGGCTTCTTCAGTTAGCCAAGTTACATCCTTTCAGTTTATCTCAGTGAAGATAAAACATACAATACATAATCCATAGAGAATGCTTTTTATTTCCTAGATTTTTTTTTTTTTTTTTAAAGACAGTCTTACATGCAGCCCAGGCTGGCCTCAAACTCAAAGCCAGCCTCCTGCCTGAGCCTCCCGAATGCTAGGATTACAGGCATGCACTACCATGCCCAGTTTATTCTCCAGATTAATGAAGGCTCATCCATCATTTTTTCTATTCTTTGATGCCTTTCTCCTATTTGGTGATGCTGATTTAGAAACACAAATGTGGTGACTCCCAGGCAATACAAAAATACCTGCAGTGTGCCAAGCCCCAGAAGCCCCCTCGGAAACACCTCTTGGTGTGCTACTTTTTTCCCGAGAAGGGGGCATTAGTATATGGCCCAACTGGGCTCTAACTCCTGGGTTCAAGAGATCTGCCTGCCTCAGCCTCCTGAGTAGCTACAACTACAGTCATTACAACTATATACCACTGAGACAGAAAAGTCTGCATTTTAGATTGAGAATCTAGGTCTAGAGAGATTAACCAACTTGCCTAAGGTCACCACCTACCCACAGCCAGGATTTACATCCATGTCAGTCTAAGCATGCATCTACCCTCTAAGTTACCAATTTCCTGAGATAAAGCCTGTCTGTTCCCTACCAGCTGTGCAGGAATTACCCTTTTCATTTTATTTTTTGGAGGTTTAGTTTGGTTTTGGTTTTGGTTTTCACTTTGAATAGAAAACAGCACCTTGGCTGGGGTGATAGCTCAGTAGAATAAGTGCTTGCCTGGCAAGCACAAGGTCGTGAGTTCAATCCCTGGTACCACCAAAAACAAACAAAAATACTTTAGGGGCCGGGGAAATGGCTCAGTGGAATAAGTGCTTCCCTGGCAAATGCAAGGGCCTGAGTTCAATCCCCAGTTCCACCAAAAAAAATAAATAAATAAATAAAAGAAAACAGCACCTTTAATGATGAGCAAATTTAAATGTATTTTCCAAGGGTTTAACATCCATATTTTCCTTTCAAAGAGCTACTGGAGTATTTATCTAACAGTTGTAACCCTTGAGGTCTTATGTATCTGCATAATTTTTTAAAATTGCAGCAATATTACTTTTTCATCTTAGTCATAAATGTCTTAAAATATTGTTCTCCTTTTCTTTGTAGGTCTCACTACGCAGCTCAGACTCATAGTGATCCTCCTGTTTTCAGCCTCCCCAGCACTGCTATTACAGGCCTGCACCACCAGGCCAGCTCTCAGTGGCCCACTCAGCATGCCCGGGAGACAGGCCAACACAGCTCTCTTTGCTTAGTTTTGAAGGTTTCCCTTTTCAAAATTATTCCTTTGTAATTTTTCTATATATCACCAGCCCTTCCTTTCAAATCTGGAATAATAACTGTTTTCACTCTTAGACATTTTTGAGTCCTTAAGAGTAGGTAAGAGTAAGTTTCTAGTTTTAGGCTCAGATTTTCTATGTGAAGATGGAATACCTGGAAAGTTCTGCATTGTTCTTATTACATAATTATGTTCTCTGGGAATACGCAGATGCACTCAGTCCACACTGAACATCAGAATTAGCTGAGTTTAAAAAACAGTGCTAACACAATTTCTGGCTCTCTCTGAACTAATTAAATCAGAATTCACCTAATCAGCAGCTTTTTAGGTCTCCTCCTTTCCCCCAGACAACAACAAACTTCCCAGTGTGATGCTTATATACATCCCAGTTAAACTTTCTAATGCTGTTTTATTACTATTTTGGATTCTGTAAAAAATAAAAAATAAAAAGACCACAGCTAGAAACTGTAAATCCAGGGAAGCTAGCCACCTTTCTTTGTACTCCTTTGCATCATCTAAGTGGGGGGTGGAGGGGGATACTGTATAAAAGACACAAAGGACTTAATTACTAAACCATCAAATAGGACTCTATTTGTAGCACAGGGTTAGAGCATCTGCCTAGCATATGTAAGGCTTCGAGTTCAATCCCCGTAAAGAAAAAAAAAAAAACCTTCTAAATTGAACCTGATGCTCAGCTTCAGGAAAAAGTTCTCAATTTCAATTTCCCAAACGTGTGACCTATGAAGACCCAGGTGATATTCATGGACAACTACAGGTCAAAGGATACTTCTCTTTCTCTCCCAGTTTACATTGTCTTAGTAAATAAGTCAACTTTCAGTAATGTGAGCAAATGCACTGCTTGTATAATCAGACCTTTATTTCACTTCCAAATACTTAAAAGTGTAGTTGCAGCCCTCTGCTGCTGAGTCTCTCTGCTAAGCATACTGAAGGTATACTTTATTAATTTTTTTCCCGGTAAACACAAAGCACTAAATTCGTATAAAACTCTCCGGCGTTTGTCGTCCACCCCAAGGCGGCACAGAGCCCTGGCTGTCCTCCGCACTCGGCCTCCGGGAGGTTCCTGGGGGTGGAACTCTTAAGAACGCTAGTATGCACCCGAGGAGTCTCACTACTCACAAATCACCATTTTCTAAAATAATTGTGACTAAATGGTAGTAAAGTCACTTCTTAAAACTCATCATATCCTCCTCCCATAAGACTGCCACTAAGAGTTTACACTTGACACGAACGCCAACGCCCCTGGTACTTGGGATAGCGAAGCTGGCTGGCGGGGGAGCGAGCAGACGGCTTTTCCTTTCCCCTTTCCGCTTTCCACCCCCGCGGCACGCACTTCCTAAACCCTGCCCCAACCGAGCCCGACGCCGGGCAAGTCCCTCAGTCCCGGGCCAAGCCACCTACTGGGGGCAGCGGGGAGAGATACATGGTCTTCTAGGGCCTTAGGGAGGCCCGCATCCAGGGCGGACTAAGGCACCAGTTACGTTCATTGCCACTGCGGCCCTTCGCGAGTCGAGTTCGGGCACCCGCAAGCTCCGCGGCGCCGGGAGTACTCAGCGTCTCTCCGCCTACGGCACCCCACAGCCCAACAGGGTTCGACTCCGGAGGAAGGCCAGGCGAGGCCCGGGTTCGGCGTTACCGGCTCGGCGTTACGGGCTTGGCGTTCGCGGGAGCAGCTCCGCGTTAGCCCCCAAAAGCGAACGCTCTGCGCCCGCAGAGCCCCGGCCTGGCCGCAGCCGAGCGCGCTCCCGCCGCCTGCGCTCACCTGGCTGCGGGAAGCCGCCGGGAGCCCGAAGCGCGCAGCCCAGCACGACTGCTGCCAGCAGCAGAGCGGCAGGGACACCCCGCGCCTCCAGCATCCCTGAGGCCGCCACCTGGAGTGCGCCGCACGCCCTGGCCCACGGTGGCGCGCGCGTCCTTAGCGGCCCTCTAGCCGAGCAGCGCCATTGGGGATGGGATGGGGCGGGGCGTGTGAGGTGGGCGTGGCCTGGAGGCGGAGGGGTGGGGCCGGAAAAGGCTTTCGTGGAGTGAGCAGGGCCTGGGCCGTGGGAGGCGGGGCGCGGCGGGTTGGGCATGGCGAGGAGAGCCGGAGCGCGGGGAGGGGCGGGGCAAGGTGTAAGGGAGGGATGGGGCGGGATGGGGGGGGGAGGGGCGGGGTGGGCGGGGCAGGAAGAGGAGGAGCCGGGAAGCCGCTAGCGCCGCAGAGAAGCTGCTGCGGGCGGGTTGCTGATCTTCGACGCGCCCCTGGTTCTTTATCGCTAGCCCTTTCTAGAAAGAAAACGGAAAATGGCAAAAATGTCCGCCCATTGCACAGAATCTGTTTGATTTCCGGGAGAACAACAGCTGCCTGGAGGTCAGGAAACTGCTCTTGCATTGAACAACAGTCTGCCAAATTCCTGCGTCCAGCTATTCCTCGGTACACTTGGGGATTAGAGTCCTCTTTTCTCTGTCCCGAGAAACATTGCGGTCCAAGACGCTGCAGTCTCGCTCCCAGGCGTTTTCTCTCCAGCGGCAGAGAGCTTTTGCCGGTCCGTGATGACCGCAGAGCCATTTCTGGCTGTGAACCCAGAGAAACTATCACACGGATAAGATTTATACAGTAATACTTAAAGCACAGTTCACAATTGTAAAACTGTAAACAATTTGACAGCACAGTTAAATACAGATTAATATGCACTCAAAGAGGGATCCGGCTCTTGAAGTCAGCACAAGATAGGAGACCCCCAAACACTGTGGCTTGAGGCCCATGGAAAGAACCAGGCCTCAATTTGGAGAAGCAATAGTCAGGCCTGCAGGCCTCCACAGAGGTAAACAGCAATTAGAACCACCCAGTCCAGTGAAACGAGATAGGCATTAAACACCTGGAGGAACAACTAGAACATCTGGATCCAAGCCTTTGCAGAAATATCTTTGTTCTTTCCACATACCCTTGCTATGTGCTTTGTTTTCCTATTGGATGAATGCTCGCTAAGTGACTATACTTACCATGCTCTAGGTTGATTGCAGTTCGACCCATGCTGTGATTTTGATGTGAGGGAAATACAACTCCCAACCTTCTAGATGACCAAAACACAGAATTTGTGTTCTTTAAAATCAAGAAATAAATTCTAGGAACATCAGAGGTTAAGAGTAGGAAGAATTTATTGAAAGAAAGCTTCTGTTTGAGGGAAACGGTGGGTTGTCCACCAACCCTGCTTCTCAAGAATGTTTATGGAGCAAAGCCACAAGGTGAGGTGGGTTCATGATAGTGCAGAACTATAATCAATCAATAAGACTACAAGGATAGTGGCTTAGGTAATATTCACCCAATGGGAAGTCACAAGGTGGATATGAGATGGGACAATAGTATAGTGAACCAATAAGGTTATAACAAGTATAGACACTTGCATAATATAGAATGTGAAACAAATTGGGAAGCAAGTCACTTAAGGGCACGCGGGAAACACAACTTTCCTGAAAAGGGTGGGTTAACCCCAAGGTGATTGAGCGCTTCTTAGAATATCAATCACTGCTGTTTATCCCTTGGGGAAGTATATGCGTAATTTCTACTTTACTTGAAATATGGCCTTTAGTGAATTTGCCTCCAGCCAATTCTCTTGAGGGCCCAGCCCTGCCTTCCTATGATATTTCTACCTAACTGACCTATCTATAATAATTTTGCCACATAAGTTAACCCAGACAAAGCCTCAGGTGGCTACCCACTCAGGATCCCTCCTGGAAAATCCAGAAGTTATTCTTCTATTTTCCAATAAAACTCCCCTAGCCTCCTCCTTTAGTCCACAATTTGTTGTGAGACCACGGAACTCCTCATATATGACAGCTAAGGGGTTGGGAATTATTTTCCCTTAACGTGTCTCACTATCCATAGGAAACAGACAAATCGTGATGCAGCGGTAGGTGTGATCTAGAACTTCAGCATCCACATGGGTGAATCTCAAAAGTAAGGGTGAAGAGAAATCCATGTTTGTGGAATAGCTTTGTAATAACATAAAGTGAAGCAAAACAATACTAACTCTACATGATGTTTAGGAATATATACACATATGTAATAAGAGTCTATAGACATATGGAAAGATAAACACTATATTTGAATAGTGATTGGGAGTGGAGAGATAGCATAATGTTATGAGAGCTTCAACTGGTAGTGTTTTAATGACTAAGTTGGGTAGCAAATAAGTATATGATGCACCCTGTATTATTTCTTTGTGTGTCTGAATTATTTGATTTTTTTTAAGTTACAGCAATGTGATTAGTGCTGTGTTAGAAGGATGAGACACTAAGTCAGCACCTAGAATGGGAAGGCTTCCAGGAGGACTGGGATTTGCATTGAGTTCAAAGGGACATTAGCCAGAGAAGGGCGGAAGAGTGTTTCCAACTGAAGGAACAGCCTTTCCAAGAACTCAACTGTGGTTTAGGGAAGGAGCTGAAGACACCCAGTGACTGGAGCAGAGTGCTAAGAAAGAGAGAGAGGTGACAGAAAGTAAATTACACCGTAGACTATAACACACTAATACACAGCTTCAAGATTCACTGCTTGCCTGACCAAAGTTTGTTTCTTGCTTCATTGCAACATGGTTAGTTTTGGGGTTTTCTCTTTTTTCTCTCATTCTTTTCTTTACTCTTTATTTCACAACTTTGACTTCTTAACTTTCTTTTTGTTTTCTCCTACTTATCCTCTTTCTCTCATTATCAATTATCTCCTTTGACCTTATGATACTTTCATTAGAGTAAACATTTTCTCTAATCTTTTTGGTTCACTTCAGTACTCCTTGGCTTTCACTTCCATTCTTTCTCTCTTGTGTACTAAATTTTTCTATAACTTGGATAATCTTCCTTTGCCTTGCAGCCTTGCTCCTATTATAGTAGACTTCATTCTCTATTTTGACCCCTGTCCCTCTTAACACCACCCACATAACAAACACAACATGGTAAAATTATTCCCTCACTGGGAAATCACTGCATACAAGTTGTGGTATATGTTGGATTTTGTTATACAGCGGTAGAATTTGCTCCTATAGTTAAAGATATAAAGCTAAATGTTGTCACAATTTGTCAATACTCAGGCTGTACAGCAGACTACTGTTACTGCTAACTATACTACTTCAGCCAGCACATCATACCTGTTATACTCAATTTTTCTCCCCTGTATGACAACACTGTGATTGTATGGCACCGTGGCCATCACCATAGTTCAGTACTAAAGGACAGAGTCCCGAGCCATATAGATAGCAACTTCTGATCCTTAAAACAGTGGTAGGTTCTTGGGCTAGATGTAAAAAACAAGACCACCTACACCATCTAGAAGTCATGCCTAAGAATAGACATTCCCTAGGAGAACCTTGGTACAGGGATAAAACTACCATGAGAAATCTATAAGCATCAACACAGAAAACTAAACAAAAAAATAGAAAATAGAAAGTAACAAAATGCAGAAGCAAAATGTAGCCCAGTGAGCTGGCAAGACAGCTCAGTGGACTGAAACACCTGCTTTGGCAAGCTTATGCAAGCACATGGACCATGGTTCAATCTCCAGCACCACATGCCACATTGGCCTTGCCCCCAGGGCAGGCTGAGCTGGCCAGAATCCAAGCATGATGGTGCATACCTGTAATCTCAGCACTGGAGAGGCTGAAAACAGAAGAATCACTATGAGTCCAAGCAGCATAGTAAGCCCCTGTAATAACAAAAAAAAAAGTAGCCCCAGACATCCAACCAACCCAGGACAAGTCCAGAGCACAGAGAAATAATGGAAATCAGAAACCAACCCCTGAAATTTTCTGAAATGAGGACAACTTTCTCAGTTACTCTTCTCTGGTTTCTGGAACAAAACACCTGACACCCAAATTCAGGAAGGAGAGGCTTATTTAACCCATAGTTAGTGGAGGCTTCAGTCCATACTTGGCTGGCTCCAAGGCAGAGTGGAACATGGCAAATGGCAGCTGTTCATGGCAGTGGATAACAGCAAAGAGCAAGTGGAAGGAGCAGCAGCTTCAGCTGCTAGCAAGCCTCTCTCACTTCCTTAGACTGTATGCAGATTACCCATCCCAGGGTGAGTGTAGCACTCACACCCATAATCGCCACATTAGATTATGAATTAATCACAGTCTAGAAGCCATCTCAATGACTGCATGAGGCTTTGGGCCAACAACTAAGCACAAGCCATAACAACAACTGAAGTGAAAAAGAAAAAAATCAAACAAGTGGCTATTGAAAAAATAATTCCTAAAGTACAAAATGAAATAAATAAAAGGCATTAAAGCAGACACAGATTTTAAAAATAGAAGAGCTCAAGAAAATGATAGAGCTCTTCCTGTGAGCGCAGCCTCAAGTGACCTGTGAAAATGATTCATCACTCTCTTGACCCAGAACACCCCACAAAATCATGCAAATCAAGAGGCTCAAATCTTCGCATTAACTTTAAGAACATGCGTGAAACTGCCCAGGCCATCAAGGGTATGCATATCCAAAAGGCCACCAAGTATCTGAAGGATGTCATATTAAAGAAGCAATGTGTGCCATTCTGGCATTGCAATGGTGGAGTTGGTAGGTGTGTCCAGGCCAAACAGTGGAGCTGGACACAGGGTTGGTGCCCAAAAAGAGTGCTGAATTTTTGTTGCACATGCTTAAAAAATGCAGTGTTACACTGAACTTAAGGGTTCAGATGTAGATTCTCTGGTTATTGAGCATATCCAGGTGAACAAAGCACCCTAGATGTGCCACCATACTTTTAGAGCTCATGGCCGGATTAACCCATATGTGAGCTCCCCCTGCCATACTGGGATGATCCTTACTGAAAAAGGACAAATTGTTTCTAAATCAGAGGAGGAAGTTACACAAAAGAAAAAGATATCCCAGATGAAGCTGAAGAAATAAAAAATTATGGCATGGGAATAAATTAAGCATAAAATAGAGGCAAATAAAATTTAAAAAAAATAAAATGATGGAAATCATAAATTCCTGACATAGAAAAGAAATAAAATTCATAAACAGATCCTGTACAGAAATGTAGAAGATTAAAAACTCCATTAAAAGTACACACAGCAGATTGAAGGCAATTATAAAATATCAGATCTACGAGACAGGATTCTAGCTAGTGACCATAAAAATCAAAATATCTTAAAAATAGCAAGAGACCATGAAAAATCAATCAAACAATACAAAATAAGCAAAGAAGAACAATATTCTTATATTGATTGGAGCAAGTGATAAAGCTGGAGGCAGTGCAAAATCCATACCCAAAAAAAAAAACTTCAAAGAAATAGTGGCAGAAAATGTCACAATTTGAATAAAGAATTTGACATATAAATAAATGAAACAGACAGAACTCCAAATGATCATGACCCAAATAAATCTGTACCAAGGCATATAATAATCAAGATTTCAGAAATTCAGCACAAGAACAAAATATTAAAAGTCCCTAGGCAAGAAAAAAGAAATCACCTACAAAGGAAAGCCCATCACAATCATAGCAGACCTCTCAACACAAATCCTCAAGTCAAGGAGAGCTTGGAGTGAGGTATTTCAAGCACTACAAGGAAACAACCTTCAGCCTAGACTCATGTACCCTACAAAACAATCTTTTGAAATCAATAGAGAAATACGATACTTTTATAACAAAAAACAACTAAAAACACAAACACAAGAACATTACTACAAAGAAGGCACCAAACAGAGGGGAAACAATTAAACACAGGGGAAAAACAGATAACTGAAAATGGAAAATATCATGAAAACGATAAGAAAGTACATAACAGTCATAGCTATAATACAAACGTTCTCAATTCACCAATCAAAAGAAACACATTTCCAGAATGGCTTCAGCAACAAGATACAACAATATTATGCATTCAGGAAACACATTTAACCCAAAAAGCAATTCATACACTAAAAGTGAAAGGATGGAAAACAATACTTTATGCCACAGGAATCCAGGAAAAACATGAGTAATTATTCTATTTGCAAACGATGTGAACTTAAAGCCAAAATTGATTTTAAAACACAAAGAAGGTCACTACATAGTTTTTCACTTTTACTTTTTTTTAATTTATGTATTTATTTACAGGGTCTCACTATGCAGCTTGGATTTGTAGTGATCCTCCTGTTCTCAGCATCCCTAGCGCTGGGATTACAGACATGTGCCACCACACCCAGACTTGTTCTCTGGCTCAGCATGCCCTGGGGGCAGGGCTGGCACAGCATGTGAGACCAGGGACCGAACCCTAGTCCCTGCACTTGACAAAGCAGGCACTTAGTCCACTGAGCTATCTCGCCAGCCCTTACTACATAGTTTTTAAGGGAAAACAAGAAGAGATAACTATCAAAACTATACATGTACAAAATACCAGTGCACCCAACTACATAAGACAAATATTAATACACATGAAAGATCAAATTAGCACTAACACATGGGGGACCTTGAAACTCCACTCACAAATAGACACATTGGGCAGGCCAAATAGCTCAGCAGATTAAAGAACCTGCTTAGGTAGACACAGGGGCCGGGGTTCAATCCACAGCGAGCCATTTG
>NW_004524592.1:16732542-16739073 GCF_000260255.1 Octodon degus | reverse complement strand
GGATTAAACAATGAAGAGAGAACAAGGAGAAAAGTTAGGAAATATGACAGGGGCAAAACCATACATTTATATACACAAAATGATTAAGGCAATGGCCCTAAGAATCTCCATCAGGTTTTTGAAACTAGCAATTAATTGGTAGAATTCTTACCCTGACTAACTATATATGCTGAAATCTGCAAACTAAGCAACTATGCTGAGGATAGCAATGTGTAATACTAAAACCATGCTTCGAATACCTATCATTCTGGTCTTCTAAATGTGTACTGCTTCTAATGTCACATCAATTATTGCTGCAGTCTCCCTCTAGTAAATGATTGTTTTTTTAAAAGGTAATATAAGAAAATGAGAACCAAGAAAAGAAATATCATAGGATTGTCCTGCTACAATGATGAATATGGTTAGATTTCTAATTCTCTGTGTAAAAATGTGTGATTGTTTTTTTACATTCTACAGGGATTTAAAGTTTAGAATGTCAATGAGTATTGGAAAATACCTGTTCCATGTTATGTCTAAGGTGTTTGATATTCAGACAGATAGTGATGTTAAGCTCAACTGCCTCTGTTATAGGGTAATAATGCCACTAAGCTTCTCTTCTGGATAGTTAACTACTTAAGTTTACAGACCAAAAATTAGAGAAAAAGAAGGACTACAAGGATAGCCAATATTTTGGCCCTGGCCCTTCAAGGTCAGTGAGGACGCAGGACATAAGAGAACCTATGCTGTGACATCCTGTAACTCAGTGGAGTTTTCTGATCAAGAAGATTATGGGGTCACAGAGGAAAGTGATGGATGATGTACAGTGTGCCTAAGGAGAGTAACCTAGAGAGAAAACGGCAATGACCGTGACTCATCCACATGGCTGACACTAACAAAAGATCTCCAAACTGCTGTACATGGTTTCAGGGTAAATCCTGAGGGGATTTGACTGACCTTGTTAGATACAAAAGTTACATTTTTAGTTATATGGGTCTTGCTTTAAGTTGGTCTTAACCATCCAGCAGAAAAGTATAACCACGAGGTATAAAAAGACATATTAATATGCTGAGCTGTAAAAGGCTCAAGTCAACAACTTCTGACATTGCTAGTTCTGCTGATAACCTACTACTATTATGGACTACTGGACTATATTGGGTTATTTTGTTGAATTCACACACCTACAATATTTGAATGGCAATGGAACACCCATCTCTGACAAAATAAAACAAAAAAGGGGGATATAAATGAAGGACCATTTTGTAGTGGAAAAATTATACATATATATCTGTATATACAAAATAGGGTAGATATGTAGCTACTTTCTCTTAGTTCAATGAGAAGAAAGATTTGTACTAAGTGTTTAGACAAGATATGTCCACATCTTGTACTCTGAATAACTACTATGAAGACAACAATATGCAATGTTACAATTAATTATTGTAACTGTCCTACTAACCTGTTTGAAACTGTCTCTTTGCTATTTCTTTCTCACTAAAATTAATAAAAAATAAAATTAAAATTTAAAAAAACTTTCTGCCATGAAAACTACTTCTGAGATTAGAATATAAGCCAAGAATCAGATTTTTAATTCTGAGTTGTGGTGAAATGAAAAAGACTATGTTCATAGCCGTGCCAACATTTGAAGTGGAGCCTTACATATTGCATCACCTACAAAGGAAGGAGTTAACCCTGGTAGAGATTACAAAAAGAATAAAAATAGTTAACTCAGTTGTAAGAAAAAAAAAAAAAAAGGAAAGTGCCACTGCAATTACAAGCAGAAGCACTGAATGACCCTCAGAATTTGGAGTCAGATTTATTTACATCAGTGGGCACTGATCAGAATCATTCTCAAAAATATCAGGCCCTGATTGATCACCGGTGGTCTAGAGCCTATATAGGATAAACAAGCAGGAAGTACAATGGGAGAATGGCTTGTCAATTGGGGATTGATTCTTACAGTAGGCACTATAGTGAACAGCTATGCATCACAGTGACCAGCCCTTTCTAAGAAACAAAAGTAACAGGCAAAGCGAGTGGGAGCACAAAGAGAGCAAGGAAAATCAAGCTGTCTTTTATAACCAATTGACAGAAGCCTTGTACAAGTATGCTAACATATCTTCCAGGGAGGAAAAACTTGTAGTGGACATATTTTCATCTGTAGGTCAGCCCCAGATATCTGGCATAAGTTACAAAGCTTCAGATGGGGCTACAGATACAGGCCCAGTTGCTGGATACATTCTTTCCTGTGTTCAACATTCAGGACCTAGAAAAGAAACAAAAGGGAAAGCATACGATTAGAGCTGAGCAATTGCTAAAGCTTTAAGTCCATCTACATCATCTAAGGAAAAACTCAAGCACAACCAAAGAAAAGATTTCAAGTGCAAAGGAACTGGAGCCTTGGCATGAGATTACACCAAGCCTCTAGATTTTCTCAGTTCCTAAGGAACCCTTAAAACCAGTCTATACCCACAGGAAGTTAAAAGGGCCTTAGGAAAAAGGGGAATTAAAAAGAGACAAATTAGGGAACAAATTGGTCCTTTCCCAAAGGATACAGTGGAAGGCTATAAAAACACTTCATGATTGTCTCTATATGGGAAGTGAGGCTACACTGAAAATGGTAACTCAAGTTTTCTCAGGACTAGGACTAACAGCAACCACCTGACAGCCCAGCCAAGCTTGCTTGCTCCGTGGGTACAACATGGACAAGCCCAAACCACCTCCTTTGTTAGAAGGTGGACATTCCCTGAAGAGGACTGGCAACTAGACTTTATCCATATGCCACAATGTGGAAGATTTAAACATATTTTGGTCCTAATTCATACCTTTACAGGCTGGACTGATGCTTTTCCTACCAGTTCAGAAAAGGCTATTGAGGTAATCAAGGCACTTCTTAAAGAAATCATCACCAGATTTGGACCACCCCAGTCTCTCCAGAGTGATCTTCTTTTAACTCCCAAATAACTCTGCGAGGAGCAAAGGCTTCCAGAATAAAGTACCACTTGCATTTCAATTGGTGGCCTCAATCTTCTGGAAACACAGAGAAAATCAAACATACTCCAAAGCAAGCTCTGATAAAACTTTGCCAAGAGATGTCTGAGTCCTGGCTCCAATTGCTACCAGTAGCACTCATTAGGGTTCATAAGAATCCCAAAATCAGCCTATGTTTGAGCCCATTTGAGATGTTATATGGAAGGTCATTTCTATCATCTGATATGACAGTATAACCAGAGACCATGAGGCTCTTATTATACATCAACAATCTTGGCCAAGTGCAACAAGCTATTGAATTGTATGGCAACAGAGTCCTGCCAGCTCCTGGCCCAGGGGAACTACTCAGTGTCCACCAATATCAGTAAAGGTGGCACAGATAGATAATTGACTTCATCATTCTAAATTAAAACTAGTCTCACCTGAATTATCTAAAAAACATGATCACCCAAAAGGAGAAACTACTTCTAAGAACTTCTGGAAGACTGCAGATTTCTCTTCAAAATGGAAGACTCCAGTACTGCTACAGGTAAGCAAATAACATTATGCTAAGGCCGTGGCTCTCAGACTCTTAACAATGAATATGACATGCTTGTCGGACATACATTCTTCTCTAGAGGAAGCATGGAAATCTGGCCTGCTCCTCACATTTGGGCTGATAGTAAAATTTATTTCTCCCATCAAACAAGCAGTTACTAACTTTTCTGACATATGTTTTTCTTTTCTTAGCCCAGCTAGTGAACCACAGCATCAAAGATAGCTGGAGAGTACATAATGCCTAGGAGGTAAACCTCCACTCCCTCAGCACCGCATAAAGAACTATAGGATTTATATCTCTCATGGGGAAATGGTACAGGAGGTAGGGTATGCCAAACCTGGCCAGGGAAACAAGTGGGACCTGTCAGTTACAGGCTCCTAGGGAAATGTCAAATAGTTCCCAGGAACCCATACGTAGAACTTCTCACCAGCTCCCATGAGATGTGGACAACATATAAAGACCCAGATGGCACATGGAGCTACTGTGACTCTTCCCAGTGGCCCATCCTGTGTGCACAGGGTGCACTTTTATTTTTCTTTCAACCTTTCCTGTTTTGTTTGGCCCAAGATCACTCTGCAGAGCCAGTTTTTCCCTTAGCCTTTTGTCCTTCATTTTCAGATAAACTTTCAACACTATTTTTTGGCTTGCCTTGTCCAATTTTTTCTTCGAGGAAAGAAGGTCCTGGAATATGTTTACGTAGCAAGCCATTTCTAAAGAAACTATGTGATAACAGGACAATGACATGTACACCTTAGAAAATGGAGCAAAAGCCCAGTTGTGCCTGAATGAGGCCCACAGCTCGTCCTCTCCAGTGTTTGCTGCCACCTTGTTTCACTAAGACTTCCAGTACATGTTCACAAGGGTGGTGAAGTATATACACCAGATCTTCAAGAACGACTTCAGCTCCTCCCCACTCAATATGTTAGATGTTGGCTTACTATATATAGGCTGTATTATGTTAATGTACACTGCTTTTTTCCCCCTTTTAGAACTGGGGCTCTAGCCCAAGAGTATTCTACTACTGAGTTGAATCTCTAGCCCTTTTTATTTTGAGACAAAGTCTCACTAAGTTGCAAGGCTGAATGAACCTAATTTTCCTTCCAAAGGAGTCAGTTCCAGGTAGCAAAATCTTGATCAGTGCCTATGGTATAAGTAAAAATTTTAAACTAGGATTCAGTATTCTCCCGCTGACTTTAAGAGTTTTGATTCCAACTACAGCTTTCCTAAGAATTTAAAGGATTCCTTTCATCCTGTTTGTCCTCGTATTAAAAAGAAAAGCAAGGAATGTAGCCCAGTAGCAGAGGGTGTGCTTAATATGGGTGAGGCCCTAGATTAGATCCCAGCAACACACAAACACACACACACTGAAAAGTATGACTTTATATTTTAAATTATTCTTATGTAATCAAAAGGCATCTGAAAATAGTAATTATTCCAAATAAGCAGTGTTGGTTTTTCAAATACAGGGAAAAAACACAATACAGTGGTTCATGAACTTCATTCTTTTCAACAATGAAAAGAATGCCCTACCATAGACTATCTTTCCTCTGGTCAAAAATCTAACTGATCACAAACCAATTCAATTTTCCCACAAGGTCAATCTTGAACCTAACCACTGAATGTGATTCAGTTCATGACGAATTCCATTTGCAACCAAAATCATGGAAAAGAATTAAGTTTGTGAACCAAAGTACACTGTAAGAATTTTGCTCTTGGAGACCTGTGGGAATCAGCCTTCTACCTCAACAGCACCTCATTTTGGGAACTACTGGGTTTCAACCTCAGATGAATGATTAATAATCATATTTATAGCATCACAAGAGAAAATGTGAAGGTACATTATAATCTCTTGAGTGGAAATGTTTTTAAGCCCCTGGAATAAGATAGGCAGTGAGAGATACTGGATATTGGTACTTTGAGAAGAATCACTCATCTCATCTCTTTCTTCTGATGGTACCTTTGAGTGCAAGACAGCAAGCCATGTGAGCACTGAATACCCCACCAAGATTTTAGTGGGAATAATTTTCTCTCATGTTTGTGCAGTTCTATTGGTATTGAATTACTCACTAGCACAAGCAGACTAACCCCAACAGGAAAGGATCCTGTCTGGTTTTGGCACTGAAATCACAAAGCATCAATGAGAGTTTAGGGAGCAACACCAAACTGGCAAATTATTGCCACCACCTTTTTCAAAACTTTTTCATTTTAGAGAATGGATTTGACTGATGCCACACAGCATTGAGCTAAGATCATAACACATTCCTAGCACATGTCCTTTCCCCTGTGCCATGTTATCTTGTTTTACTGTATGTAAAAACAAATTAATTTAAAACTGACAGTGTTGCTCCAATGCAAAGTTCAAATGCTAAGAAAAATCTAAAATAAGAATACAGTATGAGGAACAGGGAGATGGCTCAGTAGAATAAGCACTTGCCTGGCAAGTGCAAGGGCCTGAGTTCAACCCCCAATTCCGAAAAAAAAAAAGAAAAAAAAAGAATACAGTATGAATAGAATAATAACAAATTACAAACTCCACACAAGTGTATATCAAGTGAAAAAGTCATAAGGGGTTTACAGCCTTGTGGAAGGTATTTTTAAATAGTAGCTTTATTGAAATATAATTCACATATCATAGGGGCCAGGGAGATAGAATAGGCGCTTGCCTGGAAAGTGCAGGGTCCTGAGTTCAAACCCTGAGCCAAAATAAGCCTGTTCTCCTGCAACTTGTGGGTGTCAAATATTTTGTTCCAGCAATTAAAGTAACTAAAACACTGATCTTTGCTGTGAATTTTCCTATTTTGGACATTTCATATAATGGAATCGTATAATATGAAGTCTTCTATGAGTGATTTCTCTCACTTAGCACAATTCACTCGTGTTGTAGCATGCATCAGAACTTCATTCCTTCATAAGGCTGAATAATATTCCATTGCATGCCTGCTATGGTTTGTATTTGTCCCACCAAAGCCTCATGCAATCATGGGGTGGACTTCTAGACTTTGTGATGAATTTATTTAATGTAGGGG
>NW_004524592.1:16716249-16717516 GCF_000260255.1 Octodon degus | reverse complement strand
ATGATTCCAGAACTATATTGAATAGGAGTGGTGATAGAGGACATCCTTGTCTTGTACCAGATCTGAGAGTAAAAGATTTCAGTTTTTCCCCATTTAGAATTATGTTAGCTGTTGGGTTTTCATAAATGGCTTTTACCAGATTAAAGTAGAGGCCTCTTTTTAAATCATGAACAGTATTCTTGGTTAAAATTTCAAGTACAAGGGCTGGCCAAATAGCTCAGTGGATTCAAGTGCCTGCAAGCATGCGCAGGGGCCAGGGGTTTGAACCCCAGACCTGCCCTGTCGGCCCGGCGTGCTGAAACGGCAATTGGGTCTGAGTGTGGTTGTGGGCGCCTGTAATCCCAGCTCTTGGGAGGCTGTAAAAAGGCAGATCACTGTGAGTCCGATCTAGTGGTGAGACCCTGAACACCCTATAGACCATTCCCTAAAATACAAAAAAAGAAAAGAAAATTCAAGTACAGAAAGATACAAAGTGACTAAATGGTGGTGCACAACTTAATTCCAGCACTCAGCAGGTTAAGGCTGGAGGACCAGGCGTTCAAGACCAGCCTGGATGGCTTAATAAGAACTTATCTCAAAAATAAATAAATAAATAAATAAATAAATATCAAAAGATAAGTATTTCTCCTTTCCCTCAATTTTACTTCCTAATCCAAACCTATTAATTGGTTGTTCTCCTCTCCTCTCAGAATTCTTTTTTTTTTTTCCCTCAGCAGTTTTTCTATGCTTTTCTATGTATTATGAATGGGATTATAATACATATAAAGTTTTTTCTTTTAACTGATGCCTCAAAAATCTTACTCATGTGAACACACAGCTTTATCTAGACCCATCTAGATCTAGGTCATCTTTTTTCCTTCCTTCCTTCCTGCCTTCCTTCCTTCCTTCTTTCCTCCTTTTCCTTTATTTTTTTTTTATTTTTATTTTTTCTGATGACACTAGGAGATTGAACCCAGGGTATTTACACTGAACTATATTCCCAGGTCATTTTTATACATTTTTTCAATTTTCCAGACAGGCTCTGTTTAAGCTGCTACCAAGTCTGGGCTGATCTCCTACTTATAAGCTTCCTGCCCCAGCCTCCAAAGCTCTGGAATTACAGGTTTGTATCATCATACCTGGCTTCAGGTCATTCTTTTTTTCATGTTTTATGTTTATATATTTATATTATTGTTAAATGAAATCTACATGAAGCCATTGGTTCAGAAGCACAAAATAGTGACTTTTATGCAAAAATTTTAATCCTGTGTTCTACCTAGAAGAGAGT
>NW_004524592.1:16709515-16714997 GCF_000260255.1 Octodon degus | reverse complement strand
TATACAATGTATTAATTATTGAAACTGTCCTACTAATCAGATTTGAAACTGTCTCATTGCTATTTGTTTCTCAATAAAATTATTGGAAAAAAAAAAAAAGAAAAAAAAAATCACTAACCACAATTTGCTTATTTGTTCTCTGATAGATATTTGGTTGCTTCTTTCCTTTTTTTCTTTTCTTTTTTTGTGGTACTAGGTGTTGAACCCAGAGCCTTCACATTTCCAGCCTTTTCTTGAGGCAGGCTCTTGCTAAATCACCAAGTTGCCCAGACTAAGCTGGAACTCATGACCATCCTACCTCAGCCTCCCAGAGTGCTGAATTACAGACATACACCATTATTGCCTTTTGCCTTTGTCTATTATGAGTAATTGTACTATGAACATTAATGGACAATGTTGACTGGTTTTTATGTAGACATATGCTTTCTTTTTTTTAAATGAATTTAAGACAGGGTATACAGGGTGTACAGTTCTAACTACATAGATCAGACTTGTAATTCTTCTGATTTCAGCCTCCCAAGCACTGGGAATACAGGCACACGCCACCACACACAGTCTAACATATGTTTTCTATTCTCTTGCACATATACTTTGAAGAACTGCCAAATTGTGTGATAATTCAATTTTAATATTTTGAGAAGCTGCCAGACTGTTTTCTCAGAAGGCCATGACATAGTACTTTCCCCAAAACAACATTCTGAGTGTTCCAGTTCCTTCTTACTCTTGTCAGCACTTGTTATTGTCCTTAATCCTAATCTATTAAGGACTAGTGTGATATGGTGGAGCTTTTGCAACTAAGCTAAAAGGAGTGCCCTGTAACTTTTACAGATAGGATACCCTGAGCAAGGACACTCCTTGAACAGTACTGCTATACTGCCCTTTCCAACCACTTGAGGCACCTCCTTGAGTTAAGGGCAGTGCTTCCCGAAAGATGTCCCTACACCAGCAGCACCCAGATCATTAGGACCAGCCAGAAAAGTACATTTGCAGAATCTACACTGTGCCGGCTAAGCCACAGCCTGTGGCTTATAATCTGCTCAAGCTCCTAGGAGGGCCCGAGTCTCTGATATTAGCCTTGTCACTGGTTTCCAGCTTTATGACTCATTAGTTAGACCCAGTGTTCAACCATCACCCCTCACCCACACAGGTAAGGATAACAGTGCCAAAGGAAAGAACTGTTCAAACAGTTCTATCATCTGCCTCAGGGAGAAGGCCTTGACACTTTCTAGTAAAGAGAGACATTTGTTTATTAAAATTGGTCACAATTAACTGGACACAGAAAACCTAATTAAATAGGAATATCAAAGCACTACCCAAGCCCAGTGATATAATTTCTCTGCCATTTAAAAATCTTAGCCAGGCACAGTAGTGCATATAATCCCAGCATTTAGGAGGCTGAGGCAGGAGGACTGCAAGTTCAAAGCCAATGAGACTCCATCTCAAAAAACAAACACACTTCTCAGAAGTACAAATGGCCAATAAATATATGAAAAAATGTTCAACATCTATGGTCACTGAAGAAACACCAATTAAAACAACATTGAAATTAAGAAAAAGAAAGAAAGAAATTCCATCTTACTCTAGAAAAACTGCTAAGAAATCAAACAATAAATGCTGGTGAGGCTGTTGGGAAATAACTTTTCTGTACAATACACGAATGGATAAAGAAACTACAGAACACAATGAAGTACTACTCTGCTATAAAGAAGGATAAATTTGAGTGATCTGTAGGAAAATGGGTATACTTTGACACCATAATGTGAAAAAAAAAAAAAAAACAACACAAAAGTTTAAATGTATGGTTTCTCTTTTATGAGACACCCAAAGTATATGTAAAGGGAAAAATAAAAGATGCTAGGACACAAGGAGATAGATCTTTTAAAGATCAGAAGAAATCAAGAGATAGAGAGAGGGCCAGCCAGATAGCTCAATAGAATAAAGCACCTGCTTAGGCAGGCGCAGGGACTGGGATTTGATCCCCGGCCTGTGGTGCTGGTCCTGCCCCTGGGGCTCTCTGAGATGGCGACTGAGACTGGGCATGGTGGCACATGCCTATAATCCCAGTGCTTGGGAGGCTGAAAAACAGGAGGATCACTATGAGTCCGACCTACATAGTGAGACCCTATAGACCCTCTACTAAATACCTAAAAGAGAAGGATGATGGAGAAAGGGGACATAAAAAGATGTGTTATGTTCACGTACCAACTCATGAGGAATACAATAATTATGTACTGTAAACACATACTAATAAAAATAAAAACAACTTCTCTATAAATTTTTGTAAGCATATTCAAAATTCAATTATCAGGGTAGATGAAGTGTCTGTACAGTTATATTTTTATTATTTCCTTCAAATATTGGGTAGATTTTCTGTTTCTCTGCACCTTCACCAGGAAGTAAATGGCTTGAGGAAGAAAAAGTCAGGTGACATCCGCCCTGGTTTGCTCTTGCTTTGTAACTGTTCCAGGCTGCACTTAAACATGCAGGTGAATATAGAGTAAAAGCACATGGCTGAGAGCAAAACACAAGGAAACAGGAAGTCCAAGCACTCCTCCCCCATCACAGCAAGACTGCTGGGACTTCATTCAGTCCTTCAGTGCTAGCCCGCAAGTACTGCACTAGTTTTCACAGCATTTCTCTTGTCTGGGATGGCACAGCATCTCCAAGAGAATTCAAAACCTTCTGGTAAGTGTCCAGAATGTCCTGTGCAGTTGGTCTTTCCGCAGCAGTCTGGCTTTTACAGGCCTTATGAATATCAAAGAGATGGAATCGAACCATATCACTCCCCTCGACGTGCCCCAACAGGAAACTGGAGACATCTGGGATTTTCCAGATATCTATCTTCTCATCATAGGAGGGCATGAGGTCATCATGGAAAGCCGTGTGCTCCCCAAAAGGCCACAACTGCTCTGGGGCCACAAAATCCCCATGAAGCTCCCTGTGGCCACACTTCACAAATACCCCGGAGCTGTGGTTCACCAAGGGCAAGGCATCCAAGTCATTTGCTACAATGCTGAAGTTACTTGTCAGCAGGTACTGTGACAGTGTCTTGGGCAGATCATTAGAGTCACACATGACGCGTGTGCCCAGGGGGCTCTGATGCAGGTAGTTGATGATGCCAACGTAGTCCATGGCCAGCTGCAGCCTATGCTGCCATGTGTTCACATTTTGGTACTTGGAAAGATTTAGTGTTTCTTCCAGGTTGCTCAAGGAACCTAAGGGGTGATACTCAGTAAGAATAGTATTGTCCTCCTCACAGTAGCCAAGCAATGTGACGATGTGTTTACTTTGTAGAGATTTCAGCATCTGCAATCCATGGAGAAAATCGTCTTTCATCTCTGGACTGGTGAGCCGTGACAAAGCAACTTTGCGTTCTTTCCATTCTGACAGAAACACCTGAAACAAAGACAGCAAACCTAAACTTTCACCGGAAGGGAGCCAAAAAACAGCAGGTATCTCTCAAGTGGCAAGTGTGTTGCAGAAGACACAGACCTGTCCTTGCAGTTACACAGCCACCCTGAGTCTATCTGTAAAGACTCATGAACTCACACACATTCAGCAGGACAAGCACCAAGCAGGATGCAGGCAGGCTCCTGAGGCCACACTTGAAGGCTGCAACTGGGAGTTCACAACCAGCCTCACTATACAGCAAGTTCAAGGCCATCTGGCTGCACAGCAAGGCCCTGTTTCAAAAAACAAAAATTTCTGGGGCAAAAAAGACTGATTCTTGTGTGGACACTGAGAATCTACTGGAAGCTTAGCGCAGCCAGTCTTAAAGGATGATTGGGATGTACAGCATAGATGTGGATAACGGGCACCAGGCCCGGGAGAGAAGACTGCTTCTCACCCCTAAAGTAGAAGGGGGGGGGTGCACACAAGAGGAGAAAGAGACTCAAAAAGGAGATGAGAGGCCTAGCCCATTACACATAACAATGCCACTCATTCTCCTTAACATTTAAAGGTAGCACCATGAACCATACACAAGATTGTTCCTATGTAAGGAAAACATTTTTACATGTGACTTCTGTGACACTGCAGCTATAAACACAGGACCTGAAATACTACATGATCACTGGGACTGCCCATACGGCACCCGGTCGATAAGCGAGTGATTGCACACTGCTGCCTTGGAATTCTTTTCTTTCGTACTTGGGACTGAACCCAGGGCCTTCACACTGATTTATATCCCCAGCTCAGTCTTTATTTTGAGACTGGCTTTCTTGACATTGCTAAATTGCCCAGGCTGGGCTTGAACTTGCCATCTTCCAGCTTCACCCTCCTGCTCTGGGATTACAAATGTGTGCCATCACACCTAGCTGAATTTCTGCTTTATTAGACAAAACAAGTTTTCAGGAAGTACTGTAATTAAGAAAAGAACTTGGGATCCTTTGCTTAATGACAGGCTCTGAAGTCAGAAATCCCTGACTGTGCTGTGTCTGTTCTCTTTCCTCCCTCCTCTCTTCTCTCCACCCTACCAGCTCTTCTGTCAACCAGGTCTCAGGCATGGCAGGTGGGTGCCCTCCACCAAGTCATATCCCTACTTCCTAAGTTATCCTGGAAACTAATTTTTTTTTTTTCATTAATCAAAAGAATTTCACATCTAAGGCAAAAGCCTAAAAAAGATATAAATCTCTGGGAAGAATAACTTGGGGTTATTAAAGCATGAACCAGAACCTAGGAAAATGGGGAGTAGTTATTTGGTCTATAATGCATATATATGTGGGGTTACAGCAGACACAAAGTAATGTTACTGTAGCAGAAGATGCTCCCCCCAATAGATTTCAGTTTGTTAGTTGTCCAGGTAATACTTCCTGTTCCAGTTTCAGTTGCTTCTGTCTCTTACACATGCTTGGTCAACATGATGCACTGTATAAACCAAGCCCCAGCTGACAAGCCTTTCTGTGTCTGTCCTGCCTGCTTGCGTACCCCATATAAGCCCTAGGCCCCAGAGATCAGGGCCTGATATTCTGGGAATTATCATCAGTGCCCGTCGACATAAACAAATCTGCCTCCAAATCCTGGGTGTCATTTTGGTGTTTCTGCTTGCCACTGCATTACAAATAAACAGGAACTTATATAATGTTCTTCTAATTGCATGAAGTAAGATAAAATTAAATTACATACAAGGTAAAGGGAAATATACTAATATTTTAATTGCCTTTCTATGCTGAAAAGAATTATTTTTATAATTTAAATTGTTTTTGGGTTGACCGGATAGCTCAGCAGACCAAAGCGCCTGCTTAGGCAGAGCACAGTGGCCAGGGTTCAATCCCTGGCATGTCCTGCTGCCCCTGCCCCCGGGATGCGCAGAGATGGCAATTGAGACTGGGCATGGTAGCATGCACATGTAATCCCAGCAGTTGGGAGGCTGAAAAGAGGAGAATCACTATGAGTCTGATCTACAGAGTGAGATCCTATAGAGCCTGTGCTAAATACATAAAAAAATAAAAACTAAATAAACAAGAAAATAAAATATGTAATG
>NW_004524592.1:16696303-16704320 GCF_000260255.1 Octodon degus | reverse complement strand
CTTAAACCACTGAGCTATATCCGCAGCCTTTTTTTTTTTTTTTTTAATCTTTTTCTCATATATGTATTGGTAGTATCTCACTACGCAGCTCTGACTCGTAGTTATCCTCCTGTTTTCAGCCTCCCCAGCACTGGGATTACAGGCATGCACCACCACACCTGGACTTAGTTGCAGTTCAGCACACCCCAGGGGTTGGGGCCACTGCAGCATGCAGGACTAGGGATTGAACCCTGGTCCCTGTGCTTGCCAAAGCACGCACTTAGTCTGCTGAGCTATCTTGCTGGCCCTAGATCATTCTTTTTAAAGCTGCGTAAGGTTGTACAGATGTTCATCTTTTTAAAAAACTACAGAGAACTTAATAACATTCATGAAATTTAGAATGGATGTTGTCTGAATATATTGAATTTTTTGTTTATTTTGTACCTATAATTTTGTGTAGCCCTTATATTAAGATTTTTGAAAGTCTATTTTCAAAGATTTGATGGACATTTCCAGTATTACCCATTTTCCCTTTAAAACAACACTATAAATAGCCTTAGCTGGGTATGGCAGCTTATGCCTATAATCCTAGCCCTCGGAGTCTGAGGCTGGAGCATCATTGAGTTTGAGCCAGGGCTCTATTGTGGGTTCAAGACCAGCCTGAACTGCACAGCAAGATCCTGTCTCAAAAACAAACAAAAAATAGCCTTATATTTATATGTCTATACATCTGTACCTCTTCAAGTATTTTATAAGCTACGTAAATAGATTACTGAATGAATATGTACCGCTGTTATTATCCTGAGAAAGTATGTCCCAACACCCACTTTTATCAATAGCATGTGAGAAAATTGTATGTTCAACATTCTTTTTTTTTTTTAATATGGGAGACTGAACTCGAGACCTTGCACTTGCCAGGCAGGCGCTTGTGCCACTAAGCTATCTCCCCAGACCCTTTCAGCATTCTTAGCTACAACATTCTTTGTAATTCATAGCAAATAGATGGATGCAAAACAATGTAATGTTGTAATTTATATTTCTCTCATTACTAATGAGGCTGTATCTGCATTTCTGTATTTATATCATTCAAAGTCTGGTCACTGACCTTTTTCCAGTATTTTTTAAGATTGCTTGCTTTGTCCTTATTAATTACTTGAGTGTTCTTTTTTTTTTATTTTAATGAAGAGTCTACAGGGTGTTCAGGGTCTACTAGATTGGACCCACAGTGATCGCCTGTTTACAGCCTCCAAGAGCTGGGATTATAGGCACAGTCTCAATTGCTGTCTCAGCATGTCCTGGGGGGTGGGGCCGGCACACCAAGCCTGGGGATTGAATCCCCAGCCCCTGGGCCTGCTTGCAGGTGCTTTAATCCGCTGAGCTATTTGGCCAGCCCTTAAGAGTTCTTTATATCATCCATGGAACCATGTATTACAAAGGTTAAAGACAACACACAAAAAAATTTAGTTTACATGGTTTTTTATAAAACGTTTAACTGTAAAATCTAACTGTATGTAATTAAATTGTGTTTATCCACTTCATAGGTATTTATGTTAAAGAAAAAAGTTAAGCTTTATGGTTCAGCTTAGTGGTGGAATAAGGCTCTAGGAGGAAAAACCAGAAAGGAGAAGAAAACAAAAAGGAGGAGAAGGAAAGGAAGAAAAAGGGGAAGGGAGGAGAGAGGGAAGAAAGGAAAAGGTAAAAGGAGAGGAAGGTAGGTAGGAGGGAAGGAAAGACTAACAAAAATCTCTGTTATAATGAAAGTTGCATTTTGCTGCAGGAGGTAGACATTGAGTAAAATAAACAGAAAATATATACTGGAAGCTGAAATGTGCTTTAGAATAAAACAGGGTTTGCAGTTGAGTAGCTGGGCAGTGTTTGAGCAAAGAGGTCAGGAAATGAGCCATTTGCTGTGTGGGGAGGAATCCAGCAAGGCCCAGCCAAGCCCAGAATGGAAGGGAAGGCACCCACAGGCTGCCAGGGCCAGGCTGGTGGGGAAGGAGCTGCCCTAAGGACAGATCCTGGAGGGCTTGGGGTCCAAAGGACTCTGGCACCCCTGGAGATCCTCAAGAGAGGAAAGACACTCACTTCTAACTTAATACTGCTGTAGATGCTAGTTAGCAGGTTGCTAGGGGTGGGGCAGAGCACTCATTCTGCTCGGCCCACAGGCTTGGGTGGGAAGCTGGGGGACATGATGAGAAGAAGCTGGTAATGCCAGACCAATGCTGAGTGCACTAAAACGAAAGTTGCTGACAGGGTGCACAAATATGGGAGAACCAAGACAGCATCCTCCAAGCTTGGTGACCCTAGCAACTGGCCAAGTGGCACTGCTGCTGAGAGGTAGAGGAACAGAGGTGGGGCAGGCTCCAGAGGAAACCCTAGGTCGCCTGAGTGTGAGGGACCTTTAAGAAAAAAGCCCAATCTGTACAATTTCTATTGTTGTAAGTTATATGTTGCTTTATATGTTTTTGTTTTTGTTTTTACTCTTTATTATAAAAGAAAGAAAAGGGAAAGCAAGCCCAGAGAGTAGAGGGAATAGGCCTCTGCTGCAGACCATCGCAGGCTGAGGTCACAGGGAGAAGCACAGGGGCCACAGCTGGAAAGAAGGCTGAGGAATGGAGTTTCCGCTTCCATTCAGTTAAACACATAGTGATTGGACAGGATATCATGTCTGCATCTTGTACTATGAATAACCACTATGAAGACAACAATATGCAATGTATTAATTATTGAAACTGTCTTACTAATTGGTTTTGAAACTGTCTCGTTGCTAGTTGTTTCTCAATAAAATAAAATAAAAATAAATTTAATTTTTAAAAAAGTTATTCCAGGTACAAACCACTGCAAACAGGTTTGTGTTTTCTTGAGTTTTTTTGTTTTGTTTTCTTTTCTTTTCTTTTTGCAGTAATAGGGATTGACCCTAGGGCCTTTATAACAAGTGATACTCCCAACCCTTTTTATTTTGGGACAGAGACTTGCTGAGTCACTATATTGCCCAGGCTCAGCTTGAAGTCCTGTTTCTCAGGCCAGGGCCTCCCGGAGTGCTGTAATTACAGGGACCCATCACCACACTCGACCACCCTCAGCAGAGAAACAGGTCATAGAAGACCTGTCTAAACCTAGTGTAGGGGTCTCTCCAGTCCACATTTAAGAAAATGAGACATATTATCATCTAAATAAAAGCCAGTAGCTTATCAAGCTACAGTTCTGCAGATGTATTTTATTCCCTCACTCCCTTTCACTCTAGCATCCTGTTTAAGTCTAAACAGGCTGTTTAAGTCTAAGCTTCCAGGGATGCTGATGGGGCCAGGAGGTTCCGCTTCCCTACAGGACAGCCACACAGAGCACAGCACACATTGGCTTCAATGAGACAAAGTTCCCAAGGCTTCTGAGAACTGAATTCATCCTGTGGTGGTGGTGTTTTTTTCAAATAAATAATCATAATAAATCAATATAATCCCATCATATTTTGAAAAGGAAAGCATTGTTTATAATCCTTTACCCTACACAATTTCTATCACTTCTGTATTCTTAAACAAATAAGTAATCTTGCAGTTGAAAACAATACACTTGTGTATCTTGCTTTTTCCACTTATCCTAAGATTTTCTTCTTATGTCACATTAGGGGTTCCTAACTATACTTACCAGAGGCAGAACATCCCATTAAGAGGCTGGATCACAACCCAACTGTTCCCTCCAACTTCTTGTCCTTATTACTCTTTTGTGCATTTAGCTTTTTTTTCTTCCTTTGGGTTATCTTATTAGGCTATAGCCCCAGACATGAAGTTACTGGGTTTGAGGCTCTTTTCTTAAGGGGGGGGTCCCCCTATAATGCCCAGGCTGGCATTGAACCCCTGTACTCAAAGGATCCTCCTTGATCACTCGGCCTTTGCACCCAGCTCACCCTTTATGGCTCTCAACACAGAGCACAAACTTGCTCTCCCAAAGGACCCACACCATAGCAGCACAGCCCAAGCCCCAGACTCACTCTTTTCACAGCTCCTTCCCCAACGCACTTTAACTGCCTCACTTCTGTTCTCAGCTCCTGGCAGGACAGCCAGGGTGAGCAGTTTCTCATCTGTCCCATTTTGAAGTAACCGTGGGGACAGGGCCTAGGGCCCTCAGTGGAGCGTCGAGGGGAACTGAAAAACTGGTCGAGGCAGAGGTAAAGGAGAGCATTCAGGAGGGCCATGGTGAGCAGCAACCCGACCACGCGGGGCACTTCTCTGTGACTGAGGCCTTGCCTGCTTTCCGGCGGCTTCCTCTCCATGTTGCTCTCCCCAGTCAGCTCCTACAGGGTGACATGAGAGAAGGGCTAGTCACTCTGTCAGTCATTTCCACGAGGAGGTTCTGAGGGTCTGAAGCGGGGCACCCACTCTCGTTTCTCTCCTGCACAAACCCATCAGCTCTGGTACCATTGTGAAGCTCAGGGGAGACCCTCAATCCTAGGCTCACACCAAGTGCTCAAGGTTAGATGCTCCCAAAATCACTGCTCTTTATTGCAAACTGAAATCCAGTTGTACTGCATAGTGAGACCCTGTCTCAAAAAAAAAAAAAAAAAAAAAAAAATAGTGCAGGGTAACGGTCAACAAATTCATACATTAGACTTAGGTTGGTAAGACAGGGAAGAGGCTCACTCAGGTAACCACAGCAGTAAGCAGTCCTGAGACGGCAGAGTCCACACTGGAGCCACCATAAGATCTGTGTGGTGAGTCTGAAGGACACAGACCTAGCCAGACCCTGGGCAAAGCACGCCTGTCACTCAGGAACTGGGGCAGAGGCTCTTTAGGAAGTAGAATGAGCATGCCAATGCAGGAAACATGGCCCTTTCTGTGCGTGCCAGATGAGTGTCAGCACTGGGACACTTGCAACAGAGCTGTCCCAGGCGCCTCTTGCCAGAGATAGCCATAACTTGAGGGTCATTTTCCAGGAGTGTCCTCCTTCCCTCAGCTAGGTCTCTGGGCAGACTCCTAAGTCTATCTGTGTTCTTGTTAGTTGCAGGGTCTGGTTTGAAAGTACCATCATGAAGCATCTAAAATGATGTATGCTACAACTTATAACTCTATGCAGACAAATCATAATAGTCCACATGGTTCATCTTTCCCAGTGGCCTTCGTGGAGCCTATGTGCCCCTGGAGTTCGGAGGCCACAGGGCAGTCTGTAGGGAGCTGGCCACTATGACCAAGGCCATGTCCACTGCTGTAGGTTCAGAGGCCTACACATCCTCCCTTCGCAGGGACTTGACCCCAGCTTCCAAACCAGTAGCTAGTGACTTTCTGGAGCTAAAACTGCACACTTCTGTTAACTTGCAGCATCCAAGGACACATGATCATTTCATACATAATACAGACTAGATCTATACTCCTTTATGGACAATCATGCATGGTTTTGAGCCCATCAAAACCACTAATTCACTAAACTTTCTGTGTTGGTTACTTTTTCTCATTACTAAGACAAAACACCTGACACCCACAGTTAAAGGAGGAAAAGTTTATTGTAGTTCATGGTTTAAAGAAGTTTCTGTTCATAGCTGGTTGGCTCCAAGGCAGGGTGGTACATGGCAGAGGGCCATCACCAAGGAGAAACAATTCAGGGCAGGAAGAAGACAGCAAACCAAGCAAGCAACCCATATGCCTTTCTGTCATTTATATCTTAGCCAGGCTGCACCCCTTAGGGTAGCCTCGCAGATTTAATCCTAGCCTTACACCATGTGTCAGTCCCAGCATAACGTCCTTGATACCAGTAGTACAAACCCTAGATCCAACCACCTATGCCCCACCTATGCCCACATGAGGCTTTGGGGGACATCTAGACACAGCCATAACACTTGTCATCCCCAAAGTTTTATAGCATTCTTTCCCTCTGTGACGCCCGTATCACCAGCATAGTCTCCCTCATTGCAATGGGTATAAAACTCTGACAGGTTTGTCCCCTAGGGACACCGAGGGACAAACATTGGTAAGATTAGGTTCCCCCTCTTTAAAGTGCCTTCACTTCTTCCCCTACCTTTGCTTTCACTTCATAATCTTATTTCCTGTTTTCCTGAACCACTACAGAAGCCACCTGAGAGTCCATCCCTAAGTTCCCCAGGCCCTGCCCAAGTTCTTGAATCCCTTACCTTCTCTTAGGCTACCGCTCAAGAAATCCCCTCACTGTGGCTCCTGCTGAGGAAACCAGGTCAACATGCATGAGGCCCTGACCTTTTCACCTGCTCCTGGCCAGCTCTCTCCCTCCAAATTGTGACCATGTTAACTTCTCCCATTGCCCAAAACACTGTGTCTTCAACCAGCTTGCCCTCCAGCTGGAGCCCTGCTCTTTTCTTTCCCTTTCCCACCAACTCTGCCTGATTGCCCAAGCTGTGCTCTCCATTTCTTTCTACTTCAATTCACTGCTGCTCCTTCCAAACCCACCCTGCCAAGGCCACCACAGACCAAATGGCCGAGCCCTCCTCCCTTTTGGAGCACTGCCTATTCAAGTGTCTGATGTCCAGGAAACTGGGCCTCCTGGTGCTCCTCCTCCCTGCTCAAATTCTGCAGGAAGAGGATCTAGGCTCCACCTCAGACCATCCCTCCAGGGCTTGAGCTCACAGAACTCACAACTTCCACCTCTGCCTGCCCAGAAGTACAGCTCCCCACCAATCCTCTCCAAGAAGTCAAGGTGAGCTTCCTTGACATCTCTGGTTGGATGTCGGATGTTCAACTCAACAGTATTTCCCTTCAACAACAAAAATATAAATTATCTTAAAAATGGACAAAGAATTTGAACATTTCTCCAAAGAAGTCATGAAGATGGCCAATAGGCACAGGAAAAGATGCTCAACTTCATTAGCAATCAAGGTGACTGCAAATCAAAAGCATAATGAAGCTGGACATTGTGGTGCACTCCTGTAATCCCAACTAGTCAGGGGCTGAGGCAGAGGACTGAGTGCAAGGCCAGCCTGGGTAATTTAATGAGACTCTGTCTCAAAATAACAAGTACTTAAAAAGGATAGAAAGCCAGGCATGGTGGCAGGTATCTATAATACCAGTACTCTGGGAGGCTGATGCAGGAGGATCACAAATTCCAATCCAGCTCAAAGAATTTAGCAAAGCAGTTAGACTCAATCTCAAAGTAAAAGCTTTTTTAAATAGGGTTAGGGATGTAACGACAAAAGGCCCTGGGTTAAATCCCCAGCACCAGCAGTGAAAAATCAGATAACAAGGAATATTTATGAGGAAAATAATGTAACTTTCATACATTTCTAGTGGAAAAGCAAAATGTAGCCACTATGGAAAACAATTTGGTATATCTATGCTTATCACAGAATTACCATGATCCAATAAGGCCACTCATCATAATATGATCAAGAAGTGAAAGCATAAATTCATATAGTTATAGTTATACATGAATCATCATAGCAAAATTATTTATAATAGTCAAATAGCAGAAATAACCCAAATGTATATCAACTAATGAATGAATAAACAAAATGCTACATCCAAAAAAATATATATATATATCCCATCATTAAAAGGAATTTTTAAAAAAAGGAATAAAGCACTAATTCATGCTGAGAAATGAATCTCAGAAATATTATGCTCGGTGAAAGAGTCCAGTCATAAAAGACCACACATTGGGCCAGGGAGATGACTCAGTGGAATAAGCACTTCCCTGGCAAGCGCAAGGGCCTGAGTTCAATCCCCGGTTCCGAGAAAAAAAAAAAAAAAAGACCACACATTGCATGATCCCATTTATATGAAATTTCCAGAACAGATGAGTCCATGCAGATAAAAAATAGATTAGTGGTTGATTAAGTTTGGGGAAAGGGAGACAGGGCCTAGCTACTAATGAATATGGGATTTCCTTGTGGATAAAATCTTGTGGAATTAGTGAGGATTGCAGATCTTATAAACATGCTAAAAAAGAAAATCACTTAATTGCACACTTTAAAATGGCAACTTTTACCTAGGTGTGAGTGCCTGTAATCCTAGGATGCTAGGAGGCTGAAACTTTATGTAAGTGTGTTGCTATTCTTTTGAAACTAGATTTTTTTTTTTTTTTT
>NW_004524592.1:16695158-16696203 GCF_000260255.1 Octodon degus | reverse complement strand
AAAAAACTCAACATTACTACCTGAAGTCTAAGGATACAGCTCTGTGGTAGAATACTTGCCCAGTATGCATGAGGCCCTGGGTTTGATTCCTAGTATTGCAAACCCACAATCAAAAAAAGTTATATAAAATAAAGGTACACGAAGAGGACTTTATTTGTTCTAGATAGAAAAGTTCACGATGGAAAAATCTAGATAACCACAATGGACCTTTCACACTCAAAAGAAAAATCTTATAGGACCTTAGCTACTTCAATCTGCGAAGTTTCACTATGGATTATAATTTCTACAAAAAAGCCATTTTTGCTTGGTTACGGTCTCTGAAAATTAAAATCTTTAGTATTTTCTATTGAGCATGCTTTCCCCATAGATTTGCATCACCACTAATGCTTTTTTGGGGGGCGGGGGGGGGGGCAGAATCTTCTTCAGACAGGGTTTCATACTGCAGTTGAGGCTGGTCTTGACTTCACTTTGTAGCCCAGGTTGGCCTTACACTCACACTGATGTTGTGCCTCTCGAGGGCTGAGCTTACGGTATGCAAAACCATACTCGGTCTAAATCTGATACTTGACTCTAATCTAATACAATATCTTATTTTTTTGCCAAGATCCATTAATTCCATACAGTGGCTCTGCATGATCATCATCACCATTAGTAAACAGGTTTGGTTTTCTAGGCCCATTTTTCACATAAAAACCACGATCATTTTAAGGAAGCTGTTGTTGTATACTCAACAGTAAACGGCAAGCACATCTGTCTCATGATTTCCTTCTGAACCTGCCGTACTATCAAATTCATTTTGGGGCCTCAAATAAACGACAGATTAGTAAATATTATTAGTGTTTGGGATAACTAACAAATATTTGAAACTGTCAATGTTACAAATCCGCAAATAACGTATTCTTTAAAAATAATTTCTCAGCAGCCTCTATTGCCCTTCAATCACTTTCTGAAATATTTCTTTGGAGAAAACAATTAACGTACTTTGTCTCTTTTTCTTTTTTTTTATTTTTCCATAATTTTATTTAGAAACAAATAGCAATGAGAC
>NW_004524592.1:16683833-16694730 GCF_000260255.1 Octodon degus | reverse complement strand
TTTTTTTTTTGCGGAACCAGGGATTGAACTCAGGCGCTTGCACTTGCCAGGGAAGTGTTTATTCTACTGAGCCATCTCCCCGGTCCCTAGATTTGTTTTTTTTTTTTTTTAACTCAACATTAGTGTTTTTGCTTTGCTTTTTACAGAATTGGAGATTGAATATATGGTATCATGAATGTTGGCAAGTGGTTTACCACTGAGCTATAACCCCAACCCTTTTAAACATTTTGGTTTGGAGGGTGTCTTAGTTACTTTTCTCTTACAGATAGGACAAAATACCTGACACTCAAAGTTAAGGAAGGAAAGGTTTATTTAGCTCACAGTCCATGGAGGTTTCAGACCATACTCAGCTGACTCAAAGGCAGAGTAGCCTATAGAAGAGGGCAACCATTCATGGTGGTAGAAAATGGCAAAGAGCAAAAGGGAGGAACGATGGCAACAGCAGCAACAGAAAGCAAGCCTGTCTCCATTCAGGCTATCTGCCCCAGGCCAGGTGTAACACTTACGTTCATAGTCCCAGCAGTACTCACACCCATAATCCTAGCATCATTTACAGCCATAATCCCAGCACTGGTTCATGAATTAATCACAAACTCTAGAAATCTACCCCACAACTGCATGAGGCTTTGGGGGAACAACTAGACACAAACCATAACAGAGAGTTTGTCTTGTTTTGTCTGCAGTATAAGGGATTAATTCCAGGAGTTTAGCACTGAGCTACATCCCCGCCTTTTTTATTTAATCTTGAGAGTCACTCTAAGTTGCTAAATCATCCAGGGTGGCCTGAACTTGCAACGCTCCTGCCTTAGCCTCCCAAGCACAGTAGCTGGCATCACAGACCACCATGCTTGCCTCAACATGTTTCTGAGTTTTATCCATGGAGATACATGAAACTCTACATTACCATTTCAACTGTTTGACCTTACCACCGTTGACAAACCAAGTCTGTACGCATCTCTTTCTCTGTATGTGGAAGAGCAGCTCTGATACACACAAATAAACGTTTTAAACCAGAGATCTAATCTCCCCTGGTTTAGAAACATTCAACAGGCCCCCATGAACTTGTGAGAAAGTCTAACCTGTTAGAAGCCCCGCCCCCCAGGGGTGAGGGCGTGGCTCAGTAGTGGAGCTGAGCTCAGCAAGCCCAGTGAAGCTCCAACATTGTGGACGCGTGCCTGACATCTATCCTGGCTTCCTCTCCAGCCCCAGGACCCCACACTCCAGCTCCTGAGCTTTCCTCAGTGCTCTGCTACCCTTAGGGGCTGCCCAGCTTCCACGTTCTTTCTTCCTCTAGACCTTGCGCTTCAAGAGGTTCTGCCTACAGATTCTGTCCTCCAGGTCTACACTACCAGGAGTGTGCTGCATGCCTATTGCACCCTTCTCCATCTTCACGGTCTCAACTCTGCGTGCTACTTTCTCTCTGGTGTTCACACACCACTGATTTGCTGTCACTGCCCTCTCATCCACCACCTCCTTCTCCCACTGGAGTTTATCAGCCCAAGTTCACCAATTAACCCTTTGGCCCTCAACCTCTCTTTACTCCCAATCTTCCACTGACCTTATCTTGCCAACAGGTCTAGATTCTGGTTTTATGGAGCTGGAGCTTATATGATTTGGGGAGGAAAACAGTGCTTTTCATGAAATGAACACACATTTATGAATGTGAATTGCAGGACATTGCCAGGGTTTGACAAGTCTGGAAGCTACGTTATAAACCCACACCTGCCTGCAGTCTCAAAGCCCGCACACCTGCACTGCATACTTCATTTTCCCTCTGCTAGGGTTGCCTTGTGCTCCTCAAGGCGTGCATGCTCAAGGGTTGGGCTCCAGCCCCTTGCAATGTGGGAGAGGAAGTAGGCTTTTTAAGGGATGAGGCCTAGCCTGGCACATGTTTGTAATCTTATACTCCACAGGTAGGAGGTACAACGCTCTACAGTGCTCTGGGAGACCAAGGCACATAGATCTTGCAAGCCTGTCACAAAAAAAATAACATAGGATGGGAATGTGGCTCCCTGTGGTTGTGGGTTCAAGTCCCAATACCATCAAAAAATAACTTTTCTCCAAAGAGATCAGGGCTAACAGAAGGAAGGCAGGTCATGAAGAGTGTGCCCTGGAAGGGATATTGAGACCTAGCCCTTTCTCATGTGTTTCCAGCATGCCATGCAGTGAGCAGCTTCTTCTGTCCCTTGCTTGCCCCCATGCAGGCTGCCTCCCCACATCAGAGTAAATGACCTCAGGCTGAACTTTTCAACACAGCTAACCAAAACCTTCCCCCGCTCCCCGTACCCCCCCCCTTTTTTTCAGTTAAAGTCTCACTATGCAGTCTAGGCTGGACTCCCGCATGAAAATCCTCCTGCCTCTGCTCCCCTGTAGCTGGGATTACAAGCATGCATTACCATGCCCAGCATCTTTCTTTTCATTGATTTTAGATATATGTCACAGTGATGAAAAGTTATCAAACTCAAAAGCTACCATCAAGTACAAAATTCTGTAAGACCACCTCATCACACTACTCAGCAATAACCCATTTTTGACTGTATATTTTGACAGCCTAAATTATCCCTAAGTCCTGAAATTCTAATTCTTTTCAGCAAAAAAAATCCAAAATTTCATATCCAAGAAATATCCAAAAATTAATCTTTTACAGAACCAATTTCACATCATTTCTTGAGACAGACATAACTGTCATTCCCATTTCATAAATAAAAGAACTGAGTCAAATGTAAGCTGACTTACTAAACTAAAGGACAGTAATCTACAGATGGAAGAGCCAAGTTTCTGGCCTCAAACTCACACCCTCCTTTTAAATTCTGCAACAAAAGCCAGTGAGCTAGCTCAGCAGACTAAGCACCTGCTTAGGAAAGCTCAGGGATCAGGGTTTGATCGCCAGAACCACGGGCTGCAATGGCCCTGACCCCTCGTGCGCTGAGCCTGCCGCTGAGACCGGGCATGGTGGAACACGCCTGCAATCCCAGCTCTGGTGAGGCTGAAAACAGGAGGATTACTATGAGTCTGAGCTGCATAGTGAGACCCTGTAGCAAATACATTAAATCAATCAATCCTGCAATTCTCAGGGGTTGGACTGAATTGAGCCCAGTCGGGGGGTGGCACACGACTTGGACTATCAGCTTCCTAAAATGGCTTTTGCCCACCTGAATAGGGTTTTATTTTGAAGGAGGCATATTTGTGGAGCAGGATGCTCTAAGGTCAGGATAAGACTGCATGGCTGAAGAATTTTCTGGCCCAAATAAGAAAAAGGAAAATACTGGTTCTGAAAAATAGCCAGCTGAGACGTTCAGGCGCTGTTTAAACCTACAAGATTTCTGACATAGAAAGGAAAAGGTTCGATAATTGGGAAAAAGAATGAGATCCACTATACTCATGGATTTTTTTTTTATAAGGAGTAGACCAAAATTAGTTACCAATGTACAGAATAGTTTTCCTGAATAAAGAGATTAGTGGCACTAAATACAATCTACATTACAACCCCACTTTTTCCAATGAAGTGCAAGACACATTAAGATAACTACTCTGCGTGCTTACTCGGCTTTTCGGGCCTACAGTAAGGCCAACGGGTGGAGACAAACCACCACCTAAACTGCTAATTTGCTTTGTAAATAGCGGCAGCAGAGGTCTCGCTGCACTGACAGCCATCAGGGCCAGAGAGTGGAACGATACCCACGAGGAATCCGCGGCGGGGTCCACGGGGGATCGCGTCTCGGAAGCCACGGGGCAGGAGGGCGGGGGCTCCCGCCGCACCCCACCTCCCCCCACCCCCTCCCCCCACCGCGCGCTTGATCCCCATCACGCCCAGTCGCCCTCATCAAAGGCCCCTCACCTGCCGGCCGGCCCGCTCAGGCGCCAACTCAGCCGGAAATGGCCTGAGGCTCGCGGGAACGAGCGGAGCGCGTGCGCCGCGGCATCCTAGCCTGTGCGCGCCCTCTCGTGGCCACCCGGTGTAGTGGCTGGCGTTGGGTCGGTCGCGGAGCAGAGGCTCGCGAAGCCGGGAAGCAGGGCGTGCGGGTCCAGCCAGTGGGCCGGGCACAGCGGAACCACGAGCCCCGGCAGCCCCAGTCGGAGGCAGAGCTGAGCAAGGCGTGGACAGGAAGCTGCTTCTACAATGACCCACACAGCAAGCTGGCTCTACTGAACACCCAAGCTTCTCTTAGTTCATTGAAAAGGTTTGTGCTAATATTGTTTGAACAAGGTATTGTACCTGTATCGTGTACTCTCAGTAACTACTACGAAGACATTGTAATTCTCACCTATTTTGAAATTGGTTTGGTGTTTTTGTTTTGTTTTGGGTTTGTTTTTGGTTTGGTTTTTTTTGTTTGTTTGTATTTTAGGGAAGGGTCTACAGGGTGTTCAGGGTCTCACTTCTAGATCGGACTCGTAGTGATCTGCCTGTTTACAGCCTCCCAAGAGCAGGGATTACAGATTTATGCCACCATGCCCAGTCTCAATCGCCTTCTCAGCGCGACTTGGGGGTGGGGCCGGCATGGCAGCCTGGGATGAAACCCCGGCCCTTGAGCCTGCTTGCAGGCATTTTAATCCCCGCTGAGCTATTTGGCCAGCACGGCCTGGCACATGCTCACTCTTGGTTTACTGTTTTTTGGTTTGGTTTCTCTTTTTTAAAAAAAAAAAAAGTAAACCAAGAGCGAGCATGTGCAAGACTGGGGTTCCAGGGCCGCACAACAAAACGGAGACAAAACCTAGGAGCACCGCGAGCTGTCAGACAGGTAGGAACGTGGACTTTCACCGCCCCTGGATAAACTGCAAGAATCTGTCCATACGAGCCCCTCCTTTGGGCCCGAGCTAGGAACTGTGTAGTTGACACATGCACAAGAGAGCTTGATGCACCAGCGGGATAAATGATATGTATAGTAGGAATCCAAAGAATATGCTGTAACAGGAATGGGCTAAGATAGCTACATACAAAGAAAACAGCACTCAAGAAAAAAAGTGTGGGGCTGAGAAGATAGCTCAGTGGAGTAAGTGCTTGCCTTGCAAGTGCAAGGTCCTGAGTTCTATCCCTGGTACCACCAAAGGGGGGGAGCGCAACTCAAGACTTCATAGTTAAGCTTAGAAATAACAGTAGTGAACACTTGAGAAAACTTGGAAAATTAAAAGTAATGATTCCCTTCCTTTGAACCAGCTAACTTAGTAGTTATCTTCAGACCAAAACTACAAAGCTTCCCACGGGCTGCTTATCTGTATGTGTGGCCACAATACAGAAGACAACTGGGCATTCCTATTTGCACAAACCACTCACGGTGGGCACTCACGTTTTCCAGGTTTCCAATAAACACCCGCTTTTTGTCTGCAATGTTACTGTTTCGTGAGCCAAAGAACTCTAGTTTACGTACAACTAACTTCTTGTGTGACAATAGATTTCTGAAAAGAAATCCTATTACAAGCCAAAAAATAAGGCTAAGGAGTCAGAATTTCAGTTTAAAAACTTGTAACAGTTGTGGAGATGGGTGGCAGTGTTGCACATGACTACCTAATGCCACTTACCTGTTTAAAATGGTTTGAAGAAGTTGTTTTGCTTATTTTACAATTAAAATTGGTGTGCAAGGGTTGGAGAGATAGTTCAGGGGTATAAGTGCCTGCCTGGCAAAGGCAAGATCCTGAGCTCAATCCCTGGTACTAAAAAAAAAATAAATAAAGTCCTAAAACTGGTGTCCTACGTATTGACATGAAACAATGTTTGCAACATACACCTTAGAGCAAGGAATCAATCCCATTTTTAAAAATGTATTTATAACCATATACATAGTTTAATAAACAGGATTGGGAGCAATGTATTTGCTTATGTGTATTTGTGTAATTAACATAGATGACCCCAACAGGAATATGTGACATGTATAGAAATCTATTAAAACATATCTACTCAAACAAATTTATTAAATACTTTTTAAAAAGACAAGGAAGATAGGTCAGATGTGAAAACTTTGAATGCGAGATCTATGAAGAAAACAGGAGTTGAAAATTTACTAGATTCAGGAAATTAAGTAGGTGATGTCAGTTTTGTGACACATTTTAAAGACACATTTATTTTGATATGAGAGAACAGTAACACAAATATGCCATTTATTGATGTGCAAAAAAAATTTTTTTGAGACATAGTCTCACTATGTAGCCAGGCTGAGCTCGAACTCCACCAATCCTCCCAAGTGCTAGGATTACAGGTGTGCACCATCACCCTGGCTCACAGTAGACAATTTTATTGGGAGCACCAGGTGAATGCAGAAAACTGTAGCCAGCTGAGCCATGCTGCCCAAGAATACAAATCACACATGCATACCTGAACCTGTCACCATCTTCCCTTCATCATGTGTTATGAGCCACATCCATATACATGTTACTTTTCAAATTTCATATTAACTTCATTAGAGACTCATGAACCCTACCCTTGTCTTCTTCCACAAGCAAGTTTGAGTCTTTCTCAAGATAAAGTGCCACACTTACCATCCTACACATTTCTTAAGCATTGATGTGTAAAAACTATGCTGTGATTTTTGACTGGGTTTTATCTTTTCTTGACTGATTAGATTTGTGGGTGTTACATCCCTAACCCTATTTTTACTATAGCCCTGTGGTTCTTTAATTATGATTTTACACAGCATGAATCTTAACACACTCACCGTGTTCTAACAGAACTGCTGAACTGGGCTGGGGATAATAGCTCATTGGCTTGCCTGTCTGGCAAGTACAAGGTCCAGAGTTTGGTCCCCAGTACCACAAAAAATAAATAAAATAAATATCTCAGAACTGCTGCACAAGGATTTCAGCTGAGTTTCAAAGTGAGCAAAGACATATTTTGAGTTTGAAATGGAGTGGTGCTTCAGCAGACTTCTGTCTGTGGGACAGGCAGATTCCCCACATGCGGGCATCACCTGCCCAAAGGACACTGTGATGCTCAAAATAAGGACCTCTCAAAGGGAGGACACACAGAAAAGGGAAGAGAAGGGAGTCTGAGCATGTAGAAATTCTGATCTAAGGAAAGAAAGGAAAGCTGCAAAAAGCAAAGAACCTGTAAATGCCAATAAGGCAGAGATTTCGAGAAGGCTAAGAGAGATCACTTCCTGGTAAGACATATATATGCAAACCTTCCTCTCCAAGGAATGCAAATTTACCATCTACACAGAATTCCTGATAAAGTTATTTGCAGTGGATCAAGACCAAAAGCTGCAGGAGCCAGCACTGAGGGAGGGTCCTCCCCTCCACTCACTAGGGTTCGCATCCGAAGGGCAGAGACCAACTCTGCACCGTCTTCTGCTTTCTCGTTGTGGCACAACTGGGCCGGGATGTGGCTGGGTGGAAGTTCTCTTGCCTCTCATTGTTGTGGCAGAACTGTGAAAGATCGTGCAGCTCCAGGTATGAGGTTTCTGTACAGAACTGAAAGAGGAACCCCAGAGAATGAAAAGGAACTGAAAAGCAAGAAATGAGGCCAGCACCCCACAGTTATTTATGAACACTTGGGCTCACCCTGACCTGCACATTATGGGCTCCAATTAGCACTGAAAGGCTTTGACAGAGGTGGTAATGGACAACTGCTGCGTTACATATGAGACAGATACAAAGAGCAACGCAAAGGTTTTAAAAGTAGAACTGGCTTTGGAACATAGCCCACAGAAGGATGTGTGAAGCTTGCATTGAGTGGTTACAATCACCGATCTCTCAGGGTTTACGCAAGCATTAGAATTGGGGTTTTTGGGGATCTGTTGTTGCTTTGAGACAGGGTCTTGCTATGTAATTCAAGTTGGACTTGAATGCACTATTGTAATCCAGGCTGGCCTCAAATATGCCATAATTCTCCTGCCTCAACTTCCCTAGTGATGGAATGATTACAGGTGTGCACGACCATGCCTGATTTAAGAATTAGTCTTATAATAGTGTTCAAGATGCAGTCCTATTAGGTACATGAAGTATCACAAGAATCTCAACTAACAGGAAAAGATAATCAGTAGTCACCAATGAGAGAACACAGGGGCTGGAATTACTTGATACAGATATTAGTTACTGGGGCTGGGGAGATGGCTCAGTAGAATAAGCGCTTGCCTGGCAAGTGCAAGGACCTGAGTTCAATCCCCAGTTCCACTAAAAATAAAAAAAATAGTATCAGTAAAAACAAAGACATATAATCAAATCTCACACCTAGACTCACTGGACATATCTGAGAGCGGAATAGAATGATGAAGTGAAGAGAGATTAATAGAAATTATTTGAACTGATACACAGAAAGAGACAGACACTAACAGAACCTCAAGCACTTGGGGGACATAACAAAAGGTTCCAAAATCTCAGAGACAAGAAAGTCATGGAAAAAAAAAAAAAACAATAATGAAAGCATTGAAGCAACCATGGCTAACAATTTTTCAAGTCTTGGCAGGGAGCCCTACAGATTAACACTGAGCAAGCCACAAACAGAGTAAATCCAGACATGTAAAACTAGATCAAAATCAAATTGCTAAAAACTAAAGACAAAAGAATTTTGAAAACAGCAAAAACAAAATGACATATAATCTGTAGGTGAACAACTATTCTAATGACAGTGTGTATCTCATCTAAACATCATGAAGCCTAGGGATAGTGAACATTTTTCAAGTGCTGAAAGAAAAAAATTGTACACCAGAATGCCATAGCCAGTGAAAATATCCCACAGGCTCTCAGATAAATGACTAGAGGTTTTGGGGTTGTTTTTTTCCCTTCTTCTAGATACTGTGGCTTGAACCCAGGATTGTTTCACCGAATTATATCCCCAGCCCTTTTTAAAATTTGAAGACAGGGTTTTATTCAATTGCCTAAGCTAAACTAGAACTTGTAATCTTCCTGCCTCAGCCTCCCACAGTACTGTGACAGAGTGTGCTACTGCACTTGGGGAAAGAATGACAGTTTGTAGCCAGCAGACCTACTCTAAAAGAATTGCTTAAGTTCTTCAGGAAAAAAAAAAAAAAAAAGGAGTATCAAAAGTAAACTTGGAGCATCAAGAATAAAACATAACAAAACACGAGTATGTGGGTGACCAAAAACAGTTCTGAGAGGAAACTTCATAGTATTAAATGCTTGTATTAGGAAACAAGGGGTTGACAACCAGCCAAACATCCATTTTAAAATATTTGAGAAGACCAAAGTCAACCAATTCAAATAGGAAGGGGAGGGCCTGGGGGTGTTGTTCAGAGGCACAGCACCTGCCTGGCAAGTAGAAGGCCCTGAGTTCGATTCGCAGAACACCCCCCCCCAAAAAAAAGGACGAAAGGTAATAAAATATGGAAGCTTAAGTTAAAGAAATAACTTTCTCTTTCATTAAAAAAACTGGTTGAAACGCTCTCATTTGCTGTAACTGTCCATTAATGGGTTACAAGTAAGCCTGAAAAAGATTTTTTAAAAATATGACTTCCATAAGAAAATATTGTGAAAAAAAGAAAATACTGCAAACTTCCCCACTAATTTAAATTTAATATTTGCGATACTACCAATTATAAAGCTAAGTTTAAGGCACCACTAAGGACTAAAACTTGTCAAGCCCCTCCTTTGTGAACGTGACTCATCAAGCAGATCAGACTTTCTACTTCTGTTTCCAAATGTGACCTTAAAGAACCAAGACACTGTTATCCTGAGGCAGTGGACAGAGATGCAGTGTTGTTAGGTTCAAGAGTTTCCAGATGATAAAAGAGGCAATGAAGCAATAAACCCATTATGTGTGACCAAAAATAACTTTTTGTGAAAGTCACATTAAAAAGAAAAAAGTGGCATTGTTGCCAGATGTGGCAGTGCACACCTGTAGTCCCAGGAAGCTGAGGCAGGAGGATCTCAACTGTGAGGCCAGCCTGGGCAATTCAGCAAGACCCTGTCTCAAAATGAGTAAGGGTTAGGACATAATTCAGTAGTACAGTGTTTGCTCAGTATGCTTAAGGCCCTCATTCGATCCACCACACCACAAAAACAAAACAAGCAGGCAAGGCGCCACACACCCAAAATCCCAGCATTTGGGAGGCTGAGGCAGCAGGATCACTATGAATTTGAGATCAGTCTGAGCTACATAGCCAAGACCTCGTCTCAAAACAACAAAGACAATACTTTTCTTAACAAAAAAGGACAAAAAGCTCTATTTCACTGATTACTTTGCAGTCAAGTTCCACATACCTTTTCAGTTCTTCACCATCTACCAGGTACAATACACTGAGCCTTTCTTTCCTTTGGAACCACATCACACAGGAGGGTCAAGGTGTGCTTATGGGAGGGTGGCAGAGGGGACACCATGCTGCACTTGGCAGCCAGGCTGTGGCTTCCTCACTCTTCCTCATTCTTTGACTTCAACATAATGCCAGTCAGGTGACAGCCCATTCTATGCCATAGTTTTGGGGTGCACTTTTATAAGATGAAACAGTTACTCTGTGAGTATCTATAGACCTGAAACCATAGAGTTTACAATATCTTGAGTGGACTCTGCTTGTAAGAACAATTCACATATTCATAGTTAACATTTCTTTTAATTATGTTTGTGTTTTTCAGTTTTATAGAAGTATTTTCAACTGTTTTCCTACACTGAGACAATGTCCTTTGTAGGTAATTAAATGCTATTAAAAAATCAAACTACTATGGTAGTTTAGATATATCTGTGATTTTATTACAAAACCACTGTTTTGGCATTAGTTGGTTACAGTGATAGCTACATTCTGTGAGTGTGGCATGGCAGCTCTGGCGGGACCACTGGACTCCCAACTTACTGAGCCAAACTTCAGTTACCTCAACTCTACTACAGACAAGCATCCTGTACTCATTACAGATGCAAAGCAAGTAGATTAAATGTTGATAAAACTACAAAAGTAGTGGTTCCTTTCAGGACTTTTTAATTCCCCCTCCCTCCAATTACTTTGCTTTAAAAGAACCA
>NW_004524592.1:16674305-16683268 GCF_000260255.1 Octodon degus | reverse complement strand
GCACTGGTTTTCCAGCATATCTTCATAGACATCCACAAGAAAGGCAATTAGGTAGGGGGAACTATGACTGGGTTGTAAATCAAGTAATTGACTTAATAAGTTGGGATATTTGGAAAGACCACGATCCTGCAAAATCCTAAAAACAAAAAATTTTGAGAGGAAGAACAGTAAAAAGACCAAGAGAAGTAAACCTTGAAATACAAACTTACAGAAAAGGAAACTGATTTTGAATGACGGAAAAAAATGAAAATTAACTTATGTAAGCTTTATCGTGATCATAAAGAACTGAGTAAAATTAGTTTAAAAAACTATGAAGGAAAAAAATAATAAAAAAATTAAAAATTTAAAAAAAAAACCATGAAGGTTTTTTAAACTAGTAATTTGTAACTTTAAGGTTTTTTAAAGTAGTAGAGTTTGTAACTTAAACTGTGCAACTGTGCAACAGAAAATTACAAGAGAAAATGTATCATATTCTCTCTGCCCCCTCCCTCCCTCTTCCTTTCTAAACTCAGACTTCTTTGCACTGAGCTACATGCCCAGGCCTTTTTATAACTTTTTTTTTTTTTCTTTTTCTTTTTTTTTTTTTTTAATTTGAGACAAGGTCTTACCAAAATGCCTGGGCTGGGCTCAAACTTGTGTCTCTGCCTCCCAGAATACTGGCATCATGGGCTTGCACCACCATGTTCAGTGTAAATCATTCCCTTAAAATTGAACCAAGCCCTGATCAACTCCAAACATGACTGGGCTCCACACTACTCTTTAAATCTGCTTCCTTGAAGGCCTAAGTTCAACAAGGGGAGCCTGACTATGTCATTGGCCAAGCAGTGACACCTTTCTGCTTAAGTCATAAGACTTGTTAACTGGAAGTCTCTCTCCACAGTCTGCTTCACTGTATCCCTAAGCTGGGCAGATTAAGAATATATTACTGTTCACTCATATGCTGTTCTAAAAACTGTGCTAATATGTGCTCCACAAGTGGAAAGTGGCTAGACACAAGGTACAGTTTGTACAAAATATCACAGCCCTGTTACATCTCTGCTTAGAGCTTGAAACATGAAAAATTCTTTAGTATTCCTTTAAGTCTGACCATGGAACACATTCCATGATGCATGTATTAGCAGGTTTTTGTTTTTTGACATAAAACCAGAAAACAACCTCTTACCCTTTCAAGTAATTCCATGCACTTTCATTATGTGGTACAAGTTTTATCATTTGCAGAGTATACCTGGAAGAAAAAGAAAACCACAAGTGATTGTTTATAATCTTCAAGGCACAATGCAATGACTAGATAATAGTTTTAATAATACTGTAGCACAGCCTGGACACCTGCTTTCTCATATTTGTCGCCATATTCACCTGTCAACAGACTTCAGTACCTCGCCAGTTCATAACTAAATTAGAGAATCCGCAAGTTAGCAGCTGGTCATGTCTTCTATTTCTTGATGAATTCTGGGGACTTGTATCCTATCACCATAATGTCTCCCTCCTGTATATGTGCACATGCCTGTAATCCCAGCACCTGGGAAACTGAGGCAGAAGAATCACTGTAAGGTCAAGCCCAGAAGGGGCTACATAGTGAGTTCAAAGTGTGAATTTGAGGCCAGCACGAGTTACATACTGAGTTCAAGGCATAATTCCAAGGCCAGCATGGGCTACATAGTGAGTTTAAGGCCAGACTGTACTATGTGACTAAGACCCCCCCCATCTCAGAAAAAAAGTGGTACTAACAGACAATGTACTCACATAGAAATATTACCATAATACATTAAATGTAAAAAGTAATGTCTATAACAATTATTTGGTCTGCAGCATATAAATGTTGGCAAATATGTCTATAAAGCTTGGAAGGATGCACATAATTATAACTCTAAGGATTAGAAGAATGGAAAATAAGAAATTTTTAACTTCTACTTTATAGGATACAGAATAGTTTTCCCTCATCACTACATTGTATTATTTGTAAAATAAAGATAAAAACTTGCAGAACCCAGGTCTAGGGATGTACTCAGCGGCCCGGGGTCACCCAATATGTGTGAGGCCCTTTGGGGTTTGACCCCAAAACTAGGGGAAACACTGAGGGACACAACTGAGGAAGACAAGTAGAGATTTCTTTTCAAAACACATAGGGGCTAGGCACATAGGCCAATGGTAAAGGCTATGCTTAGCATATGTGCAGCCCTGGGTTCAATCCCCACTACTAAAAAAACAATCACCAGAGCCCCACATACAGGACAGGTGCCTCAACACAAGCAAAGTGAGAGCAAGACATGGAGCACAATGCACCCTAAAATCAGCCCTTCCCAGCAGCAATAAAACAATTGTACCTGCTCTAACCATGTCTCTAAAACAACAGGCTTATTTAAATTGTGAAACAGACAAGAGACAAAATGGACATGTAAGGTCAGGAAAAACTGAACGCTGCTAAACATGATGGTACATGTCTGTAATCCCAGCACTCTAAGGGGTTTAGGCAGGATAATCAGAAGTTAAACCCTAGCTAGGAAAACTTACTGAGACCCTCTCTCAAAAAGAAGAAACAATTTCTAATGCTTATGCATACCATACAGAAACTTATGCCAATTCAGAAATTTCTAGTTCACAGAACAGCTTTTGGTAGCGTCTCTCAACCAGGGGTGACTCTGTCCCAAAAGGGGCATTTGGAAATGTACAGAAACTTTTTAGCAGCACTGGGGACTGGGTTCCATGCCTAGCCCTTCACACTTACTTTATTTTGAGACAAGGTCTCACTAGTTGTTGCCAAGTGCTAGGCTTGAATTAGTAATCCTCCTGCCTTGGCCTCCCAGGGTACTAGAATTACTACAGGTGTGCATCACTATACTGGCTTGCAAAGATTTCTTTTTAATAGCACAAGAGCTGTTAACACCATAAAGGACACATAGCAGTTCTTACCACAGCCTGCCAACCCAATCATACACTAGAGCCACACTAATGGCACGTGAGAACCATTATCCAAAATGCAACAGAACTGAACGAGACATTTAAAATAAGACTTCCTGGACACTAAAAAAAAATCTGCTCTTTTTTGTTTGCTTTTTGAAACAGGGGTTCCCTCTGTAGTTCAGGCTGCTCTTAAACTCTCTAAGTATTCAGGCTGGCCTTGAACTCGTGGTGATGCTCCTGCTTCATCCTCCTGAGTGTTGAGATTACAGTCATGTGCCACCATGCCCAGCATGAAATCCACTTTCTTTCTGACCCTTGGCAGCAACAATATTTTAAAAAACTTTGACACTACAATGTAAAGGTATGTCCTGTTATCTATAAATTTATCATTCTATGTTTTATCTCTGTATTCTGTCCTATTTTAGTTCAACTGGGAGAATCTGTAACAGTCTAATCTCTGCCCCAAAGCCAGAGGGATGTAGGCATGAAAATTTTTAATGAGTAGGCAAGAGAAGGATAATACTAACTGGACTTCTCTCTCCAATACAGCATGACCATTGTATCCAGTAGTGTTAGAAATCACAAAGTATCTTTGGTTCCATGCGGAGTTATTTCTCACATCCTCCTTGAGCAGTTGGTCTACATATTGCAATTCATTATCCCAAAGTCTAAATTCCTAAAAGGAAGTTTAACAGAAAAATCCAGTTAAAAACGTCCTATCTATGAGCAGTAACAATAAATTAAGCATCAGCAAAGCTAAGAAGGTCAAACTGAAGATAAAAGGAATTATTACTTATTTGGAAAGAAGAAATAGCTATAGAAGAAGGATAAGACATACACACAGAAGATATATACAGAAAGAATGAATGAAGTCATCAAAGAAAAGTTAGAGACAAACACCAAAAACTAGTGAGAAAATATCAGTATATCAACAGTATGTAAATTTGATGGGATTTGATAGTAACACATAACATTAAGTAAAATAGTAACATTAAAAATCCATGCACATGATAAAATTACCTTAAAATTTGAGAAATATATACAAATTTTTACAAATTTTCATATTATAAAGCTATTTTAATAAAAAAATCTTTTTTTTTTTTTTTTTTGTATTTTAGAGAAGGGTTTACAGGGTGTTCAGGGTCTCACCACTAGATCGGCTTGTAGTGATCCACCTGTTTACAGCCTCCCAAGAGCTGGGATTACAGGCGCGCGCCACCATGCCCAGTCTCAATTGCTGTATCAGCATGGCAGGCCCAGGGATTGAACCCCTGGCCCCTGCGCCTACCTGCAGGTGCTTTAATCTGTTGAGGTATTTGGCTGGCCCTTATAAAAAAATCTTACGCGGGAGAATAGCCAAAACTTATAAATGTAAAATTTGGGCATTGTGGAAAAGCTGGAGTTGTACTTATTTGTTAACAGCAATGGTTGGAATTTTAGTAATAATCCTTGATTTTACAACTAGTAATAAAGTATACAAAGGAAGAAAGAAAATATTTAAGCGAGGTGTGGTTTCACATGCTCATAATCTACAGGAATGCAAATCAAGTACTAACTGGGTAACTTAGCAAATTCCTGTCTCAAAATAAAAAGAGCTGAGAATACAGCTCAGTGTAAAGGTCCTGTATGCAACTCCCAGTAAAGGAGGGGAGGGGAAGAAAAGGGAAGGAAAGGAGGAGGAGGGCAAAGGATAGGGAGGGGAGGGTGGAAGTGAAAGGGGAGGGAAAGGGAAGGGGAAAGGAAAGGAAAGGAAAGGAAAGGAAAGGAAAGGAAAGGAAAGGAAAGGAAAAAAAGAAAGAGGAAAGGGGAAAGGAATGGAGAAAGGAAAAAGGAAAAAGGAAAAGATTTTCTGAAAACCCCTCCGCTGGTGAGCAGCACAGTTCCATGCTAATAGGTTCTCACACTTTTGGAATTGTGATGATGCCACACCTTTCAAGCTTTCAATGATACAGAGCCTGGTGAGGCACGCGTGCCATGGGTTTGCCACCACTGCTCTAGAGCAACATGCTAAATGCAGAATGACAGAAGAAAGGTGTAGAAGCTTTGTTACAGTTTAACAATTTTATGTCTGCTGAATCAGCAGAAATTTGGATCCAGGCAAAATTAGGCATCTTGTATAGGCACTCCTTATTTAACCACCAAGCACCATTCCCAACACTACGTCTGGAGGGATTAACTGGACTGGAGGGATTGCATGTAGCATGTACGTTATAATACTCAGAACAAAGAAACAGTCAAAGGAAACTCCAACTTGATATCTTTGATTCCATTTGCATAACTCTTATGTGCAGTACTGTAACGTATAACATAAAACTATAGTACTGTTGAAGCAAAGTATACTGCACCAAAAAAGACTGACGCTCTATAGACAAATGTATAGAACTGTACAAATATAAAAAGGTCGTAAACCTGACCACACCTCAGTCATTTAAGACCGAACAGTTGTTAAACACACACATCATTAAGGGAGGAATACCTGTATGTGCTATGGGTTTTTTCAGACTCAAAGTTACAAAAATAAAATATTCTGCATACCCTTCCCTTAGTTTTCCCCAAACAGTATTATCTTACTAACGGAAGCCTACTCCCCACGTGGGAAATTACACTGATATATTATTCTTAATCAAAAAGAGACCTCATTCAGATTTCATATGTATTCATTTGTTTGTATGTGGCAAGGAAGCTGGGACTCATGTGGGTGAATTCAGTTGTAGGAATTCTCCCCCATATATAGTTTGAGCACTACTACAATCAAGATATAGAACTGCTCCCTCACACACAGAAGCTGCCCCATGCTCTCCTTTTGTAGTTACACCTCCCTATTCTCTAATCCCTATTAGCCACTGTTGCCTGTACAATTTCAGTACAGGTATAAGTGGCACATGCAGCAGCATGAGCACCTTCCTGGCAAGCCCAAAATCCTGTGTTCAATCCCCGGTACAAAAAAAAAAAAAAAAAAAAAGTGAGTTCAAGGTCAGCCTGAACTGCAAAGCAAAACTATGTCTCAAAAAGACAAAACAAAGCAAAACATCTACTGTACCCTGGTCATCCTTCAGTAAAAACTTATTTCCTTCATGTAACTTTTTTTTTTTTGTATTTTTTGGGAAGGGTCTACATACAGGGTGTTCAGGGTCTCACTACTAGATTGGACTTGTAGTGATCTGCCTGTTTACAGCCTCCCAAGAGCTGGGATTATAGGCGTGCGCCACCATGCCTGGGGATTGAACCCCCGGTCCCTGCTCCTGCTTGTAGACACTTTAATTCGCTGAGCTATTTGGCTAGCCTTCCTTCATGTAACTTCTGTCCACTACCCTATAAATAAAACAAGCTCTCTATAATCACTTCAGACTTTGGAGATTACTCCCCTGGCATCAACAGAATTTCCTTTCTTCTCCTGAGCTTCTGGCAACTGTTAATTCAATTTTCCGCCCAACACTATACTCCTTTTACTGCTGAGTTTTATTTTGCATATATTTATTTCACTGTTAGTTTTTATATACATTACACAAACAGGATACATGTAAAATACTTCTACTCTGTTTTGGGATTGGAAGAAATAAGAGTTTTCAACTCCTTTACTTAGAAGCATTAGTACAGTTAACTTCAAGTATGACTATCAAACAACACAGGCTAGGCATTTATATAGGTTTGAAGGCCTGGGCTTAAACCCCAGTATCACAAAAATCAGAGCAAAAGCCCTAAAATTTGCTAGGTGTGGTGGTACACAATCTATAATCCTAGCACTCAGGAGGCTGAAGCAAGAGAAGTGCCATTAATTCAAGGCTAGCCTGCGCTACACTGTGAGTGCAAAGCCAGCCTAAACTATATAGTGAGACTGTCTTTTAAAAAAATAATAAAAAAACAAAGCCTTAAAATCCTAGCTAAGCCTTTAGGTCCAGCACTCTGGGGGAACTGGACAGGAAAATCAGAGGTGCAACTCCGTGCAACTCTAGTCTCATAACAAAAAATAAAATGAGGGGCTGGTGAGATGGCTCAGTGGTCTAAAGCACCTACTTAGAACAAGCTTAGCAAAGCAAAAGCACAGGGACCATGGTTCAATCCCCCAGCACCACATGCCAGCCAGCCCCGCCCCCTCGTGGGCTGAGCTGGCCACACACACAAACACACACACACACACACACACAAATTTTTTAAAAAAATAAAAAATAAAATGAGGGTGGTTAGTTCAGATGCTCTCGGTTCAATCCCTAGTACTGGAAAAAAAAAAACACTAAAATTCACTACAATCTAAAAATATTTTTAAAGAGCTGTTCCACTTTTAGACCTATTTTAAGTGATCAAAGAATATAATGAACTCCTGAAATCCTCACTGAAATACTTACAAATGGCTTTCCATGTAGAAAAAAATGCAAGAATTTCTCAGCCTCAGAACTGCTGACAGTCTGGACAGATGATTCTTTGTTCTGGGGCTGTCACGTCCATTCTAGAATGCTTATTTGGCAGTATCCCCATCCTCTATCCCTAGATTCCAGGAGCTACCCCCTGCCCCCTGCCTCCTGCAATGTGCCTATTTGAAACTGCCACCACACACTGCTAAATGTCAGCAGTCACACCACTGCTTGAAAAGCACTGGCAAGCACGGATTTAAGAATGTATATGCATCTCACTTCCCACTCTGGGATAAGTTATTGTTTTCCTTTTTATTTAGCAGATGAACACAAAGAGATTCTCTATGGTTTTAGCTTTCAAAATTCACTTGTACATGATTACAGCTGAAATCAGCACCCCTCCAGGACAGAGTTTAAACCAAGGGCCTCACACTGAGCAACAACCCCAGTCTTCTGGAGTTGGGCTGGGTTTTGTTTTGAGACAGAATCTTGCTATGTAGTCCAGACTGGCCTTAAGCTCTGGTGATCCTCTTGCCTCAGTCTTTAGTTTGAGACAACATCTTGCTAAGCTGCTAAGTTGCCCAAGCTGGGCTGAAGTTTTTGATCCTTCTATCTCAGTCTCCCAGAGTGCTTGGAGTTACAGGCATAGACCACCACACCTAGATGACATAAATTTTGTATTTCAAAAAGTATGCTGGAAACATGAAACCATAACAACACAAGTAAAATCAAGGGAGAAATTATGTAAACTTTACTTATAGAAACTTATAAGCTGCACCGTTAAGTAAAGGCTATTTTAGCATCTTGTTTCATGGGAATTTTATAATTTCAATAAGAAACAATGAGTAAGGTAACTCTTCAAACATTGGTACTGATAGACCCAGAGCACAGGCCGGGCGAGTGAGTGAGACGACCCAGGCCGCGGGGTCCTGAACAGACCCAGAGCACTGGCCCCGCGAGTGAGTGAGAAGACCGAGGGCCGCGAGATGCTGAACAGACCCAGAAAGCAGGCCCGGTGAGTGAGTGAGAAGACCCAGGGCCGCGGGATCCTGAATAGACCCAGAGCGCAGGCCCAGCGAGTGAGTGAGACGACCCAGGGCCTGGCAGGATCCTGAACAGACCCAGAGCACAGGCCCGGCGAGTGAGTGAGACAACCCAGGCCCCGGGATCCTGAATACACCCAGAGCACAGGCCCGGCAAGTGAGTGAGACAACTGAGGGCCGCGGGATCCTGAATAGACCCAGAGCGCATGTCCGGGAAGTGAGTGAGACAACCCGGGGCCGGGGATCCTCATTGGACCCAGGCTGCAGGCCCAGCAGGGAACCCTTCAGCAGAACTCCCTACATAGAGGCTAGTGGCAAGACCCACCCAGCTGATTCAGGAGCAGAACATCTTGACAAAGAGACACAAAGGGTTCAACTCTAACGGCTGCAGCAGAAAAAAGTGGAGCACAGCAGCCAGATCCAAGCAACACCCACCTGGAGGAATCGGAACTTCCTAGATCCGGACCTGGTACTAAGGTAATAACTCTATCCAAGCTCTTCACCAAAGGTCAGAAGACAGTGGTATACAAAATGACAAAGAGAAGGAACAAAATGCAGTCTCAGGCCCCAAGTCCACCCAGTACAACTGCAGAAGACACTAGCACTGAGGAGACTGGAAATCACACGGCTGATATCTCGGAAATAATAGCCTTGACAGTAAAGAATCAAC
>NW_004524592.1:16672199-16672910 GCF_000260255.1 Octodon degus | reverse complement strand
TGTTATTTGCTTATTATTTCTTGCCTATATCTTGTAATATGAGAAACTACTTTGGCAGTACTAACCATTGTTACTCTCCTAAGATCTTGTTTTGAAATTTTGTACCATTGTTTTTATTTCTTTTATTTTAAAATAAAAATAACTGATGTCAAAAAAAAAAAAAAAAAAAAAAAGACATTGGTACTATTTTTTTTCAAAGTTGTGGTAGGTAGACGGGCATGTATATATTTGTCCTTGTGTGTGTGGTGAGACACTTTTTATGACCAAAATTTAAAAAGAAAATTCTGAATACTATACTTTTAGAAAATGTATCATTTCAGCAGGGTATGATGATGCATACCTGTAATACCAGCACTCTGGAAGACTGAGGCAGAAGGACTGAAAGGTCAAGCCAACCCTGGACAATTTAGCAATTTAGTAATTTATTTTGAGACAAAGATTCAAAATAAATAAATTGAAACAGGGCTGGAGATACAGCTCAGTGCAAAGGCCCTGGGATTGATCCATAGTACTAAAAGGGGGTGGGGGAGGAGTGAGGGAAGGAGAAAGAGGAAGAAAGAATGTTTAAATTTTTAAGTAAAAAGTATTTGTCAAAATGTGTAGTGCAGAGTAGCAATCCCTAAAAAGCTTTCACAGAAAACAATACTAGAATTGTTTGCTAGAATAAATGAAGTACCTGGAGTGGGAGTTTTAAATATTCTATTCAGGATT
>NW_004524592.1:16666761-16671719 GCF_000260255.1 Octodon degus | reverse complement strand
AGACATTTTATAAAAGAAACCAACATGAAAGATACAGGTTTTAATTAAGTATCTTAATTCTTTATTATGTTGTCTGTAATAATCTATAGACATGTTCTGGTTCAGAAGTATACTTTAATAATAATTTTAATTATTTAATTAAGTTTAAAAATAAAAATCAGAAAAATAATGTACCAAGAAGGCCAATACCTGAATGACCCACTGTCGGTGCTGCCAGGCATGGTAATTCTTTGCATCCTGATTAAGAATATCAGCAATAAATTCAAGCTCCTGAGATGGATCTTTCAGCCATTCCACTAATACTCGTCTATGGTGCCTAAAGTTTGGAGAAAGGAAAGAAGTTCCATGTTAATTTATCAAAGAATTAACACATAAGCTGCATGGGGTGCTCCATGTAATGTGGAAGGACACATAAGAAACATTCATTTCTAATTCTCAAGATTCTACTGGATGGGCGCCAGGGAGATGGCTCAGTGGAATAAGCGCTTCCCTGGCAAGTTCAAGGGCCTGAGTTCAATCCCCGGTTCCGAAAAAAAAAAAAAATTCTACTGGAGAAAAGTTAACACAAAAAGAAACAATAGGAGAAAAATTTTACACTAGTATTTGAGAAATACCACACTGTGGAGGGCTGGGGAGATAGCTCGGCAGCATAAACCCCTGCCTGGCAAGTACAAGGTGCTAAACTGGATCCCAGAACCAGGTGTGGTAGCACAGGTCTGTAATCCTAGCACTGGGGATGCTGAGACAGGAGGATCACTGTGAGTTCAAGACCAGCCTGTAGGCTACAAAAGAGAACACAAAACTAGCCTAAACTACATAGAGAGACCCTGTCTAAATAAATAAATAGGGGCCGGGAAGATGGCTCAGTGGAATAAGTGCTTCCCTGGCAAGCGCAAGGGTCTGAGTTCAATCCCCGGTTCTGCCAAAAAAAAAAAACCACTATTACATAAATAAATACCACATTGCTTCTTTGGTGTATCAAGAGTGTAAATAAGGACCAATAAGTAAAATATATACTGGAAAATGGGAAGAAAATTTTCAAATGGAAAGGGAAACAAAGTGGGGTGGGGGGAGAAGGGGCAAGAAAAAAAAAATAGAAGAAAAAAATGGAAACAAAGCTTTTGTAAATGAGGAGGACTGAGGGGAGGGGAAGGGAATAGGAATAAAAGAAGCATCAAGAAATATCATGAAGAGGTACAAGTTCCCTATGATGAATGTTATCTATCTATCTATCTATCTATCTATCTATCTATCTATCTATCTAATATAACAATAAAAAAAGAAACATGTAAAATCATATACTGAGGGCTCAGAGACTGTTTACCTCAAGCGAGAGCTGGGAATACAGTTATCTTTTGATAATCACAAGCCTCTGCCTCAAGACTCTGAAACATTACACAATAAGACACTACAAAAAACATGGCACTGCTCTGCAAGTTTGGCAGTTCCTACACTTAAACAGTTGGTCAGATTTCCTTGCATTCAAAACGTTAACACAAAAGCCACTTTTCTTCCCAGCAGTTAGCGGACAGAACTCAACTCACTTTGACAAACAGCTATGAAAGATCACAAGTTTGTCAAAAAAAGGAGTTTCTAGACTAGGCAGACAGTAAGACATTTATGTTAGGTTCCACTTTTAGAACTTTCTTTAGCTAAAATAGTTATAAAATATTTAAGCAAAATGTAAAATTCACTTTGGGGTGCTGTAGCAGAGCACTTGCCTAGCACCTGACAGGCCCCAGTTTCTATTCCTAGCACTGCACTGCAAAGCATGCAAAACAAAATGAAGCCAGAACCCTGGGACCAGCTGCACATACCTGTGAATAGACTAAAACCTCTGGAGTTCCACACTTTAAATGGATGAACTAAATATAAATCATACCTCAATAAAAATGGTCATCTTAACAGTATTTTAACAGTCTATTATAATATTCATCATACTAATGTGAGCAGTAAATTCAGGAAAAAGGCAAAAACTTAATGCCTAATCAGTGACCTTTTCCACAGGCATGGAAAATGGAAAAATTCTTCTTAAAAAATATTAAGAAAATTGGGGCCGGGGAGATAGCTCAGTAGAATAAGCACTTGCTGGCAAGTGCAAGGGCCTGAGTTCAATCCCCAGTTCTGCCAAAAAAAAAAAAAAAAGAATATCAAGAAAATAAAACTTTACTTTCAAGAGGAAAATGTAGAAAAAAGCTTTCTAAATGTATTTTAGCATATCTTTCAAGTTAGTGAACATTTATAGCATTTTATTTTTCTATGTTCCTGATAAATTCTGTAATTTAGGAAAATGCCAAGAATTAATTCCTAGCCAGGTGTGGCGGCACATGCCTATAACCCCAGCACTCAGGAGGCTGAGGCTTGAGAACCACTATGAATTTGAGGCCAGCCTGGGCTACATAGTGAGTTCAAGGCCAACCTGAACTCAGCCAGCCTGAATTTAAAAATTGCTCCATTATATCAAATGAATTTCTTGGAACAAAATATGGAGGTGTTCTCTCTGATTCGTATGACTGAAAGCCTATTAAGCACAGAAGATTAGGTTACAGCATACATTTTCAGAGCATGAATTTAATAAAAATGATTAATGAGGATACAGGATTTATATTAGTTGTCATAAGGGAATTTAGCAGAGGGGCAACTGAAAATGTATTGCAAATAAAACATTACTTAGTTTTCAATGACAGTTTCATAGGTAAGGGATGGGTCTGTGTCCTATTTTCCATAACAGTGGGTGAATCAGTGTTAATAATGGTGTCTGAGATTAATAACGGTATCTAATGGTATAGCTTAGCAGATTAAAGCACCTGAAAGCAGGCGCAGGGGGTTGGGGTTCAATCCCCAGGCCTGCCATGCTGATCCCACCCCCATGGCGCACTGAGATGGCAATTGAGACTGGGCATGGTGGTGCGTGCCTGTAATCCCAGCTCTTGGGAGGCTGTAAATAAGAGGATCACTATGAGTCTGATCTAGTAGTGAGACCCTAAACACCTGTACACTCTTCCCTAAAATATCAAAAAAACCAAAAAAAGATATCTGCAGTATCCAGAAGTTATTTTTTATTTTTTACCCAAAACAAGGATTCCTGTTGTCTGTCTGTCTATCTATCTATCTATCTATCTATCTATCTATCTATCTATCTATCTATATTTTTTTTTCTCCGAATGCCTTCAGGGCAAGTTTGGTTGTCTTGAGTTGTGGGGATCGAACCACAGCAACCTGAGCCTGACAGCTTTGGGGAAGCAGCCACTTAAAGAACTGAGCTAGGGCCAGGGCCCCCTGTGTATATATTTTTTTTAAACATCCTGTAAGATTTTATTTTTGAGACATTCTAGGAAAAGCAAGCCTTAGGATATAGAACAGATTAATGTTTATCTGATCCTGGAGTGGGGAAGCGCATACCTGGCTTTTTTAGATGAGAGAATTGTTCTCTTGAATTTACCTATCATGTGTAAAACAATTCACAAAATTAAAAAATAAACTGGACATCAAAACTACTTAATTATACAATATGTTAATCTGGAATTTAAACAATGAGAGAATTTCCCAACAAAGTTTTTTTCCTGACTCCCCCACCATGGGTCCCTGGGCTCCACTGGGCTCTGGACACATAGGTGAGTGTTAAACTCAAGTGAAGTTCTTGTGCTTGTCTCTTTTGTATGTCATCTTATAAGCTTTGAGTTACAACAGTTAGTCTTGAGGCAGATGGCACCGAAGGGTCTGAAGCAGCCCTGAGCTCCAGGGCCAAGGGTGGCATCCACTCATCTGTCTCTTTTACACTTGTCCCTGTGGATCTCAGGAGTCAGCCACAGTGGACTATTGGCTCTAATGGTCAGCAATTCTAAACAAGAGCTTTTGGGGGAGAGCTGGGATTATGGCTTTGCTTCAGAAACCCTAGATTACTCTGGACGAGACACATTGGGAACTCTAAAAAGGTTTCAAAGTCTAGGTCTCTCCTGAGGTAGAATTGAAAACATTTTTTCCTCCCAGAGGATGGCTTTCTGGAAGAGAACTTTATAAACAATAAAGGGCTACGCAGCCAGGAGAAATGTCTTCATGAGGATAACTGTGTTGAGCTGGGTGCAACAGGGCCAAAGAGTGTACCACTCAGGATAAAAGCGGCTCTTTACACTAAGCATGCACCACACCCTGGGCATGTGCTATGAAATTTCCTGTCTTCAGAGGAGAAGACTCAGGCTCCCAAAGGCACCAGGTCACAAAGGAGGTGACAGAACTAGGTCATGGTCTGCAGTTCTAATCTTTCAAACCAAGGGCTGTAAGAGGACCTTCGAGGCCTGATGTTAAGGCCTGCTTTCCTCATGAACCCTGAATTAACACCTTTTTTCCTCAAATGATGGTGGAGGACTGCCTGGGCCCTTTTAGACCTTGCCCCATATGATAGCACTCAGAAAAAAAATGTTTCCCCTAAATTTTATACAGTGGAATACTTTCTTTGAATACTATGGTCTATGTAAGTTCCATCTAGAAAACTAGAATAGGGCCAATGTGATGAAGGTGGATGTGAAGCCACCTGAGGCCCCCAGGATTCTAAGGAGTGGCTGGAAGTCATTTACCCAGTAGGCTGGCACTGATCCTGAGAAGCTCAGGGTGCGCCATGATACTTAAGGCTCTAGCTTTGAATCTGGCATTGTGGCAGACTCCTTTCTGGATTGGTCAGTCGGGGGTACACTGCAGATTCTAGGCCTGATATATGCATGGGGCTTTTCACACAATTTATCACCTGTCTCACCCTACCTCTGGTCAGTAGCCATCACTTACCCCTCACAGGGCATAAAATTATCTTTATTTATAATTAGTCAGTTTGGTCTTTAAAGATTTCAATTACAAGGTTAAAAGCTGAAGCAATCTTCCTTTTTAATTGCCCTTTAAAGGTATCATCTGGTTTGGTTTTTTTTTTTTTTTTTTTTTTTTTTGCGGAACCGGGGATTGAACTCAGG
>NW_004524592.1:16663677-16665582 GCF_000260255.1 Octodon degus | reverse complement strand
TGGGCTGGGGAGATAACTCAGAGGTCTCAGTGCCTCCCTGGCAAGCACAAGGACCCAGCCCTGAAACCAGGCATGGTGGTGCACACCCGTAATCCCAGCGCTGGGGAGGCTGAGAGAAGAGGACCACTATGAGTCTAAGCTGCATAGGGAGACCCTCTACCAAATAAGTAAATTTTAAAAAAAGAAATGAAAAAGCTGAAATCACAAAGGTACTTGTGAATCAAAAAGATTATTTAAAAACTACTTTAAAAATCTATATTCCAGTAAATTAGAAAATTCAAAGAAATGGACAAATCCCTAGATACATATCAATAAACAAAATTGAGCCAGGAACATTTAAAAATCCAAAATAATTAACAGTCACTGAAATTAAAGCAGTAATAAAAAATACACCAACTAAAGAAAAGCCTAGGTCTGGACTGATTGATTCACTGCTGAATTCTACAAAAGGGAAGATCTAACACCAATACTCCTCAAACTCCTTAATGAAATTGAAAAGCAAACAGTACTCTCAACGTCATTCCTGGAAACTAGCATCACCTTGATTCCAAATATAGACAAGGAGGGCCAGCCAGATAGCTCAGCGGATTAAAGTGCCTGCTTAGGCAGACACAAGGAGGAGGTTCAATCCCAGGAGTGCTGAGATGGCAACTGAAACTGAGTGTGGTGGCACACACTTATAATCCCAGTGCTTGGGAGACTGAAACAGAAGGATCACTACAAGTATGATCTGTGTAGTGAGACTCTGTAGAGCCTGTACTAAATTCATGAAAAAAATAAACAAATATAGATAAGGATCCAAAGAAGCAGAGAATGACAGACCAAATTTTAATAAATGTAATCAAAAATCCTCAACACAACACCAATACACAGAACGCAACAACTCATCAAAAAGATCATACAGCATGACTAAGTAGGCTTCATCCCAGGGATTCAAGGATGGTTCCAAATTCTTAAATCAGTAACATAATTCCCCTCTCCCAGGTGACAGCAGGTGAGCAGCTGTGGTGCTATGAGGTCTGTGAGCACTAGCAAGTTGCCCCGAGGATGTAGAGTGGCTGTGCCGCATCTGACGGTGCTTGGGTAGGGTAAAGAGCAGGGGCAGTAGTTGGGGGTGGCAGAAGGAGGTGGCAGATCACTTATAAATGGCATCCAAGCAGGACCCAAAGCTCAAGTTCTAGGAGGGTAAACAAGTACTTGTGCTTTCATGGGCCTCTTCTTTATGAAGCAAAGTGTGTAAAGGTTGCCATAAAAGACAAACAAGTAAAATACTTTATACACTACAGTGGTTGGAATAAAAACTGGGGTGCATGGGTTCCAAAGAGCAGAGTACTCAAGACACCAATCTGCAGAAACAGCATAAACTTAAAAAGGCCAATCAGGAGCAACATGCAGAGGAAAAAATTTAGAGGGGCTGCTCCAGGAAAGAAGACATCCGGTCTGCAACAGAAAAATGTTGAAGTGAAAACCAAAAAGAACAACAAAAAATCCCTGGTAATGAAGGTGGTGGCAGTACCAGCAAGACACCTCAGCCTCCTCGGAAGAAGCAAGCCTGGATTGATCTTTCTGTTGAAAATGAATAAACATTTATGAACAGAGTTGAAGTTAAAGTAAAGATCCCTTAAGAGCCAAAACCATGGCTTGTTGATGACTAGGATCTAATCACCAGATGGAAACAGCTCTTTTACCTTCCTGCCAAGAAGACTATGAATTCCATTCTAGAGGACTATGCAAATTATAAGAAATCTGGAGGAAACGCAGACAATCAGGAGTATGATGTTGATGAGGCTGCAGCAGGGATAAAAGAATTCTTCAGGGCTGGTGAGATGGCTCAGTGGTCTAAAGCACCTACTTAGAACAAGCTTAGCAAAGCACAGGGACCACGGTTCAATCCCCCAGCACCAC
>NW_004524592.1:16659427-16663577 GCF_000260255.1 Octodon degus | reverse complement strand
TTTTTTTTTTTTTTTTTGCGGAACCGGGGATTGAACTCAGGCCCTTGCACTTGCCAGGGAAGCGCTTATTCCACTGAGCCATCTCCCCGGCCCCTTATTTATCTATTTTTGTTGTTATTGTTTTTTGTTGTGGATAGCTAAGCCCACCCTGGGAGCAGAGCTGGCACAGCATGTGGTGCCAAGGATCAAACTGTGGTCCCTGTGTGCTTACCTAAGCAGGCGCTTTAGACCAGTGAGCTATCTCATCAGCCCTGGTTTGTTTTTTGTGTCAACAAAAATAGAATGTTCAAGTTGAGATCTTGGAATAGGATCAACAACAGATCTAAACTGTTGATCCCAATAAGGGGGTTGGCAGGTTGGCTCACAGCAGAATCATGAAGCAAACCTCCTTCTCATAGATATCTAGGATCATTCCCATTGGGGAAGGGACCATGTGCACGGTATTCTTGCCAAACAACTGGAACTCATAGTGGATGAGCTGCTCCCAAAAGCCATTGTTGGGCCAGATGATGGGTCAGCAAGACTTGGTCCATGTGTGGGCATCCAGCAGGGACATGGCATGGTACTTCATAAGGTAGGCAAGATACAAGGCAGCGGAGCAGCTCACTCCAGCGGCATAGTGCAGCAGTGTGCGGCCCTCTTTCATCTCCACTGAATGATGCGGTCAGCAATGGGTCAAAGAAGTCATAAAGACACAAAATGGGCGCATCAGTCATAGGCACCTGCAGGTACTGGATGTTCTCATAGAAGGTGTTCACTACCTCCACAGAGACATTGATGACTGTGGTGATCTGATTGCTGGACAGTAGGAGCTTATTGTTGACAGCTGACTTGCTGCTGATATATAGGCTTTTGGTGATCTGAGAGAGGCCACTGACTGAGGGCTGCCGGAACTGGGCTGGGAAGGCACACATGAGTAACGTCATCAAGACAGTGGGTCAGCAGTTGGTGCTACCTGAGACCTATGTCTCTTATCTAGGCTGTGACCATGGAAAACTTTCTCCTGCAGCAAGACAGAGAGGCTTGTGTTGAAGAAGCAGCTGAAAAGTTCTAGGCAAAGGTCATCAGGAAAGAGCTCAGTTGGGACCCCGTGCCATAATCCCCACCCAGCCAGCGCTCTGGTTTCCATAGCAGTGTCTTCTCCTCCGGGAAGGAAACAGGCTGTACTGGATCTTCAGAGAAATAGAAGCTTCTAAGCCCCAGTGCAGCAACGCTGGGGTCACAAGGTAATCCACCCCCATCATTGCACCAGTTGCCACTACTGACTCTCCAGACTACCTGTCTATAAATTTTATAGCTACATATTTTTATATAAAAGCACCTTAGGGCTAGTGAGATAGCTCAGTGGACTAAGTGCCTGTTTAGGCAAGCACAGAGCCTGGGGTTCAGTCTCCTGCACCACAGGCCACACTGCCCCTGGGCATGCTGAGCCAGCCACCGAGACCTAGCATGGTGTTACACTCCTGTAATCCCAGTTCTGGGGAAGCTGAAAACAGGAGGATCACTGAGTCTGAGCTGCATAGTGAGACCCTATACCATGTTCCAAATACATAAAAAAATAAATAAATAAACACCTTAATCAAGTTAAATGACTTTTCTCACTAAAAATACATTTTCAGGCCTGGAGAATGAACCCAGAGACCCTGTACTAATCTATACTCTATGTCCTTTTTTCTTAAAAGGCAGGGTTCTCACCAATTCAGTGAATTCTTATTTCAGCCTCTCAGACTACTGGGATTAGAAGCAGGTAGTCTGCTTTGCTTACTTTATGAACTTATTTTATAATGTAATTTCTTAGGAACACAATAATCCAGTTAAAAAAAGAAATTACAGTGATGAAGTTATTTACAAAAGTTGTTCTACAAATGAAAACCTGTATAATAGCTACTATGTTCACGATTTGTCAAGTAATGGTGAATTAGTCACTGCTAGATCAATTATATTCTAATTCTTTGAAAACTGTCTAAACTACTTCTTCATAAAAAGATCTGATTGGGATGTGGAGAGAGCTCGGCAGTTTAAGCACCTGCCTAGCAAGCGCAAGGACCCAGGTTCAATCCTCAGTACTGCATGCCATGCCAGCCTGGAACCAGGCATGGTGGTACATGCCTGTAATCCCAGTGCTGGGGAGGCTGAGACAGGAGGATCACTATGAGTCCCAGCTGAGTACAGACCCTATATCAAGTAAGTAAGTAAATAAATAAATAAATAAAATAGATACAAACCCCTCAAACACAACAAAACTATTGCTTTTCTCTCAGAATTTTCTCTCCAACCTTATTATCTCTCCTATACCTACACCACATTATAAGTTTCATCTCTTCTAATCCACATCACTGCAACAGCTTGAGCCTCCATGACTGTGAATCTATTTTACACAACCCTTCACTCTGCTGTCAGGAGAAACCCTATTATAGTGATAATGGTGTTACAGAATCTTAAATATGTCCCAGCATCCATGTTTTAAAAGCCTGGTCTCCACTCCATGATGCTACTGGAAGTGGTGGAACCATCAGGGTGCGGGGCTTGGAGGAAGTCAGAACTAAATATACAGTTACCCACGTAAAAATCTTAGCAACCCTATGACAAGGTAAAATGAGCTCCAAGGTAAAGTACTAAAGAAATAAATAATTCCCTATCATCTCATGCAAATACTATTAGCATATGTACAACTTACCAAACTTGATAGTTTTTGGGCTGTTCCTCAATTATTGTAGTGATGTAGTTCATTTCTTCATGTAGATCCTTTTGAAGGGACCGCAAGAGAACTCTCCGGAAATGCCTACGGGAAAAGCAAACATTCGAGGTATCAGTATTCTATGTAAACTATGTGACAATAGTGTCAAATATAGCCATTAGACATTAAAAAAGTTATATAAAATTTTGGTGATTATTCTATATATATAACCAATAAGTGCTAATGATTATCTCAATTCACATAAGTATTTGGTAATTGGAAGAATCAAGCACTAAAGTAAAACAAGGCAAAAAATATGAGGTGGAAGAAAAGTAAATTTTTGAAACTTAAAAGACAAATAGTTTGAGGTAATACTTTGATTACTGGTGTCTATAATATAAAAATCAAACATGTCCCCTTCCCAATTTGTATTAAAACATTACTCAAATACTAATATTATTAGAAATACTGTCAAGATATTTTACTTTTAAAAACACCACCAAAAGGCTACTTACAAAATGAAAACATGGGGCCAGGGAGATAGCTCAGTAGCATAAGCACTTGCCTGGCAAGTGCAAGGCCCTGAGTTCAATCCCTGGTTCTGCCAAAAAAAAAAAAAAAAAAGAAAACATGTTTGTAGGTGTGGTGGTGCATGCCTGTAACTTCCAGTACTGATACACGGGACAGGCATAAGTTTAAGGACAACCCATGCTACATAGTGAGTTCAAGGCCAGCCTGAACTACGTATCAAGACCCTCTCTCAAAAAAGCCCTAAGTAACTTTAAAAAAGATACTTCTTTAAAGAGAAACATACTTTCTCTTTAATTAAAGAGAAAATGGACTGAAAGCACAGCTAAAAAATACAACTAGTTTTGATCTAGCCTTACTTCAAAATTTAAAAATTTTGAACTCAATATATAATGAGACAAGATATACTACAAATTATCTTTGAAGATAAAAGAGATTACAATATTTTTCTCTTTAGTAATTACTGAAAAAAACCAGGTTCCTAGGTCACATAAACATTAACACTTGCTTTAAAGGAGTAAGACTCCAGGTCACTGCCTTCTTCTTCTGGGAAGTAGAGGGGACGGCACCCACAGCCCTATGTATGCTAGGTAAGTGCTCTACTGCTGAACCATACCCTGGCCCTAGCATACTGCTTTGTGAAGAAAAAGCAAATGAACTTCTTAGAAAATTTTTAAAGGGATTCTAAGTTCTTGTGTGCTGTATAGTCAGTTATTTCTAACAAGTGAAGTACAAATCAGAGACATAAAACAATGCGCTGAGTATTCCTATTAAACGTATCAGATATTCTCATTCCCCATAAAGCCCCACTAAAATGAAAGTACACTAATAACACAGACACAAATCTGTGACAAGCAGGCACCACAGTATGTGAAGAGGTCCAGAATACTCAAGAAAATGTAAGCACACAGATGAGTTTTAACTTACTTAAAAAATACCAGAATG
>NW_004524592.1:16644172-16647482 GCF_000260255.1 Octodon degus | reverse complement strand
TGAGCTGGCCACACACACACACACACACAAATTTTCAAGAATTCTTCAATGTGATGCTGCACACTCAACTCCTCTACAAATCTGAGACCACAGTATTCTGGGATCTTTGCCAATCACCCTGCTGCGCCCATGTCCCAGGTGTTCAGAGCACCACATCTACTGAAGCTATTTGTACAGCTGGAGCAATGTTGGCCTGTACACCTTTGGACGAGAAGAGCCCTGCTTTATTACTGAATTATCTTCATGATTTCGCCAAGTATCTGGCGAAGAATTTGGCAACTTTGTTTAGTGCCAATGATTACGAAGTAGCCCCTCTTAAGTACCACTGGAAAGCAGCGTGAGACACACTCACCCATGTTTGGATCTCTGTTGACATGCTTCTGTAGACAAAGTACAAATGATGTACTTTGAAGATGTTAGTGTGTAATAAAGTTGATGCTTGTTTTGTTTGATTTTAAACTGAAAATAAGGGTCACAGCTCTTTTTTTTTGAATTTCAAAGTTGATGTCAGTGTATTCAATGATGGACAACAGAGAGACATGGTGCAGTGTTTTATTGCCTAGTTAATAAAGCTGCCTTTGAATGCTAGAGGTTCTATTTCATTGACATTACGTACTTTTATAATACGTGTTAATGCTACATGACAAAATGCTGATTCCTAGTGCTAAACATACAATTCAGTGTACACAACTGAACACACACGTACACATTTGTTTGTTTTTAACAGTGGTTAAACAGCTCTTCCTTTGCAAGTCATTCATGTTGTTCCTTAGGCATTTTAATCTTTGCTCAAATTGTTTTTTGGGTGGTTTTGTTTTTTGTTTTTAATTTTAGAGAAGGGTGTTCAGGGTCTCACTACTAGATCAGACTTGTAGTGATCCGCCTGTTTACAGCCTCCCAAGAGCTGGGATTACAGACATGTGCTACAACACCCAGTCTCAACTGCTGTCTCAGCGTGCCCTGGGGGTGGGGCCGGCACAGCAGGCCTGGGGATCAAACCCCCTGGCCCCTGCGCCTGGCACGCGTTTTAATCTGCTGAACTATTTGGCCAGCCCTTCTTTGCTCAAACTGTTGAAGAATGGAGAATTGTTTTATCATTTTTGTATTTGTGTCTGATGCACTTTTAACATGATAGGTGCAAAAGCAGTTTTCTAAAAAAGTCAGTATTTTAGGAATTGTTTTTCAGATCTTGAATAAATTTTTCTTTAAATTAAAAAAAACATAATTCATCATATAAATAGAAAAAAGGACAAAAATCCCACAATCATCTCAGTAGACACAGAAAAAGCCTTTGACTAAATAAAACATCCTCTTGTTTTAAAAACACAGAAAATAGATATGAGGGAACTTATCTAGAAATGATTAAAGCCATTTATGACAAATCTGTTGTCAATATCATATTAAATGGGAAAAATAAAACACATTCCCTCTAAAATCAGAAACAAGAGAAAGATGGTCACTATTACTACTCCTGTTCAAGAGAATACACAAAACATTTGCAAGAGCAATTAAGTAACAAAAAGAAACAAAAGGGACATATGTAGAAAAGGAAGTAGAATTATTTGCAGATGGCATGATCCTCTACACAAAGGCCCCCCTCAAAAAAACTCAAGACTCTTAGCATAATCAAATTCAATAATGTAGCAGGATACAGAATTAACACACAAAAATCAATAGTGTTCCTATAGTCCAGTAATGGTAAAGCGATGGCATTCTTGCTTCAGCAGACTGTACCACTGAATACTCTAAAAGGTTTGCCAACACTGCTGTAGACTAATAATGAACCCACTGAGAAGGCTATTAAGAAAAAAAAAAATACCATTTGCATTAGCATCAAGAAAATTTACATACCAATTAACCTAAGGAAGTGAAACAACTCTACTGCAAAACTACAGTAGGAAAAGGAAATTAAAGAGGACATCAGAAAATGGAAAGATAACCCATTCCTTGATGGGCAGAATGAGTATTGTCAAAATGGTCATGCTCTCAAAATTGACATACAGATTTAATGCAATGCCTATCAAAATGCCAATTACATGCTTCAAAGAGCTGGAGCTGGAGAAAACAACACTAAAATTCATGTAAAACTAGGAGACCCAGAATACCAAAAGCTATCCTGGGTAACAACAAGCTAGGAGGCATCACATGCTAGGCTTGAAATTATATTACATACCTAGTGATTAAATCAGCAAGGGGCTGGCACAAAAAGACATGAGGTTCAGTAAAACAGAACAGAGGACACAGAAACAAACCCAAAAACATTCAAGTATTTGATCTTTGACAAAGGGGTCAAAAACATACACCTTTAATAAATAGTGCTGGGGGGGGGGTGCTGGGAGATAGGTCGGTGGTCTAAAGCACCTGCTTAGGCAAACTTAGACAAGCGCAGGGACCATGGTTCAATCCCCAGCACCACATGCCACACCAGCCCTACCCCCAGGGCAAGCTAAGCCAGCCACATAAATACAAACAAACAAACAAATAAATAAGTGCTGGGAAAGCTGGCTATATACAACCAGAAAATAAAATCTAGACCTATATCTCTCACCATGATATACTAAACTAAAAATCAAAAATGGATCAAAGAACTAAAATGTTAAAACACAAAATAGGCAAAACTCTCGAAGTCATAGGAGTATGCAAGTATTTTCCGTACAGAACTCTGGCTGCACAGGAAACTGTAGCAAAAATCAACAAATAGGATCCTATCAAAAAGATTCTGGGCCAGGGATACAACTCAGTGACATAATGCCTACCTCGCAAGTGCAAGGTCCTGAGTTTGATTCCTGATACCAAAAAACCCCTTCTGCACAGCAAAAGAAATGACTACTGTTAATAAAAAGATAACAGGGGCTGGGGAGATGGCTCAGTGGAATAAGCGCTTCCCTGACAAGCGCAAGGGCCTGAGTTCAATCCCCGGTTCCACCAAAATAAATAAATAAATAAAAAGATGACATACAAAATGGAAAAAAAATTTGCTAGCTATTCCGCAGAGGGTTAATATCTATAATATATAAAGAACTCAAAATAATTAGACTAAACTTCCCCCAAAATAAAATGCACAATTAAAAAAATAGGCAACTGCTTCAATTGAATTTATTTCTTGAACCTGTTGTTTTAGGGGGGCTTTTCCTTCTTTTTATCGATTTTAAAATTACACAAATTGCTTTTATGCTATGGTGCTATCAAGTGACTCATTCACACTTGCCAAAGATGGACATTCTAGCCTCAAAGGCCATACAACTGGTTTAAATGTATCTTTGCTTTTCAAAACTCTTCTGATTAAGTATTTCCTACAAAATAAAAAAAA
>NW_004524592.1:16638618-16644072 GCF_000260255.1 Octodon degus | reverse complement strand
CTTGATAAAGCACAGGGACCGCGGTTCGATCCCCCAGCACCACATGCCAGCCAGCTGCACCCCCTGGTGGGCTGAGCTGGCCACACACACACACACACACACACAAAATAAATAAATTAAAAAAAAAAAAAGAGTCCTGGGAAGCTAAAATCTCTCCCTTCACCCTCAGAACAGTGCCAACATTCCTGCTTAGGGCAGGAGACACATGGCTCTATTTTCTAAAATCTGTGTGGTAGAGATACCAGGCAAAATAGAAGGCAGAGTGGAATTAAAGTAAAAATGCTGATGCACAAAGCTAGAAAAAAAAATAAAAGTTTGTATTTCAAAAAAACCAAACAATAAAATTTTAACAACAAAAAGCTAGGCTAGGGAGACTGCTCAGCGGTCTAAGGACCTGCCTGTCAAGTGCGAGGACCTGTGTTCAATCTCCGGTACCGCATACAGTGCTGGCCCCAAAACCAGGCCTGGTGGCGCAGGCCTGTAATCCCAGAGCTGGGGAGGCTAAGACAGGAGGATCACTGTGAATCTGCACTGCATAGCAAGGCCCTGTATCAAATAAATACATAAATATTAAAAAACAGAAAGCTGAGAAGTAGTAGTGAGACCCTTAATTCCCCCAACCCCCAGAATTTTGGCAGCCAAATACACACCCTTCAGGAAACAAATAAGATGAATGTTTTTGGAGAAAGACACTGCGCAAACAAAAGACTTAACATACTCACATGTGAACATTTTCTAACAACATTCACATCTCTACTCACTATCTTCACAGTGAAACCTTACAACTGATAAACCCTGCCATAGGACTTCCCATCAAGTGTCTCCCTCTCTCCACAGTAACTATGGAAAAAAAGCTGGGCATGGTGTCACACACTTGTAATCCCTGCACTGGGAAGGCTGAGTCAGGAGGATCACTAGGACTTCAAGGCCAGCCTGAACTACATTGTGAGTCCATCCCAAAAAAACAAAAACATGTAAAAGAAAAGCAAGAAATCATCAACATTTGAGAAAAATATTTACAGGAAAAAGACCAAAGGACACAAAGACCAAAAAAAAAAAAAAAAAAAAAAAAAGGAAAAAAATCATAGCCATACCAAAAAATGATACTATTTTAAAAAAAGAATAATCAGAGAACAATGACAACAACAAAGTCTAGGTAATTAAAATGAACCCCAATTTATTTTAAAATGAATAGGGTAGAACATAAAACTGAAGAAATGTCTCAAAAATAAATAAAACAAAGAAATAAAAAGTTAGGGCCGGGGAGATAGCTCAGTAAAATAACTGCTTGCCTGTGAAGCAGAAGGTCCTGAGTTCAATCTCCAGTACCACCAAAAAATAAGTAAATAAAAAACAAGCCAAGGTGGTGAAATCCTCCAGACAGGCAAGCAGGCTGGCTGGCCACTTAGGACCCAGCATCCTCTCTCAGGAGCATGCCCTTGGGCATGAAGTAACAACGGCAGAGCGCCCAGGACAGGAATTTGCTCCCAGACCCCTTGGCTGTCAGGTCAGGTCTAGTCCATGTCCACTCCCATCCAGTGAAGAGTGCCCACAGCTAGACTTCCATCCAGGGCCGGTACCCCCAAAACTCAAGGCCAAATGCTAGACAGAAAATCATAATACTGAATCATGAGACGCAGATCCTAGAAAGAAACTATTCATTCAAAAATCACATGTTTTCTTTGGCTCGTTCTTTTTTTGATTTTTCTAGTTTCAAATTTTTAAAAATCTTTCCTTCACCAAGTTATTTCTGGTGTTTCTCCTTTTTCATACTTACTTTTCTTTTCTCCCCATTCAATTTTTTATTACCTTAACTCATATATTTTGCTCTACTTTATCTTTTTTATTCTCCTTATTCTTTCTGTCCTGCAACTGTCTAGCAATTTAATTTCCTGTTACTCAACAAGACACCCAACTGCAATCTTCCCTTTTCCTCCCTATATCTCATTGATTAAGTTCTCAAATTGTGCTTTTCTTATTCTGTCCCTCTATTTTAACTAGTAAAACTGCTAAACTTTCTGGATCTCTAGATAGTTTTGCACTCTCTCTGTTGAACACTGTGGTATTATCAATGGAGGTAAAACTGCTCCATTTACTAAATATTTACTGTAGGTGAATAGTAGATCAAATCTGATTCTTCTTAATGTTCATACATTAATTACAGGTCTCTTTTCAAAGGTTAAAGACAATTGATTACTGGTCCTTAAGGTTTTCAAAACTTAGTTTGTACTTGACGCTATAGTTGATACTAGTTTTTATTACTATAAACAAGGGCGGCATTGCTGTTATGATTAACTAGTTTTAAGTGTCAAAATCTGAATGCTTTACGTCATTAACAACACTGTGGCCCATTCCTGGAGAACTAGGTACTGAGCCAAGTATGGTGGAAACTCCTATCTCACTAGCAAACAGAGGTGGCTGGCTCCCAGGACAAAGACAAGGCCAATAGTTAGCCAGGCCCTGAGGACACCAGATGAAAGTAGACATTACCGAAAGAGACTTCTATACTAGAAACAAAACTTCCCACTACACTCAATCCACAAGCTTCAACACAAAACAGAAGAAACAAAAAAATAGAAACATCGGAAGACAAGCCAACCAAATGCCTCCAAAACCTCGGAACTCCCCCAAGGCTGCTCCATGGGCACTGAAGGGGAAAAGAAACCAAAAGCCATACACCCAAATTATATGAGACTGTATCAGGGCTTTAAGAAAAAAGATCAATAAGATATTTGGCAAGCTTACAGAACATACAAGTAGACAGATACTGGGCTAAATAAAATGACAAGCACAGAAAAAAATTAGAGTTCATTAAAAAAACTCCAAATACAAATTCAGGAGATTAAAATGCTATAGAAAGTATGGGCAGCAAAGTAATCAGTGTGAGGACAGAGCATCAGATCTAGAATACAGGGATGTTTTCAGTAAACAAGTAAGGAGAGGCACTTTAACAACAGATCAAGAAAAATGGAGCAGAGGCCTGCCCTTAGCTAAGTCGTTTAAGTGCCTGCTTAAACAAAGGCAGTCAGGAGCAGTATACAGAAGGTTCCATCCCTAGCTAGTCCTGCCCTTCAGGAAGCCTGAGCCACCAAAAAAAAGAAAACAATGAAGCAAACAGCTCCTAGAGGACACTAACAAGACTAACCTATGTTTAGTTGGAATTAGTGAAAAATCAGAACACAGCACAAACAGCATTTAAAAACAAAACAAAACAAAACAAAACAAAACAAAACAAAACAAAAAACTGTTTACTGAAATAAGATTTGAAAACTTTCCAATCAGGGAAAAAAAATTAACATACAGAGAAGTGAGGCATCTAAAGCCCCAAAACAGCTATGATCAGAAAACCACCTCTCTTATGATAGATGGAGTCAAAATCCTATAAGTCCAACACAAGAACAGAAGCTGAGGAGAGAAAAACAATGAATCACTTATAAAGGGGAACCCATAAAATTACAGTAGACTTATCAACACAATCCTTAAAGCCCAGAAAAGTCTGAGGTGAAGTATTTTAAGACCTAGAAAAAAATATTTGCAATCCAGGCTGACATAGCCTGCAAAACTATCTTCTAAAATTGATGAAATAAGCTCTATTCATGATAGAGCACCTAAAGAAATTCATCACCATCCAACCAGCATTTCAAAAACCCTGAAGGCTCTCCTAAGAAACAATGAAGCTAACAATGGCAAAAAGTCTAAGAGAATGAATACACCAGGTAGAGTGAGCAGTTAAGTGGAAAGGGAAGACAGGGAATTAACAACAGGAAAATAAGGCAAGCAATAGTTGGTACTAACTACCAAAATGAATGGTCTCAAATCCCCAATGAAAACACAGATTGTCAGGATGGATTAATAAACAAAATGCAGCGGTATGTGGAACACAAGAAACACATTTAAAAAGAAATTCATGCACTAAACATCAAAGGATTGAAAACAATATTCCATTCAACGGGAACATGAAAAAAAGGGAAATGTGGCTAACCTATATTCAGACAAAGTGCAGTTCAAGCTAAATCTGATCAAAATAAGCAAACATGGTCACTACATATTATTTAAGGGAAAAATCCACTAAGAAGGGATAACAGGGGCTAGTGAGATGGCTCAGTGGTCTAAAGCACCTACTTAGAACAAGCTTAGCAAAGCACAGGGACCACGGTTCAATCCCCCAGCACCACATGCCAGCCAGCCCCGCCTCCTGGTGGGCTGAGCTGGCCACACACACACACATACACACACACATAAATAAATAAAATTTAAAAAAAAAGAAGGGATAACAATTATTAACATGTATGCAATAAGCAATGGCACACCCCACTTCATAAAACAAGTATTACTGTACTTAAAAGACATGATAAACACAAACAATTATAGTGGGGAGCCTCAACACCCCACTATCACAGATAGATCAACTAGACAAAAAATCAACAAAGAAATACCAAAGCTGAAACCTTGGAGCAAATGGACTGAATTGCTATCTATTGAATATTTCACCCAAGAACAGAATGCACAATTCTTTTCTTCTAGTACACTGAACTTTCTCCAAAATACAACACATACTAACCAATTAAGCAAGCTTAAGTAAATTAAATTGAAATTTTGTACCATGCATATTAGATCACAGTGCAATGAAACTAGAAATTAATAATCAAAGAAAACACAGAAATTATGCAAATACATGGAAACTAAACAACAATACATTCTTAGAGGAGGTTTATTTTTTGGTTTTGGTGCCGAGGACTGAACCCAGGGCTTCCAGCTTGCTAGGCAAGCATTCTACTGCTAAGCCAAATCCCCAGTCCCTAAACAATACTTTCTTCAACAGAGGGTTAGAGAAAAAATCTAGGAAAAAGAAAGACAATTTCCAAAAATCAGTACAACATGCCAGAATTTATGACACACAATGAAAGCAGCAAAAAAAGGAAAGTTTACAGCTTTAATGCCTATATCACAAAAGTAGAGCAAAAGCAAGTAAATAAGCTGATGATGCCTCTCACTGTCCTAGAAAAAGAACAGGGGGTGGGAATATGGAGGATATGGCTTAGTGGCACAGAGCCTTAATTCCTGGTACAAAAAAAAAAAAAAAAAAAAAAAAAAAAAAAACCAAACCCAAAACTAGTACAAAAGGAAATTATATAAACCTCAGAGCAGAACTCAAATGAAACTGAAACCAAAAAAATAATACAAAGAATCAATGAATTCAAAAGTTCCTTCTTTGAAGAAAAAAAAAAGGGGGGGGACAAAGTAAACATAGAAAGCAGCAAGGGCTGGGTGAAGGTAGAGGAATGGGAGAAAAAGAATCATTATATTCTGTACAGGTACAAATTCTCTATGATATGTGATCATTATGTATATCTAAAATGTACCAATAAAAATCTGAAGGAAAAAAAAGAATTCATTCTTCAAAAGAACAGACAAGATAAATAAACCCTTAGTCCATCTAACCAAAAAAGAAAA
>NW_004524592.1:16615283-16630258 GCF_000260255.1 Octodon degus | reverse complement strand
AAATTAAAAAAAAAAAAAAACTATTCATTTCCATCATGAGCTAGGACCTGCCACAGTGAATTTAAGTGCCTACCTTTTACCAGTTAATAACTATTTGCACCCCCATCTTTGTTCAGGTGATAGAACTGCTTTCTTGTTCAGGGATCTCTTGCTACTGCTTATCTCTGTTCAGCTGTCGTATATTTAGGACTATGGCTGGTGGTCATTCATGAAGTAAGGGAACAGTTAGAAGAGAGTTGAAAAATTCTGAGCTGTTACCCTTATTCTGAGCCTCCTAATCTTTATCCCCATCAGACAAGTTCAGGAAAAATCAGATACCTGTAATGCCTATGAACATTTCTTTAACAACCCTGAATCATTCTGGAGTATGTGTCTCCTCAACTGTATTGTGGTTTTCTGGTCTGTGTTCCTTACGCAATAAATAAATTCTTTTTCTTAAGTGGAAAAACAAGCAACTGAAATGAACAGATGTTTCAAAGAAGTAGAAATAGCAGGGGCTGGGGAGATGGCTCAGTAGAATAAGTGCTTGCCTGGCAAGCTCAAGGGTCTGAGTTCAATACCCGGGTCCACCAAAAGAAAAAAAAAAAAAAAATTAGAAATAGCCACAAGCAATTAGAGAAATGCAAATTAAAGCAACACTGAGATTCTGTCGTACTCCAGAAAGAATGACCACAGTTATGGCTTGTGTCTAGATACCCTTCCACAGCATTGTGTGGTCATATGTGGGGCTTTTCATAGGCTGGATCCACAGAGTGTGGCATTAGGATTGATTTGTGATGCAATCCTATGATCAAAAGCATTAGGATTAAGGATGCTACCTTAGGGCAGGTAGCCTGGCTAAAATATAAAGGACAGAAAGAAGCTTTTCAGGGGTCGATTTTGCTTTTGGATGTCTTCTGCCTGCTACAAACTTTCTCTTCTGCAATTCCCCTGCCATGCCACCATGCCTTGGAATGAGGTGACTACAGACTGAAACTGCTATGGACCGTAAGTCAAATAATGTTTGCACCTTTTAACACTGAGTGTCAGGAGTTTTGTCTCGGCAATGAGAAAAGTAACAAAGACAACCATCATCAAAAAATCAAATAACAAATGCTAGAGGCTATGGAGAAAAGAATTCTACACTGTTGTTGAGAATGTAAATTGGTACAACCACTATAGAATTCAGGGTGGAGGTTCCTCACAAAACTAAAATTAGAAATTCTGTAACTCATCAATTCTCCTGCAAGGCATCTTCCTGAAAAGAGTTAAAAGATATCATATTACAGTGAACCACGCATACCCACGTTTATAACAGCACAATGATGATAGCTCAGTTTTCACTGTGGTATTTACACACAGTGGAGTACTACTCTGCCATAAGGATGAACCTGAGTCATTTACAGGAAATATGGATGCACCCTGAGATAATAACGTTAAATGAAGTAAGTCAGACACTCAAATTTAACAATTTATGGTTTCTTTTCATGAGATACTGAAATTATAAACACAGAGTAAAGTAATGGATCATAGGTCTTTCTCAAATGGGAAAATCAGAGTTTAAGGGAGTAAAGGGGAGTAAGCTGTGTTATGTGCATGTCCCAATGCCATACAGAGGATATGTATGGCATATCACTTAAAAAAGAGAAAAATTTTAAAAAAGTAAAAGGCATTTCAGAAAGAGAAAACAGGAAAGGGAAAAAACGTTGCTAAAGAACACAGAAAAATTCCTAAAACTTAAAGAAAAAGGTTAAATAAAGACTGAGAATCTCCACCTGAATAACACAGGCTAAAGGAAATGGAAGAATAGTTATAAAATCCTAAAAGAAAATGATTTACAATATAGAATTCTATTTGTAAAACTTAAGGAAGACTATGGACATTTTACTACATAAATCTCAATTATCCTCATATCCTCTCATAAGTTTTACTACTGAGGGGTGTAGTCTATAAAATAAGGTAAATCAAGACAGAAAGATGTGGTATCTAGGTAACAGAATAACATCCAGAAGAGCTGAAAAATAAATATATGACACCTGAAAAAAGGAATAAAAATGAAAGATTACCTATCATCTTCAATAGCAATGAAACATTCATATCTATAAGTCTGGGAGATGAATTTCATATTGGTACAAAGAAAACAAAATCAAAAAGACTGCTAAGAGTGTAATTATACTATAAACATGCATCAGCATAAATCGCAAAGTGATTACTCATGTAAATGGAGAGAATGTACCATTCACAGCAGGAACAAAAGTGTAAACTGCAAAAGAAATTAAAGAAAGCATATTAGCTATAGTACACATCTAGAATACACAGAGGCTAATTAGAGACAAAAAACAGCTAAGAGTTGCTGACTGTGGTGAACAGGAATCTGGTGCCAGGAAGAAAGGGGGCAGAGTCATTAATTTCATTCAACTTCTAACTTCAACCCCACAAATTATTATTTTGGTAAAAATTACATTCAATTAAAGACAAGTCATTCCATAAAAACAGGAAGAAAGCAAGCAGGAAGTTCAGTGCTGTGCGTCACTTACCACACCGTGTAATTGGCTGCATTTAACTCAATGGCATCCCGAGTGAGCTGCAAGGCTCGCTCACTTCTTTCATCCCGCTGCAGAACAGCTCGGAAATAATCATAAACATCTCGGACTGGAGGCAGAGCACAAATGTGTCAGGACCACCTTTCTTATTTGAAACCAGTGCTGTAATCTAAAATGTTGATATACCTATGTGGAAATATATTTCATTTTCACGTGTATCATTTACACCAATAAACACAACAGTCAAATGACAGTGACTGCCATCCTGACAATACTCCATTGTAGCCACAAAGCACAGGGTGCACAGGTCTGTCTGCCCATGTGTATGCAGTTGGGTTAATGCCAGACTGCAAATCTCTGAGGATATTACATCAATCTAAGAGTGAACACATTTAAATATATTTCCATTGCTGTTTTTCTCACTTTTTATTTTGATCAGACTTTCAAATGAAAAAAATCTATGCAATGAGCTGGACATGGTGGCACACACCTGTAATGACTGCACTGGGGAGGCTGAGGCATGAGGGTCGCTAAAAGTTTGAGGCAAGCTTGAGCTACAAAGTTAGTTTTAGACCAACTGGATTGTACAGCCAGACCCTGTCTCCAAAAATCTCAACAATACAAAAAGGTTCACGGTAAATTTTTACTGTACCAAATTTCATGTACTCCTCAAAAACAAGCACTATTGATTTTAATGTATCCTTCAAATACGGTCTATGCACATGAATGGACGCTAATTCCATCCCTCAGTTTTATACAAATGAAATCTATCACATTCAATGCTTGCCCCTTGCCCTTTTCACTTACACCTCTTATTTTTTTTCTTTTTTTGCAGTACCAGGGATTGAACTCAGGAACTTGCACTTGCAAGGCAGGCACTTATGCCACTGAGCTATATCCCTGTCCCCTCACTTACACACTTTTAAAGATAATTTAAATTTGTGAAAAATCTACAGTTGTATTTGATAAAAAAAAAATTATTTGGTCATCTCTATTAAAAATTAAAATTGACATATACACTGATTTAAGAATTCTAGTTCTGGGAAGTTTTCTTACAAATATACCTCATATGGATGCTAAGCATCAAAAGATATTTACTAGAGTATTTGCTTGCATAAAAACAAATTGAGGAAACCACAAGAAGCTCTGATCAACTGCCAACTAGGATAAAAGTGGGTTACCAACAACTCACTACCGGCAGCTGATACGTGGCTTTGTAGGACTCTCCCTCCTCCCCAACGGGTAGCTAATGCCAGAACTGAATTAAACTGCAAAACAGCTAACTGGTGTCCACAGAGAACTAGAGAATTGTTTGGTACAGAAAACTCAGACACTTGGTAGCAGAATTATGAGATATGATTGAAAAATACAGTGAATGTTTAAGTACAGTAATCCCCTATTTCAAGGTTCAACTTTCACAGACTCACTGTTTCACAGGTTTTCAATTTATTTTATTTATTTATTTATTTATTTATTTATTTATTTATTGGTGGAACTGGGGATTGAACTCAGGCCCTTGCACTTGCCAGGGAAGCACTTATCCACTGAGCCATCTCCCCAGCTCCAAAAAATATTAATCTAAATTATTTGTCACACATTTTTCACTCTATTGTGGGATTTTGCAGTACCGTACAATATATGTATTGTTAATATTATGTAGGTTTACAAGTTTATAAAATGGTTAAGAACATTACAAATGTTTTTAAAAGTGTGGGAAAGGTTTGTAAGAGTGTGTGAAGGGTTTTCAAAGCCTTAAAATATATATAAGTAACAAAATAAATGTAATGTTGCTACTTCAATGATTTTCATGTGTTGTGCGGGTGTCTGGAACGTAACCTCTGTGATAAGTGAGGGCCCACTGTATTTTAAAAGTTACAGTGAAAGACACACTGCCCTTAATCCCCTCATTTCAAATGCTATTACAAAGCAGTTCTGGAAGCTCACTTTCCTGAATGCCTTTAATTGCAATGTCATGGCTACTACAGTATCCCGAACCAACTTAAAATGATTATCCTGCATGGTCATTTTGACTTTGGGGAAGAGCCATACCCAGGAATAATGGAGATGAGGGCATAATGCAATGTTTTTTGTTATTGTTTTGTTGCTTTTTTATCTTTTTTTTTTTTTTTGGCGGAACTGGGGATTGAACTCAGATCCTTGCGTTTGCCAGTCAAGCGCTTATCCTACTGAGCCATCTCCCCGGCCCCGCTTTTTTATCTGTTGTAGCCCAGGCTGCCTTCAATACGTAGCAATCTTCCTGCCTCAGCCTCTTGAATGCTAGGATTACAGGCATGCGCCACCACACCTAGCCTGTCATGTTTTTATGAGCCCGTGTTTCCACTGGATCAGACTATAACCCCAAAGTCAAAGTGTTAGACAAGGTCACTAACAATGACACCTCTTTACAAATTCTGAGGGTACGGTATTGCACTGCTGTTATCCCAGCAGTATGGGAGGTAGAGCAGGAGCATCACAAATTCAAGCCTTGCTGGGAACTTAGTGAGACCCTATCTCAAAATAAAGGGGGCTAGCCAGATAGCTCTGCGGATTAACGCACCTGCTTCGGCAGACGCAGGGGCTGGGGGTTCGATCCTGGGGGCTTGCTGTGCCAGTTCTGCCCCAGCGTGCACTGAGAGGGCAACTGAGACTGAGTGTGGTGGTGTGTACCTATAATCCAAGCACTTGGGAGCTTGAAAAATATAGAAGTATCACTATGAGTCCAATCTGCGTAGTGAGACCCTGGAGACCCTGTACTAAACACATAAAAAATAAAAAAATTAAGGAAAAGGGTGAAGATGTAATGCAATGTGAAGGCCCTGGGGTTTGTTCTGTTTTTCTGTGGGTTTTTGGCCATGGGTTTAATACCCAGTACTGCAATGCAAAATCTGAGACACACAGAGGTCTTTTAAACACTACCTTCAAAAAGTTGCCTGTTACTTTTTCTAGGCCAAAATTCCAAAATAGCATACATGTCAAACAACTACAGACTACTAAGTAATCACACAATGTTTCCCAATTTTGAATTTGTAACAAAATTCTTACAGCATGTTAACACTACACAGAATGTCTGTGTACATTATACACAAACTTCTCCATGTATATAATACAAATATATATACACACTGCTAAAATGATTAATGAGATAATCTGACTGCCACAGCTCCAGGACAATCAGGTCTAAGTTAACCTAATCCAATATGAACAGCAAAACCAAACAAATGCATCAGTCAGAAACAGTCAACTCACCACTTACTAAACAGAACTTCAGGAGCCAGGGATATAGCTCAATAGGACAGTGCCTACCTGGCAAGTACAAGGTCTTCAGTTCGATTCCCAGTACCAAAAAAAAAATAAATAAATAAATAAACAGAACTTTATACATTAGTTTATTTCTGTAAAATTCCTCTTTTTTGTTCTATTTTGGGTTTTATGAGACAGGGTCTCACTATCCAGTCCAGGCTGCGTTGAGCTCATTACCTGACTTAGACTGGCCTTAAACTTGTAGTGATCTGCCTACCTTAGCCTCCTGAGTGCTAGGGTTACAGGCACACACCACCAAACCTGGTCTCTAGAATTAACTTTATATTAAAATACTCTTTTAATTTGAAAATTAGAAGCTCAACTGGGCAGGTGCTTTAGTCTGCTGAGCTATCAGGCCGGCCCTTTCTTCTTTATTTTGAGACATTACTGGTTTATTCTTTTTCTTTCTGTGGACAGCTCAGCCCACCCTGGGGGCAGGGTTGGTGTGGCATGTGGTGCCGGGATTGAACCATGGTCCCTGAGCTAGCCTAAGCTTACCTAAGCAAGTGATTTAGACCACTGAGCTATCTTGCCAGCCCCTGGCTTATTCTTGCCTTGTAAACATTCCTTGTCACCCTAGGTTCAATCTCCAATACTAAAACAGATGTAAAAAAGAGAAAAGGACAGCCCTGGGCTAGGGACTTTGCAAATAAAGGTTATTTAGGCATCACCTGCATGGAAATGGGATCAGCTTTGGAATAATAAAAGAATTAGTATCACCCCTTCTGTAAACTTTGGTTTCTCTACTCCCTCTATATTGTGAGCTTTCTTATTCACAAAAAAAGCTTGTAAAACCATAAAATGAATTCATCATAAGTAATTGAGACCCTTATTAAATGACTCCACAGTTGTGAATTTGAACTCTGCTACTAAGTTTGACTTACAGATCTTTCCCTAATAAAAATAAACTTACATTTTTCACTATAGATGATCTGCACCACTGGATTGGGACCATCGTTCTGTGGCACTGGATCTATATCAGCCCACTCTGCTCTGTCCCTGAAAAATAGACATTTTTTTCAGTAATTATGTTCAAACACATTAAAAGAAAAAGAACTCTGCTTTTTTTAAAAAATAGCATAATCATATTAATATTCTAGAAACTTAGGGATCTTAAAAGCAAAAATAAAATTAAAATAAAACAATCTTTGGATTTTAAAAGCTCATAAAACAGACAATAGGAAGCAGAGAAAGGTGATTAAGAAACAGGGCCGAAGAGATAGGAGAGGGACTAGAATAAAAAAAGAAATGGTGATGTGTTATGCTCCTGTACCAACTCCACATAAGCCATGTACACATGGACTACACACATACTAATAAATTAAAAGTTTAAAAAAGTTTAAAAATTTGAAAAGTCTATATAAGTCAACATTTTTCAAATTTTAGGTTTTATGAAAGGTAAAGCCAGTTTCTGCAGCAAGTATATAGCAGTTTAACTTAAAAATCAATTTTACTCAGGGTCCCGGCTCTGTTGTTTACCCAACCTCTCTGTACCTCAGTTTCTTCATCTGAAAAGTGTGGATAATAATAATGTGCTGTCTATATGGATATGTGATAAAGAAAACGTTAAAATTAAAAATCAACCTTACTCATTTCTGTCAATATTTTTTTTAAAATCTGAATAGTTTAATAGAAATTGACATTTTTAAAGTAAAATTAAATACTATTACTATATCTTACTGCCCACTACAGAGGTGGCCCTGGTAGTCATTCATACATCAAGCTCTAACACAGTTGTGGCAAACCTTTCAGAGCTTTCAATGATTACAAATTGCCGCTGCAGCATGCATCCCTAGGTTCTACGCCACTGCTCTACGGGCTGAGAAGGCAGCTTGGTGGTAGAGTACTCACTTGGGCCCACTCAACAGGTGACAGCAGATTCTGGAACCTGACAAAGGCCTATGCCAGGATATCAGCCCTATTATCTACTAGCTGTGTGCCCTTCCAGAAGTTACTTAACCTCTCCAGGACTCAGTTTCTTATTTATTTATTTGGTTTTTTTGTATTTTAGGGAAGGGTCTACAGGGTGTTCAGGGTCTCACTACTAGACCAGACTCGTAGTGATCCACCTGTTTACAGCCTCCCAAGAGCTGGGATTAGAGGGACACGCCAGTACACCCAGTCTCAATTGCTGTCTCAGCGAACCCCAGCCCCTGCACCTGCCTGCAGGCACTTTAATCCGCTGAGTTATTTGGCTGGCCCCGTTTCTTCTTCTAAAATATAACAGAATGACAAAACCATTTAATGACTACTACTCATTATCAATGCTAAAATAGCACTGTGGAAACAACAGATGCTTGTTCAATATGAATTGCCAATGTGAACAAATTTTAGCTAGTCTTTTATTTATGCAAGGGGTGATCAAACCGGACAGTGAATGTTTGATATGCACTCACAGGTGGGCATTTGGGAGGTAACTGGATCCTGGGTGTGTGATATTCAGCACTGCATTAGGCCATCACATTTTTCACTATAGATGATCTACATGACTGCATTGATGTGATGGGTATGACACTGAGGTGTGAAGTCTGGTTGGATGATGCGGACTACAGTGAGCCTGGCCTCAGAGGGTTACATCCTTCTCTGCTTCCTGTCTACCATGCCATGAGCTCTTTCTCCTCTGCTACGCCACCCTGACCTGGAGGTAGCTGACAGTGGACTGAAACTTCTACAAACTGTGAGCCAAAATAAAAATTTCCTCCATTAAACTGTAGCTGTCTGATATTTTGTCCATGCAATGAGAAAGTAACTAATACTTAATTTTTTTAAAAAAAACTTACTACTTTAAGGACCATTTTGTATATATACAAAATAGCATAGATATACAGCTATTTTCTTTTAATTCAGTAAGTTTTCAACTAATAGTGTTTAGACAAGATATCATGTCTGCATCTTGTACTATCTATAACTACTACAAAGACAACAATATGCAATGTATTAATTATTCTAACTGTCCGACTAACCTGTTTTGAAAATGTCTCATTGCTACTTCTTTCTCAATAAAATTAATATTAAAAAAAACTTCCTATTTTGTAAGACATACTGGCATTAATCCCCCTCAAATTATTTTCCCTCACTTTAAACACATTCATACCACTGTTCTTCCCAAATCGTTAAACAGACCTGGAAGTGCTCTTTACTGAGGGTCATTCTGAGGTGCCCGCTACTATCCAACTGAAACGACACTCAGAAAGAGGACTTCCAGGACTGCCTGAGACAGCAGGACAGCAGGATAAGTGTGACTGAATGCACAGCGAGCATCCTGGTGGGGGCTCAACACCAATATGTTACTCTAGTAATAGTTTAAAAATGTAAGTATTCAACATACTTTTCTCTTTTTCTTTCGTAGTAAACAATACACACCTTTATTGGTGGTCCTGTTTTTCTGTCACACCATGTATTCTTTTCCTTTCACCCATTCTTGCTAGACAAATGCTTATACTGCTGAGCTAGCTCCCCAGCCCACGCCCATTCTTTACAGCTGTATACTGAACAGTTTTTGACAGCAAATACTGTGCCATGTAATATTAAAACTGTGTTCCTCACACATACACACAAGGAAATACAGGGAATCAATGACTTGAAATGTGAAACTTAGAGCCTCAGGGAGTGACATGGAAAACTGTCACTGGGAAATCAAACACAACACGAAGAAACTAAACATTTCACAATACAGAGGCTTATGAGACAACAACAGGAATTTTAATCAGTAAGAACAGTAACTCCAACAACAATCAACCCTCTAGACTGTGATTTTCACGCATACATAAAATCAAGCAAATAAACCATTTAAAGGGGTTTAGGTAGAACTACAGAACAAAAGACTTCTGGATCGCTCACAAGGAGCTAGTGAATGCTACTACTATGTGAAAGCAATGGCAGTAAGGGTTGAGAAGGTAGGGGAAAAGGCAAGAAAGTTACGGCAGGACTTTGACATGATTTGTATTGCAGCCGAGGTTGTGCAGGGTTGCATAACTGACTTTAGGCCACAAACCTCTTCATGTTTATTATTCATGCTGACAAACTACCTCGGCGCCTGGCTAACTGAGGCACTAAGTTAAAAGTAAACGTTTCAGCCCTTCAGATCTTACCTTAGCTCTGTTATTCCAGCAGAACCACGGAAAACAATTCCAGCTCCTTTTTAAAATAGAGCAAACATGGCCCTGATTTTGAAACTAAAAATTCTTCTTGGCACGCTATCAAAACTGCACCCTAACGCTGCCGTAGCGGGTACGGTTAGTACCCACGGAGCGTTCTGAAGCAGGGAAGCGAGCGGGAAGTTTCTTACAGGTGTGGAGAGCGGCAGCCGCACCGCTGGAGAAAGTACCCTCCAGCGCTCCGTACTCTGCCACCGCGGGCGGGAAGCGCAGGGCTGCGGGGCTGCGGGCTTGGCCGCGCCTCGCCGCGCCAGCAGGAGCCCCGTCCCACGTCCCCCGCGCCGGCCTCGGGCGTTACCTGTACAGGACGTAGGTGGGCGAGTCCAGGCTCAGGAAGCCGTCGTCCATAGGGGACGCCACGGCTTCCGCGGCCTCAGCTGCCATCTCGTCCTCCTGTGGCGGCTGGGGCGGCGGGGGATGAGGCTGTGGCGGAGGCTGCTCGGGTTGACCAGGCTCGCCGCCCTGCGCAGGCTCCCCGACCCCCTCCGTGGCCGCCATCTCGCCCAGGTCCGCAGTTCAGGCCGCGCGGAGGCCACACCCCCGGCCTCGCCCGCGCCCTGGTCTCCGCGCCCGACTTCCGGTTCCTGGCGGGCCGGGCCGTCCTACCGCGGAAGCGCGGGCTCGGCGGGCCGGTGGGCGGAGCTGCGCTGCGGCCGGGGCGCCGCACTTCCGGGAGCCTGGAGGCGTAGGCCTCCGTCGGGCCGGAAGTGCGCGTGGGGGGGTGCGGCGGGCGATGTGCCGCGTGGGGTGGGCTCTCGTACCCTTGCGGGGTCTCTCCGGTCAGTCTCAGTGAGACGGGTTTTGAGACCCTTCGAAGGCCTTTATGCCCTGCCGAGACTTTCTAAACTGGATTTAATTTTGATAAGGGGAAAATATAACTCAACCTGCTAGATGTCTGATATGCCGATTTTGTGCCACTCTGAGTGAAAAAATGAATTCCAAAAGACAGAGGAAGTTTAGAATAGGAAAGATTTATATAGAGAGTTGCTGATGGACAGGAAGAGTCTTGAAAATGGGTTGCCACTAGGGCCCTTTGTAATAATTAATTTTTTTGTTGGTCCAGGAATCGAAGTAAAGACATTGGGCTTGCTAGGCAGGCACTGGTCAAGAGTAATTTATACAGCAAGCGTGGGTACAGAGGTCAAAAATGACCAACCAGTAAGGTTGCAAATAACTGCAGAAAGCAAACCAAACAGGAAGAAACAGTACTGGTGGGTTTAAGAGTCAGGTTATTACACCAGTGGGCTTCTAACTAGGATTTTTCCAAGAGTCAGGCACCACCACCCCCGCCTCCAAGGAATACGGAGGCTTTTAAAGGGAAAGTGAGTGAGGCGGTAGAAAAGCAGCTTTGGCACATTATGATTGGAGGATTAGGTAACATCTTGGGTTGCTAAAGGAATCTAAACATTTGAGGTTGTATCACAAGTCCATTAGTTATGCAAAGCATGGATTAAACAGGAGGAAATGTCCTGTTACGTTTTGAATTACATTGCAAGGTCATCAGTTATACAAAGGCAGTAAAAGGGTTTACACAAAGGAAAAGGTGTCCTGCTATCTGGCCTGCTGGACATGTCCACGATAGTCTTGGCAGCCATCCTGGGTAGGCTTTTATTTAAAATTATGATTTTCCCCTTCAGTATAGCCTCCTAGCTAATATTGATCCAATAGATAAGTGAGGCTCATAGCAAGGAGTCATGACTAACATTAACAGTGGCTTATCTGTGACTTCTAAAACAGGAACATTTTGGGGAAGGGATGGATCCTGGTATTCTGGTCACCCACCCAGGTGTCTGATGCATAGATGGATGTCATGAGCTGCTTGGTACTAATTTCAGCATACAGTCCCTGACTTAAAAACGTTCAAACTATAAACTTTCACAGATACAGACCTCACATTACTACAGTCATAGGTACAAATTGCAGAAGTAACTCATGTATCTACCTTACCATTTTAAGATAACTGTAAAAGTAAAAATAATTTATTAGCAGTATTTGTGTCAGTTTCTTTTTTATGCTTTACATTGTATGATTCTGTCAAAGATGTGTAAGACTGTTGGATTTATAAATGATCCAACTTACTAATGTTTTTCTGGAATGGAATCCATTCATAAGTCAGGGACTTAATATAGTCTCAAGTTCCACTGGTCTCTTAAGGAATTGTATCTATCTAGCCATTGTGACTTTATCTTGAGGACTTCTTCAGATGCACTTCCAGTTACAATTCTGATGTCTTTATCACTGACTTCCTTGGGATCCTAGTCCCTCTCAGTATATTAATTTCTATCAAACTTAGCTACCTATACTATTTGTTCTCTAAAAGAACCACCCGTAACTGTGGGTATGGGAGAATGGGCATAGTTTCAGTCTAACTACTTTGAGCTAAAAAGGGACAGAGTAGGGAAGACTAAAGTAAAGGATCTTCTCCAGAGAGCTAATATAAGAGGCCTTGGATAGAAGTCGTGTTGGGGTTTAGCAGTTATGAACTTTATAAGTTTGATCAATGAATCCCAGTACAAGAAGTCTGGTACATGTATAGTTGGTTCCATCTGCGTGATCACTTGGAATTTGGTTCTAGGTGAGAATAAATAAGTTTTCCAATAAATTAAAGCACACACAAGCAATGATGGAGCAATAGACTGCAAAGGAAGATTGGGGAAACAGCGACATGCAGACACTGATCTTAAGGGACTGGAATAGTGATCATAACTAGCTGGCCCCCCAATTTATTAATGGAGGTTATCTAAACTCTGATATTTCCTTGTCACAAGTCTCTCCAGTTTCAGATGTAAGATGCATTTGAGTGGTTTTGAGGACAGTTTTAATTAAGGAATTTAAAAATTCTTGTTGAGCTTTTATAACTTCCAGTGTAGCTTTTTAGCCTCCCTGAATCATAACAGTAATAAGATACAGGTGTAGCTGAAAAATGCAAGCAGAGGTCAGTGGTTAGAGCCCTTTTTCTCTTTCTACCCTTTATTACTGTTGTATTTTCATACATCTTTAGGTTGTACTTTTCTGCTGGGTGCTTAAGATCAAGGTAAAGTGAGACCTGTGTCAATCAAAATTAACCTAAAAAAATAACCTCTCACCATATATGAGGATCAGTTAAAGCTCTTCAGGGATTACTTTTAGAACCAGGTACAGAGCATTTTAGCTCCTCTGTCAGTTTTATTGACAAGGATGGGTCACAGTCTTGCTTGACCATATGGCTGCCCATGAAAGCATGGGAGACATTTCTGCCTCCCTGACCCTCCTTTTCGGCACACTGTATATTGGCTAACTCCTGTTCTCTGGGGTACAACAATGCAATAATTAATGTTACAAGAATCTCCCTGCTTTCAAGTTTGGATGACTCACCAAAGTTGTAGAACCCTGTAGAAAAGTTCCCTGCAAGTCCTTGGTCTTTCTTAATATGGGAGGGCCAGGGCCCAAATATTGGCTGTCCTCTTACCAGTTATCTTTTTGTCTCTATTCGCCAAACCTCAGTTGTTAAATACTTGTAGAATAGTAGAAATATGGGAACTGTTATTTTTACCAAACACAATCATCTTAGAAGTCAAATTCTCGTAGAATGCTAACAGATAAATTTTCAAGATCAAGGGCAACATAGTATTTTAGTGTGACAATCATGATAATATTATTATCTCTGAAACAGTGGGGGTTTTTTGAGAAAGGGTTTTGTTTATGTAGTCCAGGCTGACCTAGAGTTCACTATGTAACCCAGATGGCCTCAAACCCATGGCAATCCTCTTGCCTCAGCTTCCACAGTGCTGGGGTAATAGGCAAGCATTACCATGCCCAGCTTTGAAACAAATTAAAATTTCCACTTTAATATAAAAGAATTTTTTATTCCATTACCTGTATAGCAACAAATTGTGCCCAATTTTGTCATCCTTTGATAGAATAGCATCAAAGGGGAATGCACCTGTCCATAGATATACCTTATGGGCTATTAATATCCAATTTCTAATCTGTAGAGTGAGATTGCCTGGACCACATGTTTGGGTATCATTAACTGTTATAACACAATTAGGTAACAATCATACAAGCACAAGCCTGAAAGTGTATTAGCATCATCTGGCTAGCTGTCTCAGATTGGATTGGCATGCGCATTTCATCACAAATACTTGGAACACAAGTAGGGGAGTGACAGATGCTTGAAGATAAAAGGTTTACCAGTATGAACAACTTTAGCTGGAAACCACCAGAGTGAGAAGATGATTTCAGTTTGTTTCTATGAAGATCTGTAAACTTGAGAAACACAAATATACCTCTTAATATAGCAGTAATTTGTGTTACAACTGTATAGAAATTGTATATATTTATTTAGTTTTTATACTAAGACAAAATTTAGATTTTTTAAAACAAGTCTCACAGAGTATAGCTCCACTGACAAGAATTAGACATTTTAAAATTCTGATAAGGGGGCCAGCCAGATAGCTCAGCAGACTAAAGCACCTGCTTAGGCAGAGCGCAGTGGCCAGGGTTCGAACCCTGGCACCACAAGCTGTGCCAGCTTTGCCCCCAGGGCACGTTGAGACAGCAACTAAGACTGGACATGGTAGCATGTGCCTGTAAGCCAGGCACATGGGAGGCTAAAAACAGGAGGATCACTACGAGTCCCGATCTATGTAGTGAGACTTTGTAGGCCCTGTAGACCCTGTACTAAATACATTTTTTAAAAAAAGAGAGTTCTGATAAGTTTAGGAAACAGTGTTAATTATGACTGCAAATAGACTTATTACCCAATGTACAAATGTATCTTATTTATCCATAACAAAGTGCTTCTTTAGTCAAAGCCAATAGGTAAATGTAGATCAACTTTCAATTTCAGGACAAATTTGAAGAGATGTTACATTTTGAGCATTTTATATCTTTAAAGTCTAAATATATATTGTAGAAAACAGAGTTCTTAGATTTTACTTTTTATATATTGAACATATATAGACTTATCAAATAAAGTTTAAAGTTGAGAGATACCCAGTCCTAGCCCAGGTCC
>NW_004524592.1:16604319-16607795 GCF_000260255.1 Octodon degus | reverse complement strand
CATTCAAGGAGCAAACCCCCCCCCCAAAAAAATACCTGTTATAAACTTAGATAATAATTATTTAACCACTCATGAACTCATTATTACAAGAATTTTACAGGTTAGTATTCAAATATTGTTTAAATCTTTTTTTTAATTGTTTAAATCTTAAAGGTCACTTTTTAGTAATCAAAAGCCTAAGAATGAGACCTTTAGACAGTGTTTTAGTACAATATAGAGGTTTTATTTTTCAATCTAACTCTGTGGGTTTAGCCAAGAGAATATTACTATTTTTAGAAAACTGTATTGTTTTAGGCATTAAAAACTTGTCAGGGGCCAGGGAGATGGCACAGTAGAATAAGCGTTTCCCTGGCAAGCACAAGGGTCTGAGTTCAATCCCCAGTTCAAAAAAAAAAAAAAAAAAAAACTTGCCAGATGTGGTGGAGCATGCCTGTAATACCAGCACTCAGGAAGCTGAGGCAGGATAATTTCAGTGGGTTCAGCCCAGAGTAAGCTACATAGTGAGTTCAAGGTCAGCCTGGACTATATAATGACACCTTGTCTCAAAAGAAAATAAAGGACCAGGAAGATGGCTCAGTGGAATAAGCGCTTCCCTGTCAAGTGCAAGGGCCTGAGTTCAATCCCTGCTTCTGCTAAAAAAAAAAAAAAAAAAAAAAAAAGAAAAGAAAATTTGCCTTTTAATTATAGCCAAAATAAATTATTTTAGATAAACCAACATGAAATAACATATATATAATCTTTGAGCAAGAAAACCTCTTAAATATGGCACACAGACAATAATAAACATTACATTTTTAAGGCTAATTTTTGATAATTTTTTTAGTTATCTATTTGGAAATATGTTGCCAACTTTAAAGACACCTTGGCAGATGGCGTCCCCTGGAGCTTGAGCAGCTGCACGCGGATATCAAAGACCATGGCCAAGGGTAAAATCCAAGAATGTATTTCACATAGCCAGACCCTGTAGACCCTGTACTAAATACATTAAAAAAAAAAGAGAGCGTTCTGATAAGTTTAGGTAACAGTGTTAATGACTGCAAATAGACTTATTACCCAATGTACAAATGTATCTTATTTATCCATAACAAAGTGCTTGTTTAGTCAAAGCCAATAGGTAAATGTAGATCAACTTTAAGTTGATCTACAAAAAAACTTTAAGTCCAAAAACAAAGCAAAACCATTTACCACTAATCCTAAAATAAACATTGTGAATGATGAAAAAGTATGCAGAATGAATAATGCTTTTGTAAAAATTTAGAAGGAACCTGCACACTTAGCAAAAAGGCTGACTCTTGAACCTCTGCAGAAAGAGCTGATTAATCAGCCACATCATGAAAATGAACCAGTTAATGCTGATGAAGCCACAAGGGGTTTTTTGTTGTTGTTGTTTTTTGCGGAACTGGGGGTTGAACTCAAGCCCTTGCACTTGCCAGGGAAGCATTTATTCCACTGAGCCATCTCCCCAGCCCCAAAGCTACAAGTTTAATGGCTCAATTGTAATATGATGGAGAGATGTATCAAATTCGAAAAAAACTCAATAAAAAAGTATTTTATACAATAAAAAAGACTCCTTAATTCATCAAGTGACTTAAATCAGCCTACTGTTAAACTGTATGAGCCACAAGTATTTGTAATAACATCTACAATGTTTATCTATAAGCCAATTTAAGCAAAACTTTTGGAGGATAATGAATACTTAAAATATAACACATAGAAACATACATATTAACCTAAGTCATATATAAACTTTAGGCTTTTAAGTTAAAGTCTTTTATTCCTATGTAAGACACAAGTCTGTCAAATCCAACAAGCCAAGTCTGGGAATTCTTTCCTTTTCTTTCTTTCTTTCTTTCTTTCTTTCTTTCTTTCTTTCTTTCTTTCTTTCTTTCTTTCTTTCTCTTTCTTTCTTTCCTTCCTTCTTTTTTGGTGTTTTCTTTTGTTTTGTTATTCTTTGGTTTTTTAAGACAGAGTCTTGCCAAGCAGTTAAGGCTGGCTTTGAACTCACTGTGTAACCTAAGCTGGTCTCATATGCAAAGCAATCCTCCTGCCTCAGCCTCTCATGTGCTTCTGGGATTATAGGCACGCACTGCCACACCTAGTTTATCTGATAATGTCTTAAATGAGTTTGGCTGCCCTGAAAACTTATATAAATGGTTTTCCATTGAAAATCTCAAAAAGAACCAAAAAGAAAAAAAAAACCTGCCAAAAATAAAGTGTTGAGATCAAACAAATTTTTTATTAAATTAAGCAGGTACAAGTGCATTAACCAGTTATTAATGCACATTAAGTAAACAGATGGACAAACATATAAACACATAACATAGTTTTGTTTGTTTTGTTTTGTTTTTTTTTGTATCAGGAATTGAACTCAGGTCATCACACTTGTCAGGCAGGTGCTGGGCCACTGAGTTACATCCCCAGCCTCCTAAAATTGCTTTTTATGTTTGTTTGTTTTGTTTTCCTTTCAATGCATTTGGTTTTTACAGGGTCTCACTACGTAGCTTGGACTCATCGTGACTGGTGTTGGTGGCTGGTTCAGTGCGCCCCGGGATGTGGTGCCAGGGATTGAACCTCAGTCCCTGCACTTGCCTAGGCAGGTGCTTAGTCTGCTGAGCTATCTCACTGGCACCTCCAAAATTGTTTTAAGTTGGAGTGCTCTCTCAGATATACTGAAAAAAATGAACATTTTTTCCTATATTTATTTGCCATTTCTATTTCTTTATATGAAAATTGGCTATTCATTTCAGATGCCCAGTTTTGGAAGGGGGTTTTAATTTTTTTTTTTTTTTTAGTTCTTTATATATTCTAAATAATAGTCCTTTGATGGAGAAACAGCCAGCAAACATTTTTTCCCCGAATTATGGATTGTCTCTTTGCTTTGTTGGTGATTTCTCTTGCTGTGCAAAACTTTTTAATAAGATGAGATTCTAGTTGTCCATTCTTTGTGATAGTTCCTGTGTGTTTGGAGTTTTAATTCATAGAGTCTTTGCCTACACCTGTAAAGCTACATCATGTAGGCAAAGCTATTTAATCCACTGAGCTATTTGGCCAGCTCTGCCTTGCCTTTCTTGCTGAGAAGTGACTTTTGTATTCTAGGTCTCTTCTGATAATTGTGTCTTCAAGAGTTTTACTTATCCTATCTTTCAGCAGATCTAAAGTTTCTTTTTAAATAGTTAGATTTTTGACACATTTAGATTTTAGCTTATTGCATGGTTAAATCTATGGGTTTGGTTTTAATCTTTAGTACATGAAAAGGTAGTTTTCCCAGAACCACTTAGTAAACAAGCTTTCTTTTCAGTGAAAGTATTTGGCTTCTTTGTGAAAGATAAGGTGGCTGAGTATGCCTAGAGTTGTTTCGCATTTCTAATCTGTTCTATTGGTCCTTAGGTTTGGTGTTTATTTTCCTCTTTCTTTCTTTCTTTCTTTCTTTCTTTCTTTCTTTCTTTCTTTCTTTCTTTCTTTCTTTCTTTCTTTTT
>NW_004524592.1:16581485-16603660 GCF_000260255.1 Octodon degus | reverse complement strand
AGGATCTCACTATGTGGCTCGGACTCATTGTGATGCTCCTGTTTTCAGCCTCCCCAGCACTGGGATTATAGGTGTATGCCACCACACCCAGTGTTGGTGGCCAACTCAGTGTGCCCGGCATGGGGCCGGTGCAGCATGTGGTACTAGAGATTGAACCTGGGTCCCTGCACTTGACTAAGCAGGCTATTAATCTACTGAGCTATCTTGCCAGCCCATGAAGGGATATCTTTCCATATTTTGATATGCTCTTCAGTTTCCATTTTCAGAGTACTTAAGTTTTCAATGTCTCTATCATGTCATATGCAAATACTGATAATTTAACGTCTTTCCTACCCATATTCTTTTTTTTTTTTTTTCTAATCTACTCTGTCTGGCCAATGTTTCCAGAACTATATAGAATAAGAGTGGTGCTAGTGGACATCCTTGTCTTTCTCTAATCCTTCAATTCATTGATTATTTGCATTGTTCTCTTAGTCTCCATTGCATTAATTTGTGCTCTAATCTTCACAATTTCTTTCCTCATACAAGCTTTGTGCTCATCTCTTTTTAGAACTTTGAAGTTCACCATTAAGTTGTTTATTTAAGCTTCCTCTTTTCCTAATATGGGCATTCACTGCTATATATTCCCCTTGTAGGACTGCTTTCATTGTGTCCTATAATTTCCAGTATGCTGTATTGTCATTATCATTTAATTGTAGAAACTGTCTAATTTCTTCTTTTTTATTTATTTATTTTTCTGTGCTTAGTACAGGGTCTATAGGATCTCACTACACAGATCAGACTCCTAGTGATCTTCCTGTTTTCAGCCTCTCAAGCACTGGGATTACAGGCATGCGGCACCACACCCAGTCTCAATCACTGTCTGAGTGTGCCCCAGGAGTGGTTGGCATAGCGGGTTTGAAATGCTGGGGATTGAACCTGGTCCCTGCGTAATTTCTTCTTTAATTTTATCTGTGACCCATTGGTGTTCAGGAGGGTGTTAATTTCCATGTTTTTATGAAGTTCTTGTGGTTTCTTTTGCCATTGATTTCCAATTTAATTGCTGTATAATCTGATAATATGCACAGGATAATTTCAATTCCTTTGAATTTACTTCAGCATATTCTCTGAGCTAGTGTGTGTTCTATTTGGAGAATGTTCCATGTGCCACTGTGAGGAATGTATATTTTGATGTTAAAGGGTGGAATACTATAGATGTCACTAAATCTATTTGTTCAAAAGTTTAGTTCAGTTCCAATATTTCATTGTTAATGTTTTTGTCTAGTTGATCTATTTGTGGCAGTTGAGTATTGAGATCCTCCAATACAATTGTTCAGCATTATTTAATTTTTTATGTCTATTAATATTTGTTTTATGTACTTTGGTGTATTGGTATTTGTTGCATATATATTTATGATTGCTATCTCTTTCTTTTGGATTGCCCTTTACAAGGACGCAGTGACCTTCTTTGTCTCTTTTAATCAGCCTTAGCTTGAAATCCACTTTGTGTGCAAATAGAGTAGCTATCACTGCTATTCTCTAGGTTCCTGTCACATGGAGTGTTGTTTTCTATCCTTTGACTTTCAGTCGATTAATTTCTTTTTGAATTAAATGTGTTTTTTATATTCAGAATATTGTTGGCTCTTGTTTCTTGATCCATTCTGCCAGTGTTTCCTTTTATTGTGAATTGAGACCATTAACATTGATGGTTATAACTGACATGTATCTCCTTTATAGGTGCTATGTTTCTTTTCTCTAACAGGTTTTAATATCGTTGTCATGTTGTTTTCCTATTGTTGATTCCCTCTCCCTCTACCTGTTTGTTTGCCTTGCTTGGTGGATTTATTCTGTTGGCGTTCATGGAGTTGCAATCTTTGTGACCTCTTTCTAGAATGCCCTTAAAAACATGCTGGAGTGCTGGTTTGGTAATTGGAGGTTTTTCTTTTTTTTTTAATTTTTAAGCCTTGAAATGCTTTACTCTATGATCTCCTTGACTTTGGCGTCTGTGTTGAAAAGGCAGTTGTGATGTGCTCTCTTTTATAGGTGATATGTTTCTTTCCTTTCTCTAACAGCTTTTAATATTGTTTTATGGTGAATTTCTGGAGTCTTATTACATACCTTGTTGTAGTTTTATGGTGGCTAATTGGATCTCTATATGCCTCACTAACCTATATGTCAGATTCTTTTCCCCTGCTTGAAAAGTTTTCTGGGGCTGGTGAGATGGCTCAGTGGTCTAAAGCACCTACTTAGAACAAGCTTAGCAAAGCACAGGGACTGCGGTTCAATCCCCCAGCACCACATGCCAGCCAGCCCCGCCCCCTGGTGGGCTGAGCTGGCCACACACACACACATAAATAAATAAAATTAAAAAAAAAAAAGTTTTCTGCCATGAAGTCTATGAACATGCTTTTGTCATTTATACTATCTCTTGCTTTTTCATTGACTCTGATCAATCTTATGGGGCTAGGGACATAGCTAAGTGGTACAAGTGCCTGCTTGGCAAGCACAAGGTCCAGAGTTCAATTCCCAGTACCCCCCCACAAAAAAAAAAAAAAAAACCAAACCAAACCAAACCAAACCAAAAAATCCCAAACAATCTTATGTTATTCTTTGTTTCTTCTAGCAGGTACTGAATTGATTTCTTATGTTTCCATGCTTGCCAGGTAGGCGCTCAAGCTACTGAGCTATATCCCCAGCCAGATTTCCAAGTTTTAGAGCATGTCAAAAATGAAGCATCAGATAATTCATGAAGATGAAGATTATAATGACTTTGACATTGGCCATGTGAGCCCAAGTTCTTGTGACAGTAAAATGGGAGAAAGAATTGACTAATAAACACAAAAAATGCAAACTTCCCTGATTTAGATGGCAAGACAATGTGAATACATATTTAACCACTTGAAATGGTACAAAATTGTCACATAACAAAACGGGAAGACCAAATGTTAGAACTAGGCATAAAAATATAGCAAAGATTGTGGCAGAGGTGAAACCTACTGGATGGAATGCCAGCACAGGCAATGAATGTTGGAAATTGTAACAGATGAAATGCTCCAAGATGTGAAATACACAAATGCTAAAATACAAGTAAAACGTTCTGTATGCACCAACAGCCACATTAAAAAATGTATTTGTTCTGTCACCAGCTGAACTGAAAGTATTCACAGGTCTGCTACACTTAGTTATTACAGGAAATGTAAAAGATTTATAAAAATACAATGGGTGTGAGCTTGAGGTTAATGACACTGACATTTGGTTTTCTTCAAATTGACTGAGGTTTGATGACAAAACCACCTGCCAAAAAACAAGAACTGATAATCTGCCTGCTATCCATTCATGGTTGAAGAGATTTGTGAGTTATTGTCCAGCAATTTACATATCTGAACACATGACTACTGATGACCATCCTGCAGCATTTCAGTCACCGTAGCTTCAGGCAGTATATTCTCCCAAAATTTCAAAATATGGCATAAAAATTATGCCCTTATAGATGTGAAGGCTTGTCTGCTTTCAATTTAGAAATTTATCCTGAAGCTCAGAGACAAGGTCCTTATTCACACAGTAATAAACCAAATTCTGTTGTGAACAGACTTGTTGCTCTCATTTCCCAAACTAATTGGAATTTGATATTCAACAATTGGTTTACTAGTTTTCCAATTGATGTTACACTTTCTAACAGGGCACAAGTTGAACAGCAAAGGAAAAAAACAGAAATTGCAAATGAAATTTTGCAATTTCAAAACAGAGAATTGTACAATCATTGGATTTCAGAAAGATCTAACATTGTCCTTGTATATGGCAAAGAAAAACAAACTGGCACTGCTGATGTTAACATTGTACCATGATGAAAATCTTGATAGGGAAACACAAAATGGAGGCCTGAGATGGAAACTTTCTACAACAAAACCAAAGGTGGAGTAGATTTTGTTGTTAATTTATACAACTATGATGTCAAACACAAAGCACTGGCCGATGTTTGTTCTACTCAGCTGTAAATATGTGTGGCATAGTTTACACAAAGAAAGTATTACGGAGAAATTTTCTTAGAAGATTGGGAATGGAAGTCATAAGAGGTCATTTACAGCACAGGGAAAACAAAATGTTTCTGCCTAGGAACTATGGCGCCCCGCCCCCCAAACAAACGAACAGACAGTGGTGAACTCACAGGTAAAATAGACAGGTGCAGCATCACAAAGACCTACTATGACAACAGGAAAACAAAAAAGATGTCAATTGTGCCCTAAACAATACAGAAAAACAAAAACATGGTTATCAGTGTAAGCAATACTTGCGCATGGAACATGCAGTTGTCATGTGTGAAGACTGCCTTGGGTGTGACAGTTTAAGCAATGTTTATTTCTGTGGTAGTCTTCTGTTTGTATCTACATTGTAGATTAAGTAGATTTTTATTTCTAATATTATCTTTTAGATTTTATGAGCAAGCAAACAGCTGATGTTAAAATGTTGGTCTATTTTAATACTCATCACATATTTGGTATTTTATTCATCACCTTATTCCTCAGCTAAGTGAATTTTGTATAATATAGTAGGAAGCTCCTGACAAAACAGGAAGATGAGAAGGGGCAAGTCTGCTATAAAGGAAAGGAAAGCTAAGCACACGTGCTGTCAGTGTAAAAGCAAGACATGCATGGAACATACAGTTACCAAGTGTGAAGATCCCTTGGGTGTGACAGTTGGAGCAAAGCTTACTTTTTTTGGTAGAGTTCCACTGGTATTTTCACTGCAATTCATCGAAGGATTTATTCCTGATGTTATCTTTTAGGTTTTGTAACTACACAGCTGTTGTGAAAATGCTGATGTCTATTCTAAATTCAAAATGCATATTAAGAATTTGATTTTGCTCTGATGATCCTGTCAGCTACACTACATAATAAGAACTTTCTGACAAAACAGCAAGACCACTGAAATGTCAAGTATATGCTACAAAAAGGCCAAGAAACAAAACATGTGTGCTGGCAGTATAAGTGATACATCTGTATGAACTGTGCTGTTATCATGTGCAGACCGCCTTAGATATAAGTAAAGATGTTTTTAAAAAGTGCTATTATTATTTGTAGTTCATATAAGAATTTGTAACTTTTTAAAGCCAGTACCCCAGAAGAGTCAATGTTAAAAATCTTGATGCTTTCTTATAAACATTTAACATTAAAAACTCAATACATTTTTGAGATTTTTCCTGTTAAGTACTCATTGTTTGATATATTAAAACTCATAAAATTAAAATAATTCAATAAAATATACTAAAGAAAAAATGTGGGTCTCATCAACCCATGTTTATTGCCTCGATGACAAAATTAGTCTTAATGTAATTTTACGTGAGAAAAAAGTCATGTTTAACTTCTAATCCTAATAACTAACTCTTGCCCAATCAACTTATACACGTTAATAAAGGCTTAAATCAAATAAAAACATGTCACAGATACTGGGGAAAAAACTCTAAGAACATTCCTTATAATTAATCAGTGACATCTTTAAACTGATACGACAGTACGATAAGTACCAAAGGGAGGAAGAAGACCACAATCAATATTAAGTATGTTTATTATAATTTAAGAACAGAATGAAATAAAAGTCCAATTGAAATTTTTATACAAGTCTTTATTTACAACTTGTTTAACAACTGTACACTTTTTGCAGCCTTGAAAACATTTTTTTGTACTTGAATGGGAAAATATAGTTTGACCAAATCTTTACTTTATTCTTCATATACATATACATATTATATGCATACATATAAACACATACATATAGTACCATAACAAATTGACAATCATCAAATTAAAATGAGAAAATGTTATAAAAGGAAATCCAATATTTAAAAAAACACAAAAAAATCCATCTTTCGGTGGTTTCGTGGACTTTTATGTATTTGTAATTTTTAGTTACAATTTTTTGCTGATGTTCTCTAACAAGCCATTCATCTCTGAAAAATGGTTGAGAAATACACCAATTTTAATACATAGTAACTTAATGGTGAACAGGTAGAAAATGCTTGGGCACTATTATGTACAATGTTGCTAGATCCTTATCCTATTTTCATTTATGAAGTGAGGAATTCAGAATCCCCAAGTGGACATCATTTTTGGATTATAATAACAAAGAATAACTTTTGCAAAGGCTAAACTGAAAAGTGGAGAATGAAACAAACAATACAGAACAGTAATACTTAAGACATGAGTATAATAAGGCTTTAGAGCTGGGACTGTAATCAACACAACTCCAACTCCAATGTACCAAGGTGCTTTCCAGCTCATCTGAAAAGTTCATAAATACTATAGGGAAATAATTCCACTATATATGCCTAAATTTTTGATGGTTTAAATTTAGAAATCAAAGTAACGTAAATTACTAAAGGTTTGATTTTACCACTTATTACATAATAAAAACTGGGTGTTTTAAATGGGGAGCTACCGCCATATGGAAAAATTGCAAAATAAGATACACCTAGAAATTATTTTCTAGATTCCAAAGCATTTTCAATTATATAACCTGTAAACAGCAAAATTTGTGATGTCAATGACATTTTAGTGCATTTGAATCATAAGTAAGGCTAATAAAAAAAAAAAGGTGTGTTGTTAAAAAATTAAAAGGTCCCAAATCATTCACTGGCATTTCTGTAGTCATTTTCTGTATTTATATTAAGACTTATAAAAATTTCAAGCATAACGAAAATTTTCCTTAACTTGTATGAGTCTGCTGAACTCTTATTAAATCAGGCCACCAGGAAAACAATGACACAAACTCTAAAATATTCACTCAGGTATATATGAAATACAGTAAGAATTCAACATAAATTATTGTGGGGTTTGATATTACTGGATCAATTCTGTTGTCTGATTAGAGAACTTTAAAAAGGAAGAGGAAAGTCTCATGACTTCCTAACAGGATACTTCTAACCGAGCAGCAATCTTACTCAAAGGAATTATGATTAGTAGAATGCTTGCCTAGCATGTGAGAGGTGCTGGACTAGAACCCCACCATGTGCGCGCACACACACACACACACACACACACACACACACCCTTGTTTTCACCAAAAAAATTTCACATATATGTCAGCATACTGTAGATCATTTTAGCATTTTAGTAACAGGCTAAGTAAACTTGTAATAGATATCTTAAAATGTTTTCACTAGTTAAATCACATTCTACTAGCAAATGTTTGGTTTATATGTAAAGCTTAATTTGATCCAGGTTATTAAGAGTTGGAGGCTATAACCAAAAATTATTTGGATGGGCATGGTAGTGGCCATCTATAATCCCAGCAGTTGGGATGCTGAGGCAGGATTATGGCAAGTTCAAGGCCAGACTGGCTTCACAGTGAGTTTAAGTTCCAGGGCCCTTTAAAAGGGCTGGTATTCATTTTTATAAGAAAAAAGCCTTTTTCAACTAGGTGCTGAACTATGAGTTGTCACAAATTGACTCCCTTTGTTTTCAGCCTCTCCTGTGTATCACAAGTACTGTCAAACTGTGTTTTCTGCAAGTATGGGCAAGTCCTACATCTGTGCTGTTTCTACATGGTAAGCAATGTTTCAATACTGGGTATGTGATGAGGACTAAAGTCTTAACTTGATTTATTTCATAAACTGTCACATGTGGCTGGTGGTACTGGGTTGGTTTGTAATTTATTCTTATCTAGATTAACAAGAAGTCCGTGAAAGTTAACAGACTTTTTGAAAGAGACATATCCATTCAGCAATTAATTGAAAGATATTTAAAATATTATTTTGTTTTTTTGTGTCTGTGTGCAACTTCTTTTACTCTGAGAAGAAAAACAATAGGAGCTCTTCCCTGAATGTTACACTTATGATTTCCAAGTTTAATTGATGCTGTCTTCTACACAGATTGGCTTAAGCAAATCTCACCAGTACAACAGGGGAAGAAAGCATGGTAACATGGAAGCAAGGAAATGCCACAGCAAGTGAGTGTGTGTGTGTGTGTGTGTGTGTGTGTGTGTGTGTTTTGCTAGGAATGGAATCCAGGGTCTCACACATGCTAAGCAAGTGTCCTACCACTGACCTACTCCCCTAACCCCAATTCAGGGATTTTTTTATACAATTAAAAACATGAATCTTATCTAAGAACAAGATGAAACAAGACACTATCCTTACAAGCAAATCTCTCTATTCTTTGTTAGTAACTATATGCCTATGTTTATGTAACAAATATTTCAGTACATACAGGCTATGATTTGAATACTAATATATTCATGTTATGAATAGAAAGTTCTGGCTCTTAAAAAAATCTCTCAATATAATAAACTGAAAATTTTGTCCAGTATGAATTTAGGAAAATAGCCAAGTTCAAAACATGTATCTACTATAAAACTAAGAATGTTTTTGTGGTATTCTGTCACTTTGACTTTTCCCATATCCTCCTCCACCACCTTTCAGATTCTCTGATTTGACAGTGGCTTCTTTTCCCTCCTACTTTAGGTATTGCTGCGCTGAAGAAACTATAAAAGTCAGGGATACTTTGTAAATTCATATTTTTGGAGACAGTACAAAGAAAGTTAAGAAAAATCTTCTGACTAACCAGAAGACAGTTGAGTTTTATTATCCAACTCCAAAAACAAAGTTTCAAGTGTTAGTATTTCAGAGTATCAGGTTTTGTGGTGTAACTTTACAACAGAAGTTTTTTAATGGGACAGGTCAGAAGGAATTCATGCTCAGCAGCCCAATCCAGCTAGATTTCCAGATTTAGAACTTCAGATTCCTGACTTTAAGACATTAACAGAAAATAACACAGAGGAATAGAAAGGGAAAATAATTATCTAATATTAGTAAAGTGCTATAAATTTTGCAGCAAAGTATAAATAATACATAAATGTCTAAAATAACAGTAAATATTAAGATGCTCATTTCTAATACTGATACATAAAATAAACACTAGAATGTATATATACTATTCACTGTCCATAGGTTGACAAATATTTTTTAATATTTCAAGAATATTTTTTAAAATTAATTTTATAACACAAATGCTATACTAATTGCCATATTTTGCCAGTTTAGAGCTCTCATCTAACAAAGCCTGTTCAGAAGTGTTCTATACATATACATCACAACAAAGCCTCAAGATGTTTTTTGGTTCATGGAGGTTGCTCTTTTTGTGATACTTAACTTTTCCTTTAAGCCCAAAGTAGATATAATTTTGGGTTTGACAGCTCCATGATTCTAAAATTTTGAGGCTGTGGACACCTGTTTTAATCTTGATTCTGAGCCTAGTGGTAATATATCATGCACATAAAGGCTCACTCTAAATATACTTTTAAAAATTTTGTTTTTGTCTTCCTTTTAAAGAATATTTTTTATGGGGTTACTATATATAATGAAAGGGGACACACAACTTAGCTAATGGTGTGTAAACTGGACAAAGTGGCAATCCAGTTGACTGTTAGTAATGCTTTTCAGCCACCCAAGATTTTTCTCATATCAACATAGTATCTTGAATGGCCTGAAATAACCATCATAGATACAGTGATAACTTCAGTCTCACAATAAAAATAATTTTCCTAAAAATGTGATTTTCTAGGCACTGAAACATATACAGTTGTATTGTATTAGTGGTTAGTTAATACTCACTGAAGGGAAAGACAAATAGAAATTAGGTGTTTAAATACTCCCATCAAATGAATGAGTATTAAGACAAGATTTTATGTAAGCTGCAATTTTGGGACCATCATATTTTCACTGTGTTTTTTTTTTTTTTTGCGGAACCAGGGATTGAACTCAGGCCCTTGCGCTTGCCAGGGAAAGCGCTTATTCCACAGAGCCATCTCCCCGGCCTCATATTTTCACTGTATCAGTACTTTTAACTGCCTAGATATTCAATAGGCCACTTCTGATTCCAGCATCCCCATTCCACTCTCCAGAATAGATCTGCCTTAAAAGCTTCACTAATTTAATGTCAATTCTCATTTATATTCTGTATGTAAACTTAGTATTAGAAAACATAAAACAAAAATACTGGAGACAGCAAATAATATTGAATATACAAATATATGTACACAAATATATGTGTGTACATATTTAGACATAGACATACACACTTGCATCTCTGGGAAGCACTTCTGGAAACCCATAGTCGCCAAAACTCATAAACTTGCCCTACTTTGGCTCAGGTCAAAGAAAAAAAAAAAGTCTCATCTCTATTATTTTACTTCAATGGGAAGACTGATCTAAAGATACTGTAGATTTTGTATATTCATAAACATAATGCATGTGAACTGGATTATCAATCAGTGTATGCTTCCCAAGAACATATCAGTGATTTAAGAGAGATGGATAAAATTACAATACTGTCCTTCATTTTATAAAAGGGGTGTTAAATATCTCTTTTATAATTCACAGGAATAGGGAAGAACAGAAACTTGCCATGCCAGCACAAATTATTTTACATTTTTCAGGCTTCTGAAAATGGTTTCATTTCATAAACCTCTAAAACTTTATTGTGCTACTATTAAGACAATAAAGAAAACATTTTCAAAAACTTCAATGAAAGAAACATATACTAATTATTTAAACATTTTTTATAAGCCAGCCACATGGTGGCACATGCTTGTAACCTCAGCAACTCAAGAGGTTAAGGCAGGAGGATCGTCATGAGTTCCAAGGCCAGCCTAAACCACATGAAGAGACCTCATCCCAAAAAACAAAAAAAGAAAGAAAAAAAAAAAAAAAAAAGAATAAATTCAGCAGTCACTTCTAAACCAGGATGAATAAACTACCTACAGAAGTAGCTATTTTGACTTTTTTTTTCATTGAAACCCTTTTTAATTTGTGAAAAAAAATAAAATCCATGATAAAATAACCTTCATTGATTCTGCTATCTTGTTTTATTGTGTTCAGTATATGCTTTCACTCTACTTTTAGAATACCACACACTGCTAAGTATAAAGCTACCTCAATTAAATGGCCTTTTCTGAACAAAAACATCCCCTTACATACAATAACAAATCAGCTGTGCATGGTGGTGCAGGCCTACAATTCCAGCACTTTGGAGGCCAAAGCAAGAGTACCACTCCAAGTCTAACATCACCCTGGGTGGTGAGTTCAAGGCCAGAATAAACTAATTACATAGCAAGGTCCTATCTTGGGGGGAAAAGGCCAAGATCCTCTTTATAATAATATTCTTATATTCTTATTTTGCCTTTAGCAAAAAAACAAGAGGCCAAACACTTTAGGATCAAAGAAACTCTTATCCACATGGGTATAAATTAGCTAATTTCTACTGTGGATATCTTTTCAGATTAATTAATCTCATATTTCTCAAACCTGCATAATTGTAACATTCTTGGAGAATAAGGTCTGAGTAGCTATGTGAGATTAAATGTAGAAAATTAAAGAAATTTTTATATTTTTGTATTTTAGGGAAGAGTCTACAGGGTGTTCAGGGTCCCACTACCAGATTGGACTTGCAGTGATCCATCTGTTTATAGCCCACCAAGAGCAAGGAAATTATGGTAAGATAATACTTACATGGTGTAAAGGTTTTAAAGTTTAAAACATTGTATTATCATTAAAATAATAGATAAATACTTGAACGGGAGCTTCAGATGCTCAAAAATATTTCAGATCTTAAGATTAAACAAAACTGAAACTAAAAAGATGTGAATAAAGTGGCTCAGATAAAACCTGTCTTTTCTTCAGCCTAACTCATCCTTTAATTGGTGATTTTCCACTTTGAACAGCATGGTTTTTCATTTCATTGTGAGAATTAATGAAATAATGCTTGTTTCTGATAAACATTTAGATTACTTTTGTACAACTGAGGTTTTATTAGATTAACAAAATAACAGAACTTCAAGAAAATCAAAGACTATAATATTATCCTTACTCTAATCATCTCATTAAACCAATATTGCCAGGCTAAGGATATCCAATAGAAATATTTACTTACTGATAAACTTTCAAATATGGTTCTTTTATTCGGAAACTTACTTTTCTTTGTTGCTGTATTCTCAAGTAATTGGACAAATGATAAAAAAGATGTGATTCAATTTTTCAAAGGTCTTTTAAAATATGTACAATTGAATTGTTCTTATTTCAGATATGAAAGACTGTATTTACTAGATCCTTTCTTATCAACTTCTTAAATGCATATTGTTAAACATAAAAATGTTCTTCTTTATTAACTTTGACTTTGTAGGCTTTTCAGAGTAAGAATCCAGAGGCTGTGTGACAGCTTTTACTACTGGAGACTGTAACAGTGTCCTTATTCCACTGCTAACAGAGGACTAGTTGCACTGTACAAGCTCACTGTAGCTTCAGGAAGCTACTGAATGCTATGAGTGTATGAAAATATAAAGTATATATCAAGCTCCTGATGCCTCTAAACTTCTAGACACAGCATGTACTACAACAAACTCTTTGGTAAATTATTAATCATTACTAAAGAAATACAAATGTCATAAATCCCATCCAAAGCTAGACAGAGAAGAGTTGCCACTGTCATGGTTAAGTTTATTCTCAGCTTCCTTTCTTTTGGTAGCAGGGATCAAGCCCAGCACCTTGCACATAGCAGGTAAGCACTCTCCCAGTGGGCTATGTCCCTAGCTTAGCTTATTCTTGGATTTCTGACACCTAAAATATATTGATAGTATTCCTTATAAAAATCTGCTTTAATTTTATTTCATTTTTATTTCTGTCCTTTTGAGACAAGGCTTTTCTATGCAGTTCAGGCTAGTCTTTAAATTACATTGTAGCCCAGGCTGGCCTTAAACTCACAGTGATCCTCCTGCCTTAGCTGGAGTGCTGGGATTACAGGCATGCATCACCATGCCTGGCCTGTTTTTAAACATCATAAAATGTTTAGAAATATTTCTTCTATGTAATGAAAATAACATACCAAGCTTTAAGGGCACAGTAAAGAGAGTAAAAGTTTTAACTGTGGACACTACAATTACAGAGGACAATAAATGCTGAAGAAAATCCAAAATAAAACTTTTAAAAAGCTTGATACTTTTCTAACCCCTTAGAAAATATCTGAGTAGGTGTGTGGCCAGGAGTTCAAGAATGGGCAGTAGTACAGATAAAAAAAGCCTCTCACTTTACAGACGTAATTCATTTAATGAGTAGCTCGCAGTCTCTTTGCTTTCATCTATCTTATCCTGTGAACATTAATTTCTCAATAATTTAATTTTTATCAAGATTAGTGTTCAGATCCCAACCTGCTTTAAAAATGATTGAATCTTTATGCTTCTGTGAAATAAAGGTGGGGTCAGAACCTTCTTACATTAAAAAAAAATCTTTTATTGTGAAAACCTGCAAAAAGGTGATAAATGTCTGTAATTCCAGGCACTCAGGAAGCTGAGGCAGGGGTATAGTTTGAGGCTGGCCTGAACAACACAGGGAGACTGTGAGACAGACAGACAAATGTTGACCAGATCTACCTAGCCTACAAGCCCACAATCATTCTAGTCACTTGGTTTTCTCCACTGTTACTAACTCTTGTTGCTTTAATGTTCTTAGTGGGCAAAAGTAATCACATTGTCTTCGGAACTCTCACATTTAACTTAAAAAACTGCACAGTGCATGGCGTCATTTCTGTGTATGTTCTAATACCCTTCTTCAAGAATGATTTCTGAGAATAAAAACACTATACTTTTAAGTCAATTTTGTTATAAAAGGGGAAAGAGCATTTAAAAATCAAACACATAGTTTCTAAAAATTCTTAGTTACACTGAGCTGACTTAAATTACTTATTTATAATTTAATACACAGAGCTAAATGAAACCTGAACTTCCAAATAGCCAGTGCATGAAATATCATCAGCATATTATATTAGGTGACCTATGTAAAACAAAGAACTGACATAACTTCAAGATTGTTTTGCTTTTAAGAAACGTGCTATGGTGTAACAAAAAGGCCAGATGGGCACTTAAATATAATTTGGGACCAAATACTTACACAAATCAGTATGGAAAAAGACTAAAGGCATTTCATTTTAAAGTGAATGATGTCTCACATTTACATAGCACCTTATATAGAGAAAGTGCTTTACATGATTTCTTGACAGTCACTTGTCAATGTAAATAAATGTAGTCTATAAGCACTTTGAGGCAAGCAAATACCCAAGAAAATCTACTCACTAACAAATTCTTGGACAAGTAGATATAACTAAGAAAAAGTATGAAGACATCTGTCATAATATCACATACAGAAGTCATTCATGATCTTAATGGCTGATAAGAAAATGTTTAGCAGGAACTACTGAAAAATGGAAAGGTTTAAATGAAGGAATAAAAGTAAAACAAATGAGGCACAAGTGAACAAACTGCCCAACAGGTAAGGCTTCCTATAACCATAAGTATGTGAAAAAGAAATCATTTAGCTGTGGAGAAAAGTTGAAATTATAAATGTGAAACACATGGCTAGAATCTGATTCTGTTATTAAGTTATTCCAAAGCAAGGGAAAAAAATTAATGTACTACCTGATTTCTTTCTTGTATAATTTCTCCTCATATAACATTACCAATGCGTTCATTTCTGCTAGCAAACAGAATAGCGCTGAATAATAAAAGTTCACGGATTTATGTTTTAAAAATTTTCTCCAAAGCTTAGGACAATTTAGTTTCCTGTAAACTCATTTTTTTTCCCCTCTAAATAATTCTGCCAGGTGCTTTAAGTAAGATAAGATTCAATTAGCACCTCTGCCAATGTATTTAAGTCTTTGCAAAAAGTGCACTTGTCAACCATTCTGTGCAGTAAATATGTAAGTTATTTGAAGTGCATTGTGAAAACAGATTAATACATCATAAAAAGATTAATTCCCTTTAAACAAAGACATTCTTATAAAGCACAGTAACACAGAAGCACAATAAAGAATATAAATTGTATATCAATTGTTGGCAGAAAATCTAATTCAATACAAAGCCTATACCATTGGGAAGAGGACATTTCCATACAAAGAAAAGTATTACACTATTATACAACACTTAATCAGACACTTACAAATTTTTGGCACATTAAAAGAAACTAAAAAGTGTACGAATAAAGAACAAAGAAACTAAAACAAAGATATGAGACAGACAGACAGAGAGAGAGAGAGAGAGAGAGAGAGAGAGAGAGAGAAAGAGAGAGAGAGAGCGAGCTCAATGTAAAACACTAAATACGGACATAGAAGAGAAACAAAAAAATAAGCTGGCTGAGTTTCCTGAAATGTTCTATGTAACAGAAGTATGCTTCAATGCAGGTTGTTTACTTCTACTGGCAAGACTTCTCTACCTTGCTGTGGCTGGCTGAACGTGGCCTGGATAAGATCTTCTTGTGCTGGTTGCTTGTCTTTGCCTAGCTAGAAATGACTGCCCTGAACCAGTGCTAGCTAGTCTATCTTCAGCTGCTTTTTTATGCAGAGTCATTCCCTGTAACATTAAGGAAAAAAAAAGTAATCAATGAAAAAATAGTGGAATATGTTCTTACAGAAGAAAATTTCTTGTAATGGTAATCAACTTTAGGACCTTGTGCTTGTCAGGTAGGTGCTGCATAATTATATCCCCAGGCCAGAAGAAAATTTCATTATGTATAATTTGTTACACTACACAGTAAAGCAGTTTAAGAAATATTGATTCTATTTATTATAGATTAAGATCTTTTAATGGCATTTATTTCCAACAATTAAGAACCAATCTTTTGGAGAAATTAAGGCTTACTTTTCTGAATTTACAACAGATAATGGAAAGATTTTTGGAATATGTTACCCATACCCCCCATTCAAATTAAATGTATTTTTTTGAGGTACTGGGAATCAGACTCAAGACCCATGCTTGCCAGGCAGATGCTGAGAAATTAAACACATAAAGTGACTTTCTAAGGAAAAAAAAATAATTGTAGTAGTTGATTAACATAGGTTTTGAAAATCAAAAGGGCTTATTTAGAAAGAAAAAACACTTAATGCAATTATTTCTTTTTTTAAATGCAATTATTTCTTATGACAAACGCCACACTGGGTATTATACATACCTCCATGCTGTTTTTCTTCACTTCAGAGCAGACCTGTATTCTCAAATTAAGAAAAGTTCCTAACTGCCCACTACAGAGGGCCCAACCAAGAGCAAGGGGGTCTCTTTTGAAGAAGTAAAGGTCACCTATTTCACCTTAGAGAGGCAGCAGGGCTCAAAACACCATCACAGGAGTGTTAAATGTCAAAGTGTTCCCAGAAGGTGGAGGAGTAACATGAATAATAGCTTACTTTATAAAGGTAGACATCCAAGAGCAGATCAGGAAAAAGCAGTTGTGGTATTATTTTAATAAACCAATGAAGAAAGGTACTGCATAATTATAGAAACTTTAGGAACTGGGAGGTACTATTTAATCTCATCAATAACTGGACACAGGTAATCTGTAAGATTAGAAGCTCTCTCCTCTCCACCTGTCTTTCATTCATTCATTCATTCATTCATTCATTCATTCATTCATTCTTTCTTTATTTATTTATTTATTTATTTATTTATTTATTTATTTGGTACAGGGTCTCACTATGCAGCCCGGACTTGTAGTGACCTTCCTCTCTCAGATTCCCAAGTACTGGGATTAGAGGTGTATGCCACCATGCTTGGCTAGAGGCAAATTTTCTTATTACTGCTTAGTTCTAGGAAAACACTGGTCCTGGCTTTACACTGCCTTTTTTTTTTTTTAATGAACATTTTACTGTTTACATTGTTTTTTATTTCTGTATTTAGGACAGGGTCTACAGGGTCTTACTACATAGATCAGACTCATAGTGATTCTCCAGTTTTCAGCCTCCAAAGCACTTGGATTATAGGCACATGCCACCACGCCCAGTCTCAATCACCATCTGAGCACGCCCCAGGGATGGGGCGAGCAAGGATCAAATGCAGACCTCTATGCTCTACCTAAGCAGGCACTTTAATCCACTGAGCTATCAGGCTGGCCCTCTGATTTTGCATTTTTAACATAATTTCAATCTATCATATCTCCCCAGATATCACACAATTCCCTAATGAAAAATTCCAGCATAACTTTTTTTAAAGTCAACCTGAAAACAAATTATTTAAAGATTTGAATAAAATAGACAAACATCTTTTGACAATCTTTATTTTATCTGTATCTGGACTAAAATCTAGACTGTATAAAAAATTCAACATTGTTGAATTCCTATTACTACGTTTAGTGAAATTTTGTCTTGTTTCTAATTTTTTTTTTACTATTTTATATTCTTTAAAAATAAAAATAAAAAACCCACACAAAATTAAAGTCCCCCAAAACAAAAGATCCAATCAAAAAGTGGGCAACTAAAATAGACACTTCTCAGAAGCAACACAAATGGCCAATGAATACATGAAAAATGTTACATCAGAGATACCACCTTACCCCAGAAAAAATGACTATCATCTAAGAAGAAATGCTGGTGAGGATGTGGGAACAAAGGAATTCTTCTACATGTTGGTAGGAATGTAAATTAGTACAACCACTTGGGAAATCAGTAAAGATATTCCACAAAAAACAAAAACAAAAATAGAAATTACATTTGATCCAGCCCTTCCCCTTCTAGGTATCATCTCAAAAGCGTTAAAGTTATCATCTTAAAAGGATGTCTGCAAACCCATGCTTACAGCAGCACCATTTATAATAGCTAGGTCTTGGAAACAGCACATATATCAATCAACAGATAGATGAATAGGGAAATATTTTATTTATACATAATGGAGTAATACACTACATAAACAAAGATAAACTTCAGGTATTCATAAGCAAATAAACTTTTGATTTTTTAAAAAAATGTATTTAGTACAGGGTCTACAGGGTCTCACTACAGACTGGGCTCGTAGCAATCCTCCTGTTTTCAGCTTCCCAGGAGCTGAGATTACAGGCATGCGCCACCACACCTAGTCTCACTGGCTGTCTGAACATGCTCCAGGGACAGGGCTGGCACAGCTTGTGGTACCGGGGATCGATCCCTGGCCCCTGTGCTTTGCCTATGCAGTTGCTTTAGTCTGCTGAGCTATCTGGCCGGCTCTGAACTTAACTTTTGGGAGAGGTACTGTGAATTGAACTCAGATGTCATGCTTGTCAAATAGGTGCTACATTGCTGAGCTATCACCCCATCCCCAAATGAATTTACCTTGAGAATAGAATGGTGAGTGAAATAAGTCAGACATACAAGGTTAAATATTGTATGGTTTCTCTTATATGAGAAACAAAAAAATACACAAATTAATAAAGAGAAAAATAGTAGATAAATAGAAAGAAGTTCAAGTAATTCTCCAAGTTATCTATTGTTTCAAAAATATTTTAATATATATGCTAATTGGTTTCATTTGTACTACTAGTTTCTTTTGTTCATTGTACTGTTATCTGTTTCTTCTTTGTAAGAGAGAATGTTTTTATGACGTTCTCTGAGCAACATTTTGGCAATTTTTTTATGATAATAAAACATAGTTTATTAGCTGCTATTCTCTATTTTGTATTGAAGTTTTGTATTTTTTAATAAAAGAATGCCCTTTGTATTTACTTGTAGTACATTAAAACAAAAAATAAACTCTAATTTAGCTACCTATATTGAAATTATAACTTATTTAAAATATTATAGCTTTTTTCACTTCTACACTTGCAGCAATTCATTCACATTCTTTACACTTTTAAAACCCTTACATCCATCATAAAACTATTCTTTGCACTAATTAATATGTTTTTCCAGCCCTCAACAACTCCATTTTCATTTAAGTTGGCTGACATGCAGGGTTTTCTGAATGTAAGCAACATGTAGTTACTGGTTATCTAATCTTAATATAGTTTGTATAAATCTGTTTACTCTTTGAAGAGTTAAAAATTAGGACTATGCTTTTTTGGGGTGTTGTTTTTTTGTGAGACAGGATTTCACTATGTAGCTCAGACTTTGAACTCATGGTCATACTCCTGCCTCCCAATTGCTGGGGTTACTGATGTGCGTCTCCATACCTGGTGAAGACTACTCTTTAGTGTCAAAGTCACAGAATAAATCTGTTTCTGTAAGCAATAGTACGTGAAACCACACAAATCGATTAATAATGTAAGATTATTAATGAAGACTAAGATACAGAGCTACAAGAATGACATTACTAAGCTTAACAGAGGAATAGTAAAAATCGGGATTTATTTTCAGAGAACTTCATTTAAATGTGTGGTTTTGTTTCTATGTTTAGATTTTTATTTTATCATTTTTTATGTTTAGATTTTTAAGACATCTACATTTGTTAATAATATTCTACACTCAAAATTATTTCTTTTCTAAAAATAGTTGTGTTGAAATCTTAGTCTTGACCAATACTAAGACAAATTTGACTAAGATAAATATAAATGTTGATACATTATGAAATTTATGAAATTTTAGCAAAGATCAAAGCCCACTGCTAGACCAGGGACATTAACCCTCGAGAAGCAGTATCAGTTACTACTGCAAAACAAAAACAATGGTCTTATGCTAACAGAAGCATAGGGCCAGAAGAATATGTTGAAAGGAATCTGGTTTGGTTACCTGTTTCAGACACAGAAGTTGTTTCATTGGGAAGAATAAGAACAAAAGGAAGAACTGAGAAAAAATACGAACACATAGTTCTTCAGATAAGAATGTTGATGAGCATTCAGTTTTCCCTGAATACATTTACAGGGTTCTGGGACATTGAACTTAAAAGCCTCCAGAGGAGTTAAGGTCTGTGCCTGAAAACATGTCCCCCCCATGGCACAGCGAGGCTGTCCTAAACGTAAGTTCTACAAAGGCACTGGGGCAGTCACACACCAATTAGGTCAGAAAGGTGATGCTCATAAGGACTGTGTTCGTACATGATTAATGTTCCTTTCCCTGCAACGTGTGGGCTGACACTGAGCTTTCTATCCTCTATAGTACCCAAGTCTTCAAAATGCATTCACTGTTCACAGTGGTTATCATATTTGCTTTTCAGTCCTCAGGTCAGGACTGAGGTTTTGTTAGTGTGTGTTAGGACAGCAACAACTTTCTCATTCTTTGGTTATAGTAAAGAAAAGGCAATATAGGAAATATCTACTGAACTTTCTATTATGTTCTAAAATGCTATTTGTCTTACCATATTGTACCAGGCACTAACAATATATTTCTCCTCCATGTCTCTTTGACTCTTCGTTTTCTCATATTCTTTCTAAAGAATAACCAAATATAAACATATAAGATAATTCAATATAAACAAAATATTACAATTGCCTAAATCCATAGACATAATTATGTAACACAGCAAGGCTTCTAGCAAATAATCAAACATCAAAATAGTATTTTATTGTACAGTACAGTAAACTACCTCTAATGAATGGAACAGTCGGTCCCGTTCCTGGAGTTGATTTTTAAGAGCTTGTATTTCTGGTGCTGCTCCTTGATTTTGTTTAGGATCTAAAGTACGGATAACCTGCAAGAGTAATGAAAGAAAAATTTACAAAGTCTTGGGCTATGAGCATAACTTGGTAGTAGACTGCTTGCATATCAAGTGTAGGTTCCTGGATTCAATCCCCAATTCAATTCAAACCTGCTTTCCCATACATTTCTCTAAAATACCTTTCTTTCCAGTCCAACTTTTCAAAGGAGTCTCCACACTGATTTCCATAATGGTTGCACCAATCTACATTCCCACCAGCAGTGGAGAAGGGGTCCTTTTTCCCCACAGCCTCTCCAACATTAGTTGTTGGTTGACTTCTTTATCATAGCCATTCTTTCTGGGGTGAGATGATATCTCAATGTTGTTCTAATTTGCATTTCACGGATGGCTAGTGATGTGGAGCATTTTTTCATATATTTATTTGCTTCTTTAATTTCATCCTCTGAGAAGCATGTGTTCATCTTGGATGCCCATTTCCGGATTAGGTTTTTAATTTTGGGGGCCCTAGTGTTTTTTAGTTCTTTATAAATTCTAGAGAGCAGACTTTCGTCTGAGTACTTATTTGTCATGATTTTTTCCCAATTTGTGGGTTGTCTTTTCACTTTGTTGGTAATTTTTTTGACATGAAAAAACTTCTCAGTAAGAGCAGGTCCCAGTTGTTAATCCTTTCAACTGTTTCCCATGTGATTTGATTTCTGTTCATGAAGTCTTTGCCTACCCCTATGTTTTCAGGAGTTCCTCCTACTTTCTCTTCCAGGAGATTTAGTGTCTCTGCTTTAATGTTTAGATCTTTAATCCATTTTGACTTTAGTTTAGTGCATGGTGATAGGCCTGGGTCAAGTTTGAGTTTTCGGCATGTAGAGAGCCAGTTTTTCCAGCACCATTTGTTAAAGAGGCTATCTTTCTTTCAGTGAGTATGTTTGGCCCCTTTGTCAAAGATAAGGTGGCCGAGTGTGTTCATAGGGGCTTCATATCATAGGGATATATTTGTGCCTATGTTTATAGCAGCACAATTTGTGATACCAAATCTTGTTAACAATCAAGATGCCCATCATGTTAGGAATGGTTGAAAAAGATGTGGTATTTTTACACAATAGAGTATTACTCAGCTATAAAGAATGATAAACTCGAAGCCTTTATATTGAAGTGGATGCCACTCGAACACATACTCATAAGTGAAATAAAGTAGACACATGTGTAAATATCGTATAGTTTCCCTAGTATAAGAACTCAAAAGAAGAAATACAAATAGAAAGGTATAATACAAGTAAAAGGAAAGCAAGATCTCAAGGACTAATCAAAAGAGGGAAAGAAGAAGACCTAGGAACCATGAATAAGTCAAGCCATGCAGTTATATGTAGAAGATGGGCAAGGCAATGATCCTGAGAATCTCCAGAAGATTTTTGAATCTAGCAGTTAATTGGAAAGATTCTCACCCTGACTAATGATATATACTGATACCTGTGAACTAAGCAACGGCACTGAAAATGGTAATCTGTAATAGTAGTTTCATGCTTGGAGTGCCTGTCATTCTGGTCTTCTGAATACGGGCTGCTTCTCATGACATGCCATTTGCTGCTGTGCTGTCTCTCGGGTAGATGATTGTTCAAAAGAAGGGGGTGGTGAATAAAGGCAAGAGATAGGAAAAGGAATATTGTGGGACTGTCCTGCTTCAAGGTTGTATATGGTTAGATTATTGGACTTACGTATAAACATAAGAAGTATATAATTCGGGGCTGGTGAGATGGCTCAGTGGTCTAAAGCACCTACTTAGAACAAGCTAAGCTAAGCAAAGCATAGCACAGGAACCACGGTTCAATCCCACAGCACCACAT
>NW_004524592.1:16529791-16580232 GCF_000260255.1 Octodon degus | reverse complement strand
GGATACAGATGAATGTCCATTTTGTATCTGTGTATTCAAAGTGGTTAGGATAGATATACAGTTACATTCTCTTAATGAATAGAGGGATTTGTTCTTTTTTGGGGGGGGCAGTTTAAAGCCTTTTATTTGGGGGAAGGGAGGGAGAGATGGCAGAGGAGAACATGGGATGTAGAGGGCAGTAAGACTGTTCCTCTGCAGGATGCTGTAGTGGGGGACGCATTCCTCACCCACGTCAGGCCTACAGAACACGGAGCATGCAGAGGATTGCTGGTGCAAACTGTAAAGCAATGGTAATCCACAGGACACTGTGTAGGATCTCAGGTAAGGGAAACTGAGGGGGGCAGGTGAGACGATGTGGGACTGTCTAATTGTCTCTCAGTTTATCTTTTTGCAAACCCCAAACTGCCTCCCTCAAAGATAAATTCAGTTTTTTGGAAGAGGCCAGGACACTGAATCCAAGGTGTGTTGAGCTACAGTTCCAGAGCTTTTTATTTATTTTTAAAATTTTGGAACAGTGTGTTAGTTGATACATTGTGTCAACTTGTCTGAATCAGCTCTGGCAGTTCTTGGAGTGGGTGCCCAGTCCTGCAGGTGGGCAGGGCCCAACCTGGGAGCTATAGCGGGATTTATTCTAATGGTGTTTGTAAATAGGATATCAAGTCTGCATCTTGTACAGCAATTAACCACTAGGAAGAATGTATGCAATGTGTTAATTATTGAAACTGTCCTACCAATTTGGTTTGAAACTGTCTCATTGCTATTTGTTTCTCAATAAAATTATGGAAAAAAAATAAAATAAAAAAGTAAATATGATGCCACTTTTCAAATATTGTCTGATTAGGTCATAAAATGATATGCTAAACATTGTCCTACGTTTATATACAGAGATCTGACATGGATCATATATGATATTCAATGATCAACAATTCTGAACAATTTGTCTCTCAGGGGTTTGACTTTAAGGACTCTATTTCAATATGTTTCTTACTCAAGTAAATTGGTTAGAGCTGAGTTCTCAAAAATCTGTCCAAACCACATTGTCTTTGTTTCCTGATTTAATGAGGACAGCTAAAATTTATCTGACTTTCTTGGTTGACACTGCACTTACTAACTTAGGTCTAATTTAACAACAAATTATTCATATCAGAAGGCACATATTGGTCTAGCCTCGTACAATATTCATAGACCTCATCAAATCTCTAGATTCTTCAATCCATTTGTTGAGACTATCCACCACAGACAACCACCTTTTTAACATCATGCATTTATGTATGCATATGCTTTTGAAATATGTTCCTTGTATTTTCATTCTAAAATGTCATGACTTTAGGAAATGATGTATTAGTAATGAAAATACTCATGTGATTTGGCATATTGAACTGGACAACATTATCAAAATGTATTTCACACTGAAGTAATATGTTGAAAGATGATTAACTAAACTTATGAATGATGATGGAAATTTTGTATACATTAAAATCAATTATGTGATTAAAAAAATACCTTTATGACTTTAGTACAGGGTCAACAGGGTGTACAAGGTCTCACTACTAGATTGGACGCATAGTAATCTGCCTGTTTACAGCCTCCCAAGGGCTGGGATTACAGGAGCGTGCCACCACACCCAATCTCAGTTGCTGTGTCAGTGTGCCCCGGGGGCGGGGCTGGCACAGCAAGCCGGGGATCAAACCCCAGCCAAGTGGCTGTTGCACTTTGCTGAAGCAGGCACTTTGACCTCCTCTGCTCCCAGTCCAGGACTCAAATATCAGTGCACTGCATTTGGTGATTAGGTAAAACTTTTAAAAAGCCCATTGCATGGCCTATTTTTCCATGACACTTTCACCTCCAATTCTGGTTTTACCTGATGTTTTCCTTGAACATATGCTTATTTTCTTTTAAGTGGGGATTGAACTCAGGACTTTGGGCTTGCCACACAGGCATTTATGCTGCTGAACTATCTCCCTGGCCAATGATACTGTTAAATGTGTTTCAAGTGCCTCCTTTTTCCTCTGAACTGAAAGTTAGGTCTAGAAGACTTAAATTAGATGAATTGTTACTGACATGATATGCATGATGAGGCAGCGGTGCTTGTGTGTAATGCCATATGTTAATTCTGATTATTGGTTATGGTGGCAACTTATTTCCTATAGAAGATAATATTTTCTTCTTGGTAATCAGTAACTAATCTCTGAAGAAACCTATTCTGAAAACTACTTCTACGTCTCACTTTTTTTTTTTTTGTATTTTAGGGAAGGGTCTACAGGGTGTTTAGGGTCTCACTACTAGATCAGACTTGTAGTGATCTGCTGCTCAAGAGCTGGGATTATAGGCATGTGCCACCATGCCCAGTCTCTACTGACATCTCAAGGCGCCCCAGGGGTGGGGTTGGCACGGCAGGCCCAGGGATCAAATCCCCGGCCTGTGTATCTGCTTGCAGGCACTTTATTTTTTTTTTTATTTTTATTTATTTTATTTTATTTTATTGCAGAACCGGGGATTGAACTCAGGTCCTTGCGCTTGCCAGGGAAGCACTTATTCCACTGAGCCATCTCCCCGGCCCCTTTGCAGGCACTTTAATCTGTTGAGCTATTTGGCTGGCCCGTCACACTCTTTTTTTTTTTTTTTTTTAATTCAAAGATTTCATTTGTTTTCAATATGGCAAGCATTCTATATTTAAAGACCTCATTCTGTATGTGGTAGTGCATGCCTATGATCCTAGCACTTGAGAGGCTGAGGCAGGAGCACCATGGTAAGCTTGAGGCCAGCCTGGGATAGACAGTAAGTTCAAGCCAACCTAAACTACACAGTGAGATCTGTCTCAAAACGAACAACTCACCCCTCCAAATCCTCAGTGAAGGGTGATCAGGAAGTGCATGAGTCACCCTCATATTGACATTCATTTTTACTTACACTTTTGGCTTTCTCTAAGTATTTTTTATAACGTTCCTCCATTTGCTTCATCTCCTCTTCCTTCTTTCGTAAAGCTTCTTGTAATTCTTCAATTTTTAAGGCTACAGACAGGAGATAGTAAAAGAGAATTTTTATATTTTAATAACTTAAAACTGTATTAATTTAAAAAATTAATAATGAACAGAATTGAGAGACTGTTTAGCCTATTACTATACATTTTTTAAAAACACCAATTCAAAAAATTGTTTTTACAAAAAGCTTTTCTTTAATAAACAAGAATCCAGTATAGAACAGTATAAGTTTACAATAATTCCACTGATGTACAAAAAAATGCAGTATACTCATACAATGTAATGTTACACATTCAATTTTGATACATGCTAAAACATGGAACAAAATGCTAAGTAAAAATAAAAGACATTATGCTAAGGCAAATATGGAAGCAAAAAAAAGATTACTTTATGGTTGTACTTATGAAAAAATTTTAGAAATAGGCAGTGGTGATGGCTGCATAATACTGTAAATGGACTTAACAATACTGGACAGTACACTTAAGGTGGTTTAAGTCTTACATTTATTTTACAACAATTTTAAAAAGTAGGGCTGGGAGTGAATTTACAGTAATAAAGGACTTGCCTAGCATTGTGAAGCCTTAGCTTTGATTCTATAAAAAATGTTTAAGAAAGTTTGCCTCTCATCTATATAAAAGAACAAGGCCATATCTATAGATGTAAATGTAAACAGATGTGTAAGTTTAGATAACTTACATTAGAATTGGCAGTTAAGAAAAATTCTGAAGTATAACCAGTTTAACTAGTAATTTAAGATAAAAGAATATGCTTTGTTAACAAGGCAAATTCTTCAATTTCTGGCATAGTTAAAAGGGCCTATTTCTATATAAATCATTACCTCAATGTAGTGTATGGTTAACTCAAACCTAAGAGTACTTAGAAAAAACTCACAGCTGTTGTTAAATCTGGGCTCAAGGTCTTCAATAATGGCTCTTTTCTTCTGCAGCTCGTTATTGGCTTCATGCAGCTTTTCTCTGTAGCAAAATACAGGACACTGTATCACAACTATTTGTGTATCTTGATTCTACTTCAAATTAAATATTTGCATGTGTAAGACACATACAAGTATTGCACGACAAAATATTTTGTCTGAAACAATAAGGTATCTTTATTGAAGAGGGCACAATTTTGTTATGTTTTGCAATACGGGTTTACAAAAGTTAAATTTTAAACTCTGCAGAGGTTTTATTTTTTTTAAACTTTGCAGAGGTTTTACATTATAAACTCTTATTGTAGAAAAATAAAGGTTAATGGAAAGAACACACCAACAAGAGTGGAATGATGATACATATAATTACATAAATAGATCTCACAGAGTAATACTGAATAAAGGAAGTCAAGGGTAATATTGTATGATTCTAGTTATAAGAAGTTCTGAGGTGCCAAAATGAATGACAGGTGATAAAGATCAGCACTGTGGTAAATTTGGAGACAAAGTCTATCAAATGAGACAGAGAATTAAAAATTCTTTTGGGCTGTTAGAAGTACTCTGAATGTTGACCCAAACTGCTTATGTATGTAGGTAAACACTTAAAAAAGCAAACATTCATTAAGCCCCTATATATAAGAACTTGAGATGTATACATGCCCTCTCTCCCTATGTGTGTGTATGTATACACACAACACATACACATAAACTATAATTCAATATGAAAAAATTAACAGAGAGCCTTATTTCTTTGTATTTGCATAGTATGTGTAATTGTCCCTTGATAGTATTAACTGTGGCACTATGATAGGAAAGAAGTTGTAGAAACTGGAAGACACAGAAGAACATTAACAACAACAAAAAGAGCATTAATAAAAATGGAACACTTTATGTCTATTTCTAATTTTTTCCATGTATAATGCCAAAATAAAGCCTTTTTTCCAATATATTTTGAAAATATGATAAACATTTAAAAATGATAACCCAGGTGAATCACCAGATTAAAGAACAGAATTCATCTAAAATCTTAGAAATTGTGTCTCTATCTCCATTGTAGAAATAGCCAAGTCCAGAATTTTAGTCATTCTCAGGATTGTATTTTATTGTTATTTCTAAGGACTGCTTAATTTTGCTGTTTTTAAACTTTCCATATAACTATTTATTGTTCTGATTTATACCTTTTGCTAAACATTATATTGTTGACATTCATCTAAATTGATGTCAGCCTAATTCTCACGTGTCTTTTAATGGCCATATAGTACTGTACTGTTTGAACAAACATTCTATCATTTTCCAATTGGTGGACATATGTATTATTGCTACCCTTCTCTGATCATAAACAACACTCTTTCATACTTTCTTCCATATGTCTCTTGGTGCACATGGACAATAGCTCTAAGAATCCTGGGAATATACAGCAGCACTATGATTTCAAATAGGCAGAGAGCTGGGTGTGGCGCCACATGCTTGTAATCCTAATACTCTGGAGACTGAGGCAGGAGGAGCATTTCAAATTAAGGTCAGCATGGGCTACACAGTGAATCCAGGCCAGCCTGAATTACATAGCAAGACTCTGTCTCAAAACATAAAAAAAGGAAACAAAAAACAAAAGCAAAAAATAGGCAGATTCTAAAGTTTACTAAGTTAATGATATTTAACCTCCTACCAGAACTGAATGAGAATTATCACTGTTTAACATCTTTAGCAGCACATACTGTCTGATTTTTACAGTTTTAACTGATTTGATATGTTTAAAATGGTCTCCACTATATAGTGAGATTCAACATTTTTTTAAGGCAGGTAGAAGCCATTTGGTGTGTTGAATTGTGTCTTCCAAAAAGATAACCTGAAAAGCCAAGAATGGTAGCTCACATTTATAGTCTCAGCTCTCAGGAGGCTGAGCAAAGAGCAGTTTTAAGTTCAAGGGCAGTCCGGGATACATGGTAAATTAAAGGCCAGATTGAACTATACAACGAACCCTGTCTCAAAAACAATATAAAAACCGAAGTAAAAAAAGAGGAAACATCCTAAAAGACAAGCTAAGCTTCTAACCTCTAGTAGTATGAATGTGCTAGTATGTGGAAATTAGGCCCTTGTAAATATAATTAGCTAAGAGAAGTTCACACTGGATGAGGGTGGGCCCTATGTCCCGTACCTGGTATCCCTATAGGAAGGACATGTAAAGAAGCACAGTAGTGTCCTCTACTCTGTGGTTTTGTTTATCTAGGTCTCAGCTGTCTACAGTCAATTACAGTGTGGAAATATTAAATGTAAAATTTCAGATTAAAATAATTCATAACTTTTAAATTAACTTGTGTTCTCACAGGTGTGACAGAATCTTATTTGGTCCTGCTATGTAATGCCTGGCAAGTGAATTATCCCTTGGACCAAGATGCCCACACTGTATGTGCTACTTACCCATTAGTCACTCAGTAATCACTGTTACTAGATCAGTATATTGTTATATGTTTCTAGCTTATTGTTAGATAATGGTGTTAATCTCATATCAGGTCTAATTTATAAGTTAAGCTTTATGATATATATGTACGTACAAATGTAAATATGCAGAAATAGGAAAAATAGTATATAGAAGGCTCAGAGCTATCCACAGTGAGGCATGCATTAGAGGTCTTAGAACGAATCCTTACAGATGAGGGAGCTACTGTACTGAAAAAGGAATGCAGGTGAAGTTGGAAATAGACTGGGGTGACAAATATAGAGCCAATGGGATACCGCGGCCTGCTGACAGCCACCAGAAACGGAGGACAGTGTGGAACAGTCTTCCTCAAAACTTTTGGAAAAACCACCACTGATACCTTAATTTTACATTTTCAGCCCCCAGAACTGAGAAAATACATTTGTTTTTTTTTTTTTTTTTTAATTTTTTTTTATTTTTTTTTTTTGAGAGAGAGAGAGAGAGAGAGAGAGAGAGAGAGAGAGAGAGTGGTGTGTGTGTGTGGCCAGCTCAGCCCACCAGGGGGCGGGGCTGGCTGGCATGTGGTGCTGGGGGATTGAACCGCAGTCCCTGATGCTTTGCCAAGCTAGTTCCAAGTAGGTGCTTTAGACCACTGAGCCATCTCTCCAGCCCACATTTGTTGTTTTAATCCAACCAGATTATCTGTTATGGTACCTCTAAGAAAAAGAATACTGATTTCATCTTTACTAATAAATCCTTTCTATTAAGATTTGGATTTGGCAAAAACAAAACACTGGAAGAGCTAACCAAAATGAATGACAGATTTACCAAAGATATAGAATCTACGAAAAGGCATAAGACAAAAACACCAGTTACAAAAAATTCCTAATTTAGCAAAAATTGCAGTAAAGACCAATGTAAACAGTGGGTTTCTGAAACAGAGGACAAAATGGTAAATCGCAAAAAAATTATTCAGAGAAGCCTTAAAAACAGTAAAAGAATAAGAAAAATTCACCCAAAAGCTACTAGAATGACACAAATATCAACTTAAGGCTAACTGGAGTTAGAAACTAGAAGGCAGCACATGTGGAGAAAGAAAACTTGCTTACAGTACTCTAAACTACAAACAAAGGAAGAGTTCAACACACAAATAAGTGAGGCTTACAAACACGGACGAACTATGATGAAAAAGGCAAGTTCCCCCGAATATATTATAATTAAAGCTCCAAAGAGCCAACAAAAACCTAGAATTTTAAAAGCTGTAAGAGAAGCAAAAAACAGAGATACATCAATGTAAACTGACTAAAATTACAGCAGAATTCTCAACTTTAAAGGCCAAGAAGAGCTTACAGTGTTTTTTTTTTTTTTTTAGAATTGGGGATTGAATTCAGGCCCTTGCACTTGCCAGGGAAGCGCTTTTGTGAGCCATCTCCCTGGCCCAACAGTGGAATATTTTGAGCCCTAAAAACAAACAACTTCCAGCACTGATTAATACATCTCAAAATAGATGAAGAGGACCAGGAAGATACCTCAGCAGCATAAGTGCTTGCCTGGCAAGCGTAAGGTCCTGAGTTTGATCACCAGTACAAAACAAAACACAACACACAAAATAGATGGAGATATAAAAACATTCCATAAAAAAGCATAACTAAATAGATTTATGCACATCAAACCAGCATTCCAGAAAATTCTTTAAGAATATCCTAGAGACAACAAAGCCAAAAAAGTAAAAAAATCCAGATGAAATGAACATACCAAGGAAGGTGCAGATTTTTTAAAAATGGAAAGAGGAAGAAGGGGTTTCCAGAAAGAGCACAATGATAGCAATAAACGCGTTTTAGTAGTTACTCTCAGTGTTAATGGCCTTAATTCCCCAATTAAGAGACAGACTGGAAAACTGAATCAAAAGCAGAATCCAATAGCTTATTACATTCAAGAAACTCATATAATCAAAGAGAGATGGGTTCAATCCCTGGTAATGTTGTGCTGGCCCTGCCCCAGGGACGCTGAGCTGGCATCCAAGTCCAAGTGTGGTGGTGCATGCCTATAATCCCAGAGCTGGGCAGGCTGAAAACAGGAATATCACCGAGTCTGAGCTGTACCAAATACATTTAATAAAATCAAACCAAAACAAACATACAAACAAAAAAATCTGGAAGCTTTACTCAATCCTTAATACTCAATGAGTCACAGAAGAAATCAAGGAAGAAATTAATTTCTTGAATCAAAAAAGACAATGCCAGTATAACACACCAGAAACTATCAGACACAATGATAGCTTATTCAATCTGTACATTAGAAAAGAGTTCCAAAAATTACCAAGCAAGGAACCTGAATTTAGTTGAAAAACAACAATTCAAGCCCAAATGAAACTTGAGGAAAATCATAAATATCACAATAGAAATCAATGATTGAGACTAAAAAACAATACAAAGAATCAATGAATCCAATGAACCAGGAGCTGGTTCTTTGGAAGAATAAACAAAATAGATAAACCCTCAGCCAAAGTTACCAAATGAAAGAAAAAAGACTCATTAATGTTGGATTTACAAATGAAAAAGGTCAGTAACAATGGACACCACTAAATCCAACAAACAGTAACTTCTATACTACAACAAACCCTAACCTTCAAGAAGTTAAAATTCCATTTGACCCAGTTAGTCTCCTTCTAGGTATCTTTCCCAAAGAGCTAAAGACATATTATAGTAATACATGCATACTGGTATTTGTACTAGCATAATGCATCATAGCTAATTGCTGGACGCAGTCTGGATGTCCATCAACAGATGAATAGATAACAAAATTGTTGTATCTATCCATAATGGAATACGACTGGTATTCAGCTATAAAAGATAAATCTGAGGCATTTATAGAAAAATGGATGTACTTAGATAATATAATATTAAGTAAAATATATGTGACACACAAGCTTAAATGCTCTATGGTACCTCTCATTTTAGTATAAAAATGAGAAAACAGTTAAAAAAAATAAGCAAAATAAAGGAAGAAAAGAGAGATCTTTTGCAAATGGAAAAGGGTCAGAGAGATCAAGGGGAAGGGGAAGTGGTAGAAAAAGTAAGAAGATTTAAGATGTGTCATACACATTTAACAAATACTCTCAATGAATGTAAACATTCTATGTTGTAAACATGAACTAGAAATAACATAATGAAAATAGGGAAATGGGACCTAGAGGCAGAAGGAAGAAGGTAGACAGGAGGAGAAAGGGAATAAATAATCAATGTATTATGTACATGTACTGACTATCTAAAATTAATGTAAATTGTGTGTACTGTGAACAAAATAAAACTTAAAAAAGATTATAGGTGTGCACCATCATGTCCAGATTTGGTGGCAGGGCTGGTGGTGCTGGGGCTGGAACCCCAGTCCCTGTGTTTGCCTAAGCAGACACTTAGTCTACTGAGCTATCTCACCAGCCTCACATCACTTTTTATGTTTTATTTTTTTAAATGTATTTAGTATAGGGTCTACAGGGTCTTACAACACAGCTCGGACTTGTAATGATCTGTCTGTTTACAGCCTCCCAAGAGGTGGGATTACAGGGGCACACCACCATGCCCAGTCTCAGTGCACCCTGGGGGCGGCGCTGGCATGGCAGGCCTGGAGATCAAACCCCCAGGCCCTGTGCCTGCTTGCAGGCGCTTTAATCTGCTGAGCTATTTGGCCAGCCCTTCATTCTTAATAGTTAATGTGAGATAAAAATGAAGATTTCTTCTCACAAGAAAACAATTATTATTCTAGCTTCTGGATTACAAAATCTTATTTACATGTATTTGTAATTCAAGGAAATACTTTAAGATCTACTAATGAGAAAACTAGTAAGTTTACTTAAAAAGGAATATTCTGCTGGCCAAACTTTAGAGCTGAGAAATAATAGTCTACAGGCCATGTGGTTGTCTGTCTGTGTTCAAAACATATGGTAAATGTTTAAATTTTAAAAATTTGTTACAGGGGGCTGGGGAGATGGCTCAGTGGAATAAGCACTTGCCTTGCCAGCGCAAGGGCCTCAGTTCAATCCCTGGTCCCTGAAAAAAAAAAAAAAAAAAAAAAAAAAAAAATTTGTTACACTAAAAAAACACTGCCATTAATTTCCCTCAAAATATTCACTTGCTTTGAATACTTTTCCAATTGTTTTTGTCAGTCCCTGAGGTTTTAGAAGTCCTCTTTCATGTTTTTATGAATGAGTGCTGATGCCAAGTAACATCCTACAGAAAAACAGGCACATAGAAACATTACACTGTTTACTCATTGGTTTCAGCACTATGCAAATTTTGGTTCTTCCCCAGTCTAAATAATCACATTTTTTTTTTTTTTCAATGACCGTATTTTGAACTGATTCAGGACATCAAGATAGCCATAAGAATGTAACTAAAGATACTTGTGAAAAGGAACTTCCAAAACTGCTTCAGAAAGTGACAAGGACAATGGGATAAGTGGGTTGAAACCCTGGGGGAGTTTTTTAATGTCGATTAATGGCAATGTATCTTTTATTATAATAAAAATTTTGAAAAATATTTAAACATTAACTGTAGTTTTTAAAAATCACAGCATGCATATGAAGGGTTTGGGTTTTCTGTTTTACAGTAATTAAAGCCAGGCAATTGCACCAAGCTACAGCCCCAGCCTGTTTTTACTTTTTAGTCTTTGTAAATTGCTCATGCTGGGCTCAACCTCAGATCCTCCTGCTTTAGCTTCCCAGTGCTGGGATTAGAGGAATGCACCAACACACTCAGATTCTTTATATGTCTTTTTATTGGAGCATAGTCATGGCTACTAGATTAGTACTGTCCATGGCTAACTCAAGCTAGAATCTCAGAACTGAGTGGGTGTGATAGATACTAGAACCACAGAGCCTGAGTATTCACTCTCTGACCCTCAGATGACCCTTGCTGTGTGTCTCAAGCACTCAACTATGATAAAAACACTACCTCGAAGCCTGATGTCTTGTGGAAGATCAGTTCTAATGCTTTCACAGTCTGCCTTGATACTGTGGGTAGATGTAACCTGTGGACACTAACATATATTACAACTTTCTCTACCTTCTTTTCCTTGGTACCGGGGTCAAACTCAGCACTGTGCTCTTGCTAGTCAGGCACATATGCTACTGAGCTATCTCCCTGCCCCCTAACAACTTTCATCATCTTCAAGGACACCTGTGTCACTGTATAGACCCAGTAACCATCTGAAATATACACTCTTCTTTCACAATATAATGAGTCTCATGACTTTTATACTTACAGATGTTCTTCAAGCTTCTTTTTTAGAAGAACTGACTGAAAATGGAAAACAAAAGTTAGTTTATTACCTTCTTAATCAAACAACTTTTTAAAAATTAAAAATATAGAAATAACTGAGTCAGCTTTCCTTAATCTCTTTGGTCAAAGATCTCAAAACATGAAGCAATTATGTCTCTTCCTTTTAATGAAGGGAGACAGTAGCTAGCCTATGATTGGTAGCAATTAATATAAAATACCCAGAAACTACAGATTTTAATTTGCCATCTACAGTAGAAAAAATGAACTAAAAAAACCATAGTTCCAGACAATTTCTGCAATGGTAAGGGAACTAGAAAGGGTGTGAATAACATGCTCTGATTTTATTTTAATTTATTTTATTTTATTTTTTGGTGGAACTGGGGATTGAACTCAGACCCTTGCACTTGCCGGGGCATGCTCTGATTTTAATGCTGCATAAGGCAGGTGAGTTTTTTTTTTTTGTTGTTGTCTTCTGACAAAGAGTTTCACTATGTGTGTTCAGGCTGAACTTGAATTTGTGATGATCCTCCTACCTTGGCTTCCTGAGTGTTGGGATTATAGCATACAATACCATGCCTAGAAGGACAATGCAATTTTGACTATTCTTTAAAAAAGATCTCCTGAAAAGCAAAGGATCAAAACTAACCTAAAAATAAATAAAGGCATTCTAGATAGGAGCACTAAGTATCATAAACATTCCTAAAGGTACTTATTGATAGTGAATTTCATAAAACATTTCATTTTGAGTTAGTTATGTAATTGTTAGACTCAAATTAATATAGGCTTATAAAATAAATTGTGGACCTGAACAATAGTAGCAACAAGGAGGGAAAACTCCTAAGTGCTTTAATTTTTAGCTGCCTTATTTAATAATGATCTCTGTAAACTGTTTATTCATGTCTATTCTAACAAGTTTTGGAATAATTCAACTTTACTTCTTTGCTCAGTTTATTTCTAACTATAGTTTTATCAATGGACCATGATGTCCTCTATCACTGGTTCCTCCAAATATGGAAGAGATATTAGCTTTTGATTATTACTCTTAGTAGGAGGCAAAATGTAAATTCCTTTAAAGAAATGCCTAATTTTAATTTTATATTTATGCTTTTATTAGATTGTAGTAAAATCAACTCTAAAATAACATACACTTGAGTAAATGCTTACTATGTCAGAAGCTGCACTGAAGCATATCTTCTGTAAACACTGCAATATTGTAATATTAGCTCCAGCTTACAAATGAGGAAGGCAAGGCCAAACAATACTTAGAAGCTTTCACTGAAAAGAATTAAAAGTCAGGTGGTACCAGATTCCAAAGTCCACACACAACCTTTATCCTTCCAGTCTTTTTATGCTATAATGCCTCATTATTGTCAACATGTTTGGTAGGAGGAAGCTGGATTTGATAAGAACCAATGAGAATAATAAGCAGAGCAGGAGTGAGAGGGGAGGGGAATGACCAAGATTTATGTAGCTTGACTCTTTAAAACTCTGATATCCTTTAAGTGTCTTAATTACTCTGATATCCTTTAAGTATCTTAATTGTAAAGGGTAACATCCTATAAAGCAAGTAATATTATACATTCATTTTGCATACAATTTCCTTAAGATTTCAATATGATAATCTCTGATGTCAAATAATGTATAAATCTACAAATTCTTCGGGGCTGCCCCGTAGCTCAGTTCTTTAAGTGGCTGCTTCAACAAAGCAGCCAGGTTGCTGTGGTTCAATTCCCACAACTCAAGCCAGCCAAACCTGCCCTGAAGACATTGGGAGGAAAAAAAAAAAAAAAATCCTTCTACAAATTCTTTAATATATAGAAATAAAGAGAAAGCCATACTTACAATAGCCTTGAGCAGAAGCCATGCCAAGAGACAGAGAAGACATATTAGTATGAAGCAAATATAGCAGCCAACAGAAGGAATGATTTAGTAATTCATAAACTAGGAAGTAAAAGATATGCCTTTTTTTTTTCTTCCCCAGAAATGTACATTTTTCTTTCTTCTATGGTCTCATCTTGTCTTGTTTTCTAGAGTTTTATATACTGTGGCTAGCTCAAGTTATCCATATGACTGGATATAACAATGTTTTTCTGCTTCAATGCTAAAAACAAATGACATAAAAATAATAAAATTGGGCACATCATCCTACTCTGTCTGACTTAAGGTCATATGAAAGAACTCAGTTTTGTTTGTTTGTTTGTTTTATACAGGGTCTCATTATGTAGTTTAGGCTAGCCTTGAACTCCTGTGTATCCCAGGCTGGCCTTGAACTTGTGGTGATCCTCCTGCCTCAGCCTCCCTAGTGTTGGGATTACACAGATGTGTGCCACAGTGCCTGGTTGGTTGGACTTTTTGATAAAAGGCAGAAATTATGTTGCTGTTCTTTGGTGGGGACCAATTCCACCTGGCAGGTTGTACTGAGATACAACACTGTAGGTTAGTGAATAGAAAAGAAGAAAACATCAAAAGAAAGCAGCTGGAGTGGTGTTGGTGGTGGTGGTGAAAAGCACATTATTCTGTACTGTGTTATTTATTTCTCTTAAGCCATTTGCAGGGAGACTTTCAAAATAAAAAGGTTTTCATCTGCATCCTAGCTACATAACAGAAAAGAACTCAGAGGACCTTTCTGCATAATTCATAGGAAGACATATCACTTATATTTCATTAGTCAATAAATTGAGCAATTTAGGCAAATAGTATTTGATATGGCTGGTACCTCATTTCTGAAACATGTGCTCAAAGTAATAGCCACAGCATATTTAATTAAGTTTGCTATCTAACCAGGTACTTGCTTGCTTCATCTCTTCATTCATCGATCCATCCCATCCCCAGCGCATGTGCACTGAGCTATATATCCCCAGCCCATTTTTATTTTTATTTTCTGACAGTTCTTGGTAAGCCACTAAACTGACTAGGGTGGGCTCAAACTTGTGATATTCCTGCCTCAGCCTCCCAGAGTGCTGGGGTTATAGTCATGTACTACCATGCCTGACTGTGACAAATTATTTTTTAAAAACTTCTACGTTTTGGGAAATAGCTGACTAATACAGTTTTTACCTAGCATGTGTTCCCATCTGAATCCTAACACTATAAAAAACAAACAAGCAGATAATAAGTTCCTTTATGTTTTAAAACAAGAGAACCAAATACAACATTAAAGCATTCACAAAAGTCTCCTTAAAGTTTTAGAGATCAGAATATATTTTACTTCATCTCAGTTTAAGGGACCTAGAAATGTGAACAAATTAAATGTTACCTCTTATGGTGCATCTCTAAGAAAATTTTACTTAGACTTAACATTTTAGTGCACTCATAGTTGGTTTTGCTCCTTTGTGATTTAGTGTTTTTGATAAAACATACATTAAAAAAAACACTGAGCTGGGGATATGGCTTAGTGGTGGAGGGCTTGGTTTAATGTCAAGCACCAGAAAATGACAACAAATTCCCAAAAATAAGCAACAAAAAAAGCCTCTATAACCCCGTTTTGTTTTTTGTTTTTTTTTTTTTTTTGGTGGAACTGGGGATTGAACTCAGGCCTTTGCTCTTGCCAGGCAAGCACTTATTCTACTGAGCTATCTCCCCAGCCCCAACCCCGTTCTTTTAAATAAGGGTTTAAAAAATTAGAACAATGGTGCAATAACAAAATGTGGAAATCATTCTGGGACTCTAAAAGACTCCCAACACATTAATTAAAGGATGAACTAAAATCACCAATTAACAAGGCCACATTGCCAATATAAACTAAATGTATGGATGGAGCAAATGAAAAATTAGGTTCCTTATAAACTTTTTACATTTACTATTCAAGTTTTAAGTAATTAATTTCCCCTCTTTGGTCAATTTTACTTTGATACCTTCTTATATTAATAATACTGATGGATAAATAATTTTGAATTCGATCCCCAAAATGACTGTACCAGTGACACAGTCAAGTAGGTTTCTTTTCTTTTCTTTTTTTTCCCCATAATTTTATTGAGAAACAAATAGCAATGAGACAGTTTCAAACTAAATTGGTAGGGCCGGGGAGATGGCTCAGTAGAATAAATGCTTCCCTGGCAAGCGCAAGGACCTGAGTTCAATCCCTGGTTCTGAAAAAAAAATAAATAAAAATAAACTAAATTGGTAGGACAGTTTCAATAATTAACACATTGCATACATTCTTCCTAGTGGTTAACTGCGGTACAAAGATGCAGACTTGATATCCTATTTACAAACACCATTAGAACAAATCCCTCTAAAAAAAAAAAAAAGAACAAATCCCTCTATTCATTAAGAGAATGTAACTATATATCTATCCTAACCACTTTGAATACACAGATACAAAATGGACATTCATCTGTATCCCCTCAATTAGGTTTATTTTCAAAGAGACCACAAAATATTATACCACAATACGAACAACAAAAAAGCAAAGATTGGTCAATAAATTTTGTTTTTTTTTTCCCTCTTCATACTAAACATTTTCAAAATCATAGCTTTATATTGCACTAAGTGCAATATTCATGTGTCAAGAATTTGCCAACAATGACTTACACTGTTGCTACAGACCAATCACTACTGGATGTTCATTCAGCACTGTGATGGATGGTAGCATGCTGAACAGCAAAGACACTGCCCTTGGCTAAACACACATCATCCTTCAGTGGGAGTTGAAACTATGGAGGTAGAACTATGACAGAGATATGCAACATGAATAAAGGGACAAAAAACACTAGGTGTGAAGGTATATCCTCCTAATCCCAACTAGTCATGAGACAGAGACAAGAAAGTTCCAAGTTCCAGAACAGTGCTTGCTAGCATCCATGAGGCCCTGGGATTCTAGGGACAGCACCGTTTTCTTTGCCTTTCCCTTTTTCTTTTGTGGTACTGGACACTGAACCCAGGGATTATACACTAACCTACATTCCTAGCCTGTTTAAAAGTTTTTAAAATTTTGACACAGAGCTATTTTAAATCACCCAGGTTGGGCTCAAAGTTGCAATTTTCCTTCCTAAGCTTTCCACAGTACTACAATTACATACCTGCCTAGGATCATTTTCTCAAATAAGTTTACATTACAAAAAAAAAAAAAAAAAATCTCTATTTTGAACAAGCTGTTTTTCTTTTCCTTTTTGACCAGAGGGTGGAATGCCTACACATCACCCCTGACACTGAATCAGTCCGTTTAAAGCACAAAGCTTCAAATTAACTTTTTCTTAGTAAGCAGAAGAAATAGGTATCTATTCCTAGAGGAATGAATCTGAAAGGAGTAAAATACTGTCTGATTCTTTTTGTAAGAATGTTAGAAGGAAAACTTTTTTTTTTTGATAATTAGTATAATGCTATTTATTTTGATAAAGAATATCAAAAATATGTATCTTTTCTCAAAACTATGTAACTTTTGGACCATGGTTGGTACATATTAACTTACATCTTCTGCTTTGGAGCCTTGATCCTGTAAAGATTTCTGTAGTTCTTCAACTTGTGACTGTACTTCTAAAAGTCTTTGATTCACCAGCCTAAAAATGAAATGTAAATTAATTTTTAAGCATAGACTCACATCTTTATTTTTAGTTGTCATATTGGTTACACAGTAAATATCATTCATTCACAGACTATAGCTCACATTATAGTAATACTATATACTAGCAGTAGTAAAGTAGGAATCTCACATTGTAAGCAAGCTTACTTTTCATTTTTTTTTTATTTTCTGAACTTTTTTTGTTTTTGGCCCACTCAGCCTGCCTGAGGGTAGGACTGGTGTGGCATGTGGTGCTGGGGATCAAACAGCAGTCCTCTGTGCCCGCCTAAGCTTGCCTAGGCAGGTGCTTCAGACTGCTGAGCTATCTCTCTGGCCCCTCTTCCCCCCCCCCCACCAAACACAAACCTATTTTAAGTTGCATTAAAAAACTTCACAAAACCTAGTACCAAGAAGTAAATATAGGTAAATAAAAAAGAACATACTGGAAGGGCATTTTAAGTTTACCACAACTTATGGTTCCCCAAGTATTACAGCAGTGAGGCAATCTGTCTGAAGTACATGTCTGGTCTGTCACTGGAGTGGGGGCCCCAGTGCCAGCTGTTATGAAAACACAAGACCTAGTCTGCCCCTTAGCATGTTGCAATTTGATGAAGACAGAACTCCAGCTAACAAAATGGCTATCGCTTCTGCTGCTCACTTCTGAGCTCTCTTGAGTTTACTTCTATGGTGGCCAATGTGGACGTTCTCACTGGGTATGGCACCTTGGGCATGTGGCCTGGCCTCTCTCAGCCTGTTCCTCAGCTAGAAAGTTTGATGGAAGTACGTTGGTGTTTCCTGAGGAGCTTAATATTTCTAATGAGGATTTCTAAAATAGTATTTTCTTAGAAGCATTTTTTTTTAAACCAATGTATCATTCATTTAACTGAAATTCACACTGATATGTTTATGCAACTTATGTCTGGCACTGTGTAATCCAGTCCAGTGGAGAGGCAGAAGGTCAAGAAGAGAACACAATGAGTTTATTACTTCAGGAGGATGTACTGACTGGGATATACAAAATTAATAATCACTGGTTAAGAACTCAGCTCAGAGGGCATGTAAGATAGCTCAGTGGACTAAGCGCCTGCTTAGGCAAACACAGGGACCGGGGTTCGATCCTTGGCCCCACATGCCATGCCAGCCTCAACCGCAGGTGTGCCAAGCTGGTCACCGACACTGGGTATGGTGGTGCAGGCATGTAATCCCAGCACTGGGGAGGCTGAAAACAAGTGGATCACTCTGAGTCCAAGCTGCGTAGTGAGTTTCTATACCAAATACATTTTAAAAAAAGGAAGAAAAAGAACTCAGCTCAGGAGTTAAGACAGGCATAGTTTGAAGGCAGACTAATACAAAACAAACAAAAACTTACGTGGTAAAGGGTAGAGAAGGGATTCAAAACAGTTAAGTACGTCCAAAAATGCACATAAAATGAGGGTACAGCGTCTAGAACAGTAAGCCTAAAGAATAGTCCTGAGGGGAGGTCTGACACTAGAAGAGAAAAGGAGTAGATCTCCCTGGATCTGCTCCATTTGTACTTGAAATGCCAGATATCTAGAATTTATTCTCTCATCAGTAATCCTCTAAATTGGCTGCAACTGAACTAAAACAGAACAAACTTTAATAATTATGACTCCAATCTTCATAATTTCTCTGGCTCATTATGATGCATGCTTCAGTAACACAGTTTGATTCTCTAGTCCAAGAAAGAAAGAAATACGATCATGAAGTATTTTTAAAAGAAAACAATGGTTTTAGAGTGGAAGATGTTATTAAAAAGAGCAGGCATAAATATTGGGAGAAGAATGTTGTAATTATTATTACTGAATATATCTAGATTATAAGGGAACATATACAGTTTTAAGAAAAGGCAAAAGAAAGCAACTAATAAAATACAGCACGGGTTTGGGTATTCACTAAGAAAGACAAAAGAAACGGGTTAAGAAAGTGAATATAAAATATCTGAAAGGGCTCAAAAGTCTGTCAAATAAGGAAATGTCTGAACTTGAAGCACAGAATGTCGGAATTGAGCATATATATATATATATACCTTTTTTTTTTTTGTATTTTAGGACAGGGTCTACAGGGTCTCACTGTGTAGACTGGACACGTAGTGATCCTCCTGTTTATAGTCTCCCATGTGCTGGGACCACAGGCGTGCACCACCATGCTCAGTCTCAATCGCAGTCTCAGCATGCCCTCGTGGCGGGGCTGGTATGGCAGGCCTGGAGATAGAACTCCCAGCCCCTGTATATGCCTAAGCAGGCACTTTAATCCACTGAGCTATTTGGCCGAACTTGGGAACCATTAAGAGTTAACTGAAGTCATGAGCATAAATGATACTATCTACAAAGAATGTGAAAGAGTAGAAATGAGGAACAGATGGCTCATGACAGATCCTTAAGGGAAGAGAAACCTCACTATGAAGAAAAATCAGAGAATTAGAGGAAATACAGTGGAATATTTAGAAAAGATAATCTTGAACATCTCACTGCACTGGATGTTTAAGAGATGATAGGATGGTAGTAGTAAAAGCCATATTATCCCAAATTAAGGATAAAAAGGCACTGAGTATCAGAATCCAAACAACCAGAAAGTTCTGTAATATTTTTTTAACTCAACAAGTTTTAATAAACTTTTGAAAATCCACATTAGTATGGGGAGAAAGGGTCACAAATATATTCTACAGACACTAACTTTGTTCAGAAAACAATTTGGAAATACGCATCAAGCTCTAAGACTATTATAACTGTATATCTTTGCTTCTTTGAGATTATCTTGTCAGCTAACACTGTAAGTCTACAACATAGAACCCCACTATAAATATAAAACACAGTCTACATCAAGTACCACTTGGAGCATTTGAAAACAATGCAAATGCCTACCAATGGGGTGGGACAAGTAAGCAAAGTAATGTAACTGCTGACCTGTGATGCATGTGGGCAATGCAAATATGCACAAATACACATTACACTCTGCAAAGTAAGACCACAAGATCCTGTATCCTCTGAGACAGCTTCCTGGGTAATGCTGACATGGCTGCAGTTTGATGCTTTGTTGATCTCCTCATATTTTCTGAACATTTAGTACTACAGAATATAAAACATACTAACTCAATGGGAAGACTAACCAGAAAAGAATTTGGTCCACTACAAAATGCTTTTGGAGGCGGAGGCAGAGGGGGAGTGGGGAGAAAGGAGAAGGAGGAGAAGGAAGAGGAAGAGGAGGAGGAGGAAGAGGAAGAGGAGGAAGAGGAGGAGGAGGAGGAGGAGGAGGAGGAGGAGAGCTTTTTAACAGATGATATTGAATGATAAATTGATTTAAGGTTAAAAAAACTCAGTTTTTAAACTAAAACTTAGGGTTCCTGGTACTGAGTTCAGTGCCATAATCTATTAAAAAACTAACTTAGAGATGAGGTAAGTACTCCTAAAATGCAGGAAGAACAAATGTATGATAATTCACTTAATAGAAAAAACATCCTATGAGAGGAAATCAGAAAAAAGTTTTTTTGCAAACACAGTAGAAGATAAACTGGCAAGACGGGGTATGGATTAGATATAGAGACTTTGCAGTCACAGTCTGAATCCTCTCATCTGTAAAACTTCCATAAATGTGAGACAAAATATTTAAAACATACAGTACAATGTCTAGAACAAACAGATGCTTAGTAAATGTTGGGAGCTACTATAATCATAGGTGAGAGGGCAGGATGAGGCCTCACTGCCTAAAGCAATCAAGCTACCTCAGTTTTGAGAAAAACACTTTCAGACATTGTGGGTTATTAGTCGTTAGGCAACTTTGTCTCACAACTTGTAAAGGTATATATATACACCCCTACTGTTGTTTGATGTTCCTTTGCCAATCAGGCATGGTCTACAATCTAACCTCAGCTATTATCTCATCTTTATTTTCTAAATCCTCTCATTGTTTTCTCCCAGGGACCACCGAGAGACCAATGGATCCTTACAAATAAGTATTAACTGTTATAGATTACTGATGGTCGTAATCTACAGGTCACTTGTCATCAATGTTGCAATCAAGAAACAAATACCATTAAGTTGTAAACAGCTGTAAATAACGTAGTGTTTTGGAAAGTAACTGGTCATCTACACCCATGGACACAGTATAAACAGTAAGTAGCTCTCTTGTTTCCTATGAGGAAAGAGCCATGATTGGAAAACTCACAAGAAACAATGCAAAGCACTGTGAAAGAAATTATGGGTGTTTATTAGGGTAGGGGAAAGTGTTCTTACCATGATGGCTCAGGATTACTAATGCAGACACAAGACTCATCAACTATAGGCACAGAGTAATCACCAGCTGTACTCTCCCAACTTCCTCTACTTTCTCCATTTCTATTTTTTCTAAATAATAAAGACACTTATTCTCTGTGTTCCTAAGAGTTTACTTAAAAATGTTTTCCTGCTTAGGCTTACCATTGCTTTTATAATACTCTAGCATTTATACAAGCTTACTTGTTCCTTACTCTTCCTGACCAGTTTTAACATTTAAAACCATAGAAAGGTAAAATATGTAAAACTTGTAATTTTGACTCCTAAAAACAACTCCAAAGTCTCTATCTGGGAAATGACAAATCAGTGAGGCACAGAAAACATTGTAGTAAAAAGAAACTGTAGTATAGGCAACTATGAAACTATTAATAAAAATATCAAATTCCATAAAAAGGCATCATGCATCACAGCAATAAGAAAAATTTCCACAAAGGAACCAAAACAGTATTACTACAAAAGAGAACAGTAATTCTTGTCTTAAGAAGCTATAGATGGGCCGGACAGATAGCTCAGCAGATTAAAGCACCTGCTTAGGCAGATCCTAGGCACGCTGCACAGGACCTGCCCCCAGGCTATGCTGAAATGGCAATTGAGACTAGGTCTGGTGGTGCAAGCCTGTAATCTCCATGCTTCAGAGGCTGAAAGCAGGAGGATCACCATGAGTCCAATCTGTGTAGTGAGATCCCCTAGACCCTGTACTAAAAACACTAAAAAACAAAAAGAAGCAACAGACTTGGAAGCAACTGATTTGTAGCAGGCTATTAAACCAACATAAAAATAAGTAGCACTCCTGTACACCAATAATGAAATTATTGAGAAAGAAATTAGGAAAACAATTCCACCCATGACAGATTTAAAAAAAAAAAAAAAAAGAAAAAGAAAAAGAAAAAACCTGAAGAGGTCATTAGAAAATAGAAAAATATCTCCTTTTGCTGAATAGAAACAACCAATATTGTCAAAATGGCCATATTACCAAAGCATCTACAGATTTAATGTCGTCCATATTAAAATGACAACATCTGGGGCTGGTGAGATGGCTCAGTGGTCTAAAGCACCTACTTAGAACAAGCTTAGCAAAGCACAGGGACCACGGTTCAATCCCCCAGCACCATATGCCAGCCAGCCCCGCCCCCTGGTGGGCTGAGCTGGCCACACAAACACACATAAATAAAATTTTTTTTTAAAAAAGTAAAAAAAATAAAAAATAAAAAATAAATAAAATGACAACATCTTTCACAAAACAAGAAGATTCCCATGGCTTATATGGAACTGGAAGAGACCCATTATAGCTGAAGCAACCCTGAGACCAACTAAATACAACATAAGGCACAGAAACAATCGCAAGTAGTGTCAGCCATCTGATTTTTGACAATGGAGACAAAAACATGTTGTAGAAAAAATAATTCCATTAAAAAAAATTCTAAAGCAATTGCATGGGGAAAACTGATTATGTATGTGCAAAACACTGAAACGAGATCCTTATTTTCTACCTACTACTAAAATCAAATCAAAATGTGTTGAAGATTCCACACATAAAAAACAGAAATGTTGAAACAAATGGAAAATAATATGAGGAAACAGCTGAAACCACAGGCACAGGACACTAATACCATAGGACATATTGTGAATCAACTAAATGCATTATACTAAATTAAAAAGCTTTCTTTTGCACAGCAAACAAAACAACCAAGAGAGTGAAGAGACAACCTACGGAATACAAAAAATTTATTGTTGGGCATTCTATTCATACAAGTTTTATTTCTAGGATATACAGAGAATTCTAAAGCATTAATCCCATAATGACTCAATCAAAAATTAGGCAAATGAAATGAATAAGCAAGGACAAATGGCCAATAAATACATGAAAAAATAACAATCATCTTCAGCAATTAGGAAAGTGCTAATTACTACTACAACTCTTGACATTCTATCATATGCCAACCAGAATGACCATCATCAAAGACATAACAAACAAATACTGTCAAGGATGTGGGGAAGAAAAGAGCCTTTCCACATTTTGACAGAAAGGTTAACTAGTACAATCATTACAGAAATGAATATGGAAATTCCTTAATAAAAACTGAAAATAGAAATTCCATTTGACCCAGCTATACTTCTTCTTGGTATATTCTTTTCTTTCTCTTTCTTTTTTCTTTTTCTTTTTCTTGGTACTGTGGATCAAACTTAAGACCTTGTCCTTGCTAGGCAAGCACTTACATTGCTGAGCTATCTCCCCAGCCCCTCCTTGGTATATTCCTGACAGAGTTCAAGACACTATATTATAGTGATATACACATACTCATGTTGATAGCAACACAATTCAAAATAGCTATGTTCTGCAAATAGCCTAGATATCTACCAATAGAACTGATAAAATAATATAAATATACAATGAAATATTATTTTGCTATAAAGAAAAACAAAATCATGTCATTTTCAGGATAATGGATGGAACTCGAGATCATAACATCATAATGTTACATGTAATAACACACAAAAAGCTAGGTATCTCGTGGTTTCTCTTATGTGAGAAAACTAAAATATACATAAAAGAAAAAAGAGACATGATAGAAAACAAAAAGGTAGACCTATTTAGGACAGGGAAGGGGCTTAAAAGAAGTCTATGGGTAAAAGGATTGAAAATGATCAAGATATGTTACATACATGTACCAATTCATCACTATGAATAAATCCATTATGTGTTGTAAACATACACTTTACTGACCATATGACACAATGAACCAAAAACTTATAAACAAAAAAATTATTTTGCTTCAAATGTACAGATTCTAAGTTCTCAAAATAATCGAATTGCTCATAAGAGCAATGATTTCTTTTTTTATTTTAATTTTTTTTTTTTTTTTTCAGTAATGATTTCTTTTAGGGTTAGTTTAAGTAACAGATTAGAGGTAAAAAGTACCTTTTTCAATTCAACCACATACCCACGGAGGCTGAATCAGCAGCTTGTCAAAACATAGTAAATTACATGAACCTGATCATACAATATGAATTTTAGTTGTTGTAAAAGACTGAATTTATGGTGAGACTTAAACTTTTCTGCTTTGAATTAGTGAAAGAGTAAATGGTGGTGTTTTAACTTGAAAAACACTAAGAGGACAATGCTAATACAAACAGGTACAAGGGTCGGGGAGATGGCTCAGTGGAATAAGTGCTTCGCTGGCAAGCACAAGGGTCTGAGTTCAATCCCCGGTTCCACCAAAAAAAAAAAACAAAAAAACAAAAAAACAAACAACAAATACACAGGTACAATAATTTTTGGCAAGTCTGTGCAAAGGCAGAGATGTGGAGTAAAGTACCTTTAAAAGGAAATACAACAGGAGAATATTCCAAAATACAAAACCTTTCTTTAAAGGAATCAAAAACATGCAAATAGGCAATCTGGCGCTAGATGCCACCAACTGCACACACCTTACCTGTTTTCTGTCTCCAGTTCATTCTTGCGTAGATTTGCATCATCTAGTAGGCTCTGCAATAAGGCAATTTTTTCATTGTCGGAACCTTCTTGGTTAATTTTTAACATCTTATTCTCATGTTGAAGACGAATAAGTTTCTCCCTGAATAAGCAAAATGAAAACATTATCTGGCACATTAATATAGGTATTAAAGTCCAGCCGTATGCAGAGTAAATAAAAATAGAAAGGAAAAAGTATTAGCTATCAATTCTCCTTTATAAACAGCTAAAACATTACATTTCAGGTATTAAATTCATTTTTAGAATGGATAACCTACAAACAATAGTTATCGATGTCACAACTTACAATGAAGAAAATTTTAATCTTATTTCTCTCTTGATTTAAATATTTAAGCTACATATAAATGTAGTTTTCTTTGACTCTTTTTTTATTTTTTTTCTTTGACTCTTAAGATTTCTTTTTAAATTAAAAAAAATTTAGACTACAAAATAGTATTAGAACAGAAAAAATGATAAATGATACAGAATTTCACAAAACAAAATAATATGAATTGCACAGTATTTGTTGTATTACCAGTGTTGTCTTCAAATTAGTTGTTCAGATTATCAGACAAAAAAAAAATAAGATTTCTAGAGTTATGTTCTTCCATTTACCAACTATTTGCTGGCAAGATGTTTGCAATGTGGATTGTCTTTAAGCTATTCAGGAGCCAAGCATGATGATGAATACCTGTAGTCCCAGCACCTGGAAGGCTGAGGCATTACTACCCTGAGTTTGAAGCTATCCTGGGCTACAAAGTGAGTTCAAGGATATCCTAGAAACCCTGTCTCAAAAAAAGCAAAACACCAAGTTAAAGAAATGAAAAACAAAAGAGATCTATTATATCCATTCCTATAGTTATGGCAACTGTACCCTTATAACAAGTCCATTTATTAGAGTCAGATTAATGAATTTATTTTGGATTATTTGTGCTATGCCAAAATCCTATATATAGAGAGGGATGTTAAAAGCAAACAATACACAAAACATGGCATTACATTGACTGCAGGGAGGATATAATGGAATATCAGTGCATAGGAAGACACATTTATTAAAGATAAAAGTCACTGTTTTTTTTTTAATGTATTTAGTATAGGTTCTACAGGGTCTCACTACACAGATCGGCCTCATGGTGATCCTCCTGTTTTCAGCCTTTCAAGTGCTGGGATTACAGGCGTGGGTCACCATGCCCAGTCTCAATTGCTGTCTCAGTGCATTCTGGGGGCGGGGCTCACGGCATGTGGTACCAGGGATCAAATCCTAGCCCCTGCAATCTGCCTAAGCAGGCAATTTAGTCCACTTAGCTCTGGCCAGCCCCATTCTTTTCTTTACATAAGGCCAGCTTTAGAGGGCTCCATGAAGATAGCAGTACCAGATACTAGATACTGTACTATGAAAAACTATGCTTATTTTGAAAAAAAAATCAAAAGAAGCAGCATATATAAAAAAATGAGCCCTTATCTTGTAAGCACAATTGCACCCTCCCCTTTTGAGACAGTGTCTTGCTGTATATATTTCAGACTATCTTTGAATTTAGGGTAGTCCTCTTGCCTCAGCCTCTGAAGTGCTGGGATTACAAGTGTGTGTTACATTCAGCTTAAATACTTACAAAGCACTTTTACTTTTGTTATTGAAAAGATGAGTCAAATCTGTGATTCTTTTCAAGAAATTACACAGAATGTGCAATATTTTTAAGTGATATCTCCCAATTACAAAGTAAATATACTTATGATAGGGAAAAAGGATAATCATCTATCACTCTATAATGCAAGATAACTACTGCTGAAATATATCCTTCCAGTGCTATGCATACACACACACACACACACACACACACACACACACACGTAATCATCCTTTTTCTTGGGCTAGGGAAATGGCTCAGTAGAATAAGGGCTTCCCTGGCAAGCACAAGTGCCTGAGTTCAATCCCTGGTTCCGCAAAAAAAAAAAAAAAAAAAAAAAAAATAGAGGGTCTGCCCCTTAGTGTATAAGTGGCTGCTTCAACAAAGCAGTCAGGCTCAGGTTGCTGTGATTTGATCCCCACAACTCAAGCCAGGCAAACCTGCCCTGAAGGCATTTGCAGCCAAGCCCCCCCAAAAAAATTCCTTTTTCTGCGGTGCTAGAGATTGACCCCAGGACCTTCACACAGATCTATAGCCCTCATCCTTTTTTAAATTTTGAGACATGATTTCACTAAATTGCAAAGTTGCCCATGCTGGAAATGAACTTGTGATCTTCCTGCCTTTAGTTTCCCAAGTGCTGGGATTATCGACATTTACCAGCACACCTGGCTGCAAGCATCTATTAAAACAGTGGGTTCACATGTTCATGCTGCACTGGTATTTATGTTTATTTATTTATACTTTAATTTTTTTGTGGTACTGAGGATTGAACTCAGGATCTTGTGTGTATCAGGCAGACACTTATGCTTCTGAGCTCTATTCCTGGTCCTATATTTAAAATGAAGTTTCATAATGTTTTCATTTTGTTAACTATACTAGCAGGCCTACTCCCCAGGGCAGTAGTGTTCCCAGGGCTCTGCCAGTGTTAATGGTTAATCCATTCATAACATGATGGGTAGCTATCAGGAGATTGAAACTTCAGGAGGCGGATCCTGGCTAGAGGAAGTAGGTGATGAGAAGTGTGTACTGATGGGTGTATTGTCTCTGGTCTTTGCCTCCTTCTTCGTGCATCCCAGGGACACCATGGGGTAAGCAGCCCTTCTCCAGCATGTACTCTTCACCATGATGTTCAGCTTTGTCTCAGGCAAATACACTTTTCTTTCTTTTCTATTTTCCCTTTATCTATAAAATGTTTATCTCAGGTATTTTATCACAGTAAATATTAGCGGGCTAAACTAATACATTCAATTCCTGGGCATTTAGATGATCAATTTGGAGCTTTGCCAGGGCAATAATCAGCTTTTTAAATATATTTTTGTGGCTATTTTTGGCTACGTTCTTAGTATTTATCCCCCCTCCCAAGTGTGTTTTTTTGGTTAAAAGAAATATTTTTAGACCATAGATGAATTTCATTAATTGGCTTAAAGGAAAAGTTGTATTACTTTAATCTTTATCTCTAGTTTCAGAATTTCAACTTCTTGACATACTTTGTTTTAAACACAAGGTCTCACTATACAGTTCAGGCTGGCATTGAACCAACTATAGAGCCCAGATTGGCCTTGAGCTCATGGCAATTTCAGCCTCCCAAGTACTGGAATTACAGGTGCGGACCACCATACCCAGCATTTCCTCAACACTCTTAACATTAATAAGTAACAAACACTGACCCCCTGCTCATCATTTTACTTTTCTTGACAGCTTTTCTTGAGGATATTTTAATTTGTATTTAATCAAACATGGAACATTCTTGTTGAATCTCAGTTTTTTGCTTATTTTCACTTTTACAGTTTATAAAACTCTTACACAATCATTATTCAATTTAATATACAAATAATGTGAAGAATCAAGGTCAATGTCCATTTTTTTTTAAAGAGGTAAATGGGTCCAGAAAAGGTAAAAGCAATAGTCAGGATAAATCATCCTCTTAGAGTATAGTTGGTATTTTCCCCAACCTCATTTTCATTCATATACCAAAATAATGGAATGTTAAAAATGTTCTGACTAAATTAAAAAGCCAAGGTATTACTGAAAGAATAATTAAAGATGAGGCAGGCCCTCCTATTTATAGCAGCAATATATCTTTCTCAGGCCATTCCAAATATTTAGCAGATAAATGTTAGATTATTTTGCAGGCTCATAGCTAATTATATCTTTTGCCTTTGGGCTGTTATCTACCATTAAATGCTTGCTGGGGCTAGCCAAACACAGGAAGTATTAGTTTGTCTTGCATGTGTGAAGTGAGAAAATCAGTTCTCTGCTAGACCAAATGAAGAAACAGTAACTTGGAAATTTAACCCTGAGTTCGTGGTGACAGTGTCAGTACTAAGGAAGAATTGGTGCTCTTTACACTGCAGAGGATGGCTTTGTCTAGGGAGACCATGCAGTGAGTGAGGCTCTTTACCTGATTTCAGGTGTAACAATCTCTGCTGCCAAGCTGTCTGAAGATTCCTGACTGCCCAAAGGCATGAACCCTTCAAACAGACAAAAATGCAGGATTAACAGAAAGCACAACTATTTCCTTTAAAAAAGTAATACAATTTCAACAGGTAACAGCTAAAACAAATTTTCTCATGGAGAAGACTGTTACAACATTATTAAAGTTTATTTCCAACATTTATGTATAGAATTAAGAATATTCATAATGTTGTGTAACCATTGCCACCATCTATTTTCAAAGCTTTTCATTACCTAGTCAGAAAGTGTAACTATTAGGCCACAAGTGACTATTCTACCTTCCCCCATTCCAATGTAACTTGCCCTTTCATTTCAATAATCTGCCCATCCTAGCCACCTCACATAAGAGGAACAATACAGTCCTTTTGTGTCTTACTTACTTAACATGTTTTAAGGATTCACCCATGTTACACAGTATTTATTAGAAATTTATTATTTTTTATGGCAGAATAATAAGTATTATAGTATGGGGCACATGCAACACTTTGTTTATAAATTCATCTATGGACATTTGAGGTTTTTTTTAATCTTTTGGGTACTATAATATCTGATGATAGTATACATTTAGGAATGGAATTATTATATTATATGATAAATCTGTGTTTAACTTTTAGAGCTACCATATAGGTTTCTACAGAGCTGCCCCATTTCACATACCTACCAACAGCATACAACTGTCCCAATTCTTCACATCCACACCAATATTAATTTTCCTTTCCTTTTTTTTTTTTTTGAAGAGAAGAGGGCATTAGCTACCATAATTAATATTAATCAACATTTCATTGTGGCTTGATTTACATTTTCCTTATGGTAGTAATGTTACCTTTTCATGTGCTTATTGGCAATGAAATTCTGGGAAATTTTCTGTTCAAGTTCTTTGTGCATGTTTGAAATGAGTTTTGTAGTTGCTGAATTATAGAAATTATCCTTCATCAAATATGCTATTTGAAAAAAATTGCCTCCCATTTTTGCAGACTGCCTTCATTCTACTTGACAGTGTCCTTTGTTTGTTTTGGTTTTTTTTCCCCATAATTTTACTGATAAACAAATAGCAATGAGACAGTTTCAAACCAAATTGGTAGAACAGTTTCAATAATTAAAACATTGCATACATTAATTGCTGCACAAGATGCGGACATGATATCCTATTTACAAACACCATTAGAACAAATCACTCTATTTATTAAGAGAATGTAACTATATATCCATCCTAACCACTTTCAATACACAGATACAAAATGGACATTCATCTGTATGCCCTTTTTTTGTTAAGTTCCGTTATTTGAATATTATAGGTGTGTAAACTCAGTAAAATATTCTAAAAGAGTCCAGTAGCCCATAATAGTATTGGGCCTTCCGCTTCACTAGCAATGTCAGAAATTATTGACCTGAGTCCCCTACAGCTCAACAGAACAGCATGGCTTTATCCTACACTTCGTTTTTATACTTTTCTGCTGGATGGTTAAGACCAAGGTGAAGCAGGACCTGTGCAACAAGAGTTGTAGCTTTTGGGTCGTCAGTGAAATCCCCTGAGGATTTATCCTGAGATCCTGTACCTCAGATTGTAGAACCTTTGTCAGTGTCAGCCATGTGGATGGGTCATGGCCATTGCTTGGCCAATGTGCTCTCTGTGAAAGTCTGAATGTTTTCTCTCCAGTGACTCTCCTTAGGCACACTCTACATCATCGATCACTTTCCTCTTTGGCCCCATAATCTCCTTGATCAGAAAATTTGGGACACTACTGAGTTACATGACGTTACAGTACAGGTTCTCATATGTCCTGAGTCTTAATTGACCTTAGAAGCCTAGGGCCAAAATGTTGGCTTTCTTTGCAGCCCTCCTTTTTCTCTAATTTTGGTCTGCACACTTAGGTTGTTAACCATCCAGAAGACAAGCTTATTTTTATTACCATACAACTTAGGCTGTTAAGCTTAACCTCACTATCTGTCTGCATATCAAACATTTTAGGCATAACAGAGTGTCCTCTGATACACCAAGTTTTCACTTTTGATAACATCTTAATTTTCTTTTGGTGCCCTATGCTTTTGGTATCAGTTCTACAGAATCACTACCAAATTTGTGATGTCATTAAGATTTTCCTCTGAAGGTTTAATAGTCTTAGCTCTCATATTTAGGACCTTGATTCACTTTGAGTTAATTTTTATACATGATAAAAGGGCCCAGCTTTATTTTTTCCATATTTGATATGCAAAATATGCATTCCCTCTTTTGTTTTTTTTTTTTGGTCTCTTTTCTAGTTGCTTTGGTTAGAAATCACAGTATGAGGTAGATAAAAGTGGTGATAATGGGCATCTCTTTTATTCCTGATCTTGGAGGAAAGCAAGCAGTCTTTTACCATTGATCATGATTTTAGCTAAAGGTTTTTTTCATGTATATCACATTGAGGAAATGTTCTTTTCTCCCTAGATTGAATTTTTAAAATTAGGAGAAAGTGTTGGATTTTGGCAAGTGCCTTTTCTGAATCAACTGAGTTGTTCAAGTGTGTGTTTTTCTCTATTAATCTAGTATATTACTTTGACTTTATATCTATCCATGTGCAAGTACCATGGTGTTTCTTTTAAAGCAGTTCTATAGTACATTTTGAAATCAGAATGTGTGAAAATTCTCCATCCTGGCTCCTTTGTGTTTTCACATAAATTTTAGGATCAGCTTATTAATCTTCCACAAGATACTCTGCTAGAGCTTTTGTCTGGGATTGCACTGAATCTTGCAATACCCAAATATTAAGGAAAGTCTCTCTGGTTACAACTGTATTTTATGGGCTTAAAAACAATTTTTTAAAAGATTGTATTTTAATTGATCTCAGCAGTATTTCATAGTATATAATGTACAAATTTTGCATTTCTCTGTTGCTAAACTTAAGCATTTTACCTCTTTTCTTTTGTGATGTTGAGGACTGCATTAATGGCTTCACACATTACTCAAGTGCTCTGAGCTCTACTTGCAGTCCCCAGTATCTTTTATACTATTTTATTTTTCACAATGTTTATTACTAATACAGAGAAACAAATCCCCAGCTATGCAAAAAAAAAAAAAAAAAACACACACACACACACACACACACTCAGAAGTAGATCTTCTGCCATCATGCTGAACAGACAAGGTGAACATCTTTGCCTTTTATGATCTGCAGGAAAAGTACTGTTTTTCATCATTAAATGTAAGATTTGTTATATAGGGTTTTCACAGATACTCTTTACTAGAGATTGAAGAAGTTTCTTTCAGTTTCTAGCTTGCTGAGTAAGTTTATCACCTATTTTTCTAACCTGATACACACATCTGTCCATGGTAGGCATATACAAATGAATGAGAATGCCATTCCTATAGCACTTAACTTTTGGGTTGTTTTAAATTTCATTATTTCAAATAATTCTGTAAATCATTAAGGTAAATTTCTGGAACAAAACTACTGGTCAAGAGATACATACACTCCTGGACATGATGGCACATGTCTGCAACCTCAATACTTGGGAGTCTGAGGCCGGAGCATTGCTGTGAGTTTGAGGCCAACCTGTGCTGCACAGTGAGTTGAAGGTCAGCCTAAATTATATAACAAGACTCAATAGAAGAGGTTTTAGGCAGCAAAGAAACAAATATTGAGAGCTTGTTTTCTTGATAAAATAAGCTATGAGCAAAAGCGTGCTAAGTTTTAGCTTAGAATCTTAAAATTTTGGGAAAAAATTACATAGATTTGATTACAGATAAATGAAATAAACACCAAGGAACAAAAAGGATTCAATTATAATAAATGTACATGTTTAGTGAAAAAAATCAAGAAAGATATAATTTTGTTTTACTGGCTTTAGTAATTTGGAATAGAGAAAACCTTTAAGCTAGCTGAATTAGGCTTTTACATGCTTGTCTATGAATACGTCAAAAGGATAAGGACATAGAATAGTAATGAGAACACAGTTAAACAGCTGATATGCAGACTGGGTAAGCTGGAAGAGAAGGCCAGATAAGAGCTAACAGGCTTCAAAGAGGAAGACAGAAACTAAAACGCCACAGGGACCAGGTTCCATCCCTAGCATGTCATGCTGGCCCTGCCCCCAGAGCACACTGAGACTGGACTGAGACTGAGTGTGGTGGCACATGCCTATAATTCTAGCGCTTGGGAGGCTGACAACAGGAGGATCACTACGAGTCCAATCTGTGTAATGAGACCCTGTAGACTCTGTACTCAACACAGAAACTAGAAGGCAGATGACAAGGTTTTTTAGAAGGCGTGCTGAGAAGGAAATGAAGGTTGTGGTCATGGGAAAAGAAAAATTAGTTTCAGGTAATTGGAAAGACTGCAGGCATGCAGTCACGCATCAATCTCCCACAGTCTACAACAGGAGGACAAAGTGGACCGGCACACTTCACACACAGTGGTAATCTTGCCCTGTGCTGAAGAACAGTTTCTGGACCCGAGCCGCTAAACGTATTATAAGCCACTCTATTTCTCTTATGTGAAAAAAAGCCTTACTAATTTAGAAAGTTTAATTTATGTTTCAAGTGGTCCCGAGATGTTTTTATGAATATAATTTTCTACATTATCAAAGGTAAATTAGGGGCCAGGGAGATAGCTCAGTGGAATAAGCACCTGTCTGGCAAGTATAATGTCCTGAGTTCAATCCCTGGTACAACAACAACCAAAAAAAGGTAAATTAATAAACACATTTTATTTAATAAAGCTCAAATGTTAATACATTTGTTTTTTTTTTTTTAATTTTTTTTATTTGTTTATTTAGTGTGTGTGTGTCCAGCTCAGCCCAGCAGGGGGCGGGGCTGGCTGGCATGTGGTGCTGGGGGATTGAACCCTGGTCCCTGTGCTTTGCTAAGCTTGTTCTAAGTAGGTGCTTTAGACCACTGAGCCATCTCACCAGCCCCAATACATTTGTTTTTATAAAGTTGGCAAATAAATCTAATAAAAACTAGAATCTGTCATAAAATCTGGGAAACAGCTCAAAAATGTTATTTCCTCTAATTTTTCATTTTTATCTGGTTAGGTAATCATCCAAAAGTGACCCTAATGCTTGTACTGATCTCAGAAATAAAGCACGTTTAGATTACTAAAATGTTTTACCTTGTGCTGTGAGCTGTCCTTCTTGAGCCTGTACACAACGAAGCTCTTCAATGGTTTCTTTAAGCGAGTCCCTTTCTGTTCTTAACCTCTGACAGACAAAGAAAAGTACATTAGCTTTGAGTTATATGAATACAGTTATATGAATACAGTCACATGGGCCTTAGCCAATAAAACAATAAATAACAGTGAAAATGAGTGTGGTTTACCTTTGGATCTTTTATGGAAAGTTCACAGAAGGACAAAAAAGATTTTTTATTTAACTTAACATTAGTCAACTACTGCAAGGTAATATATTAGCAATGGCTAAACATAAACAACAAAGCTATCTACTACATCCTTCACATTCTTTTCATTAAACATAAAAGGATAAAAATGAAATACACCAAACCACAAAACAAAAAGAAAAACCTTAAAAAGATCTAAAATATGGACACTAAGAAGAAGTATCCTCTATATTAATTCTTAGAAAACAAAAAGACTACCTAAATTTACAGAAAGTCAAGAATGTAAAAAAAAAAAAAATACAATGTAAAAGAGTAGCATGAGTAGAAAAGATAAACATGCACTAAAAAATTCAGAGTGAAAGTAAAAATATTCTTTCTCATCTTTTAGATATGTTTCTGAAGCAAAGAGAAATTAATTTTAAAATAAACAGAATCTCTAATTTTAAAAAACTGATGAAATTAATGTAGTCAAAACATGAGTTAATTCACTGTCTTAATCTTAGTAGCACCAAACAAATAGACCTATAATGTATAAAATACTCACATCCTTTTCTTTTTGAAGACTGTCAACTTTTTCTTTCAGACGTTTATATTCAAAATCTAATTTATCTGCTTTCTTTGATTCTTCAGATAATCTATTTTGTAGTTCTACTACCTGGTACAGAAAGATAATGTTAATTTTTATGATTTGAAACATTAGAAATTACCCTGTAGAAGCTGGGAGTTTAGCTTAATGGTACAGCTTGTGCACGAACTCCTGGGTTTTATCCCTAGCACTGTCCCTCTTCCCAATACATAATATTTTCTTTGACATGTCTGTGAAAACATCCTCATCATATGCAAATAAATGAATATGATCCACCAGCTTAATATAATGGAGAGAACTAGGAATCAAAATCTGCCTACATACCACAGGCTCCTAAATCATAATCATCTAGAGTAACAACACTGAAACTATAAATCTGTAGGACTTTTATTTCCAACAATACAGTAACTGGGTAGTCTGAAACTCTCAATATTAGAAGGAAAAAGAAAAAGAAGGGAAGGAGGGAAAAAATGAGGGAAGGAGAAAGGAAGGAGATCCCACGAGAGGGAAATCCAATCACATAGCTAAAGTCAAAACAGACAAAAACTTAAGTAGGAGATGAAGTTCCCTCAGAAGTTATGGGTGCCATGACAGCAGCTGTGTTTAACAGGAACCCTGAGCTCTGAGTCAACAGGAATCAAGTGGGTATCAAACCTCAATGGGCTATAAAAGGTGCCGAGGCTGTAAACAGGTGGGTAGGGGGTGGGGAGGAATCTGCTAGCAAGATAAACTGGATTTAAAAGAACCTAGCTTAGAAACTTGTATCCATCAGTTAATACATGGATCTGTGTTTGAACTTTTCTTATTTGTCTTGTCCAGAAAACCTAACCAAACAATTAAAATGGTCCTGGTTGGTATAGAAAACTTGTCTTTAAGCAAACACATATATTTTCTGGACAAACCAAATCTCAATGCAGTACCCCCACGGTTCCACAGGATAAAGATGAGCCAATGACAAAATGACAAAGGCCACAATTTTATTTTTTATTTTTGTTTTTTTTTCCTTTTTTTTTTTTTTTGGTGGAAGCAGGGATTGAACTGAGGCCCTTCTCCTTGCCAGGGAAGTGCTTATTCTACTGAGTTATCTCCCCTGCTCCCAAGGCCACAATTTTAAATAGGTATAATAAATAAAAATCAGCAAAAACATTAACAGTATCAACAGTAAAATAGCAGAATAATATCTGTAAGATTTTCAAATTGGAGTTATACAAAATATATATATTTTAGATTTAATACTTGAAAAATAAAAAAATCTAAACTATAAAATCAAAAGACAAGTAAGAATAACTAGAGAGGTTTTAAAGAGGATACAAAGAGAATTCATAGGAAAATACTTTAAAATTATCATAAAAAAGTATATTAAGTATCAGGTCAGAAACAGTATATCATGTACTTTCACTACAATTATTTCTATATGTAGGTTTCTTTTTATTTCTAAATCTGATTTGTACTGAAAAACGTTCAGCCATCTTTTCCTCCATATAATGCTTTCCTTGCTGGACAAGGTGGCACATATTTGTATCCCAGGTATGTGGAAGACTGAGGCAGGAAAAACATAAGGAAAGAAAAAAAAAAACAAAAACGAAGGCTGGAAGGGTGGGTGGATGGCAGGCAAGCAAGGATATAACTCAGCATTCAGAACCACAAAAAACATTTTCTTCTAATCAATTCTTCCTGTTCCCTCTTCAGGAACACTCATCAGACCATTCTTCATTTTATATTTCATTAAAAAATATAATTTATAAGCCAGTTGTGGTGGCATACACCTATAATCCCAGAACTAAAAAAGGTAGGTAGGAGCATTGATTTGAATTTGAGACCAGCCTGGGCTACAAAGTGAGCTCAAGGCCAGCCTAAATTGCACAGAAAGACTCTGTCTCAAAAAGATAGATAACAATAATAATAATAAAATAAAACAATAGTTTTTTTCAGTTTGTATTTTTTTTAGGTAAGTTCTCAGTCCTTATTTAAGTCCATTAAACTTTCCAACTTTGCTCAATATTTGAAAATTTTCTCCTAAAGTAATGAGGAAAAACCATCTCCACTGAAAATATTGGCACCCATTCATGATATTGGCTCAGGGCTGCTGTACTAAAACATTAAGAATTAGAAACTTTCAGTTCGACACAAATTCTTTCTGAGAATGGTAAAAGAGAAACCACTCCCAATATCAGTTTATTAAGGTAATGTAAGTTCCAGAACAATACCAGATACGGAAGGCACGTGAAGTAGAAAACAGCGAGTTACAGGGGCAAAGTGTCCTAAATGAGTATGGTGGCAAACGTATAATCCCAGCTAACTGGTAGGCTGAGTCAGAAAGACCACTTGAGGCTGGTGAGGGCAACTAAGGGAGGGCAACCCTACCTCAAAATAAAAAAAGAAAAAGGATGTGTAGCCTAGTGGTGAAATGCCTTGGTCCAGTCCCTAGTGACTAATACACATACACAGACCCCTAAAAATTTAGAAGTAACAAGTAAATGCACGGTGACCATGCTAAATTTGTTTTAGGACTGTAATGATGGTTTGAAGATCTATTATAACCATATTAATAGAAAAGAGAAGCATTAAGATTCTTCCAACAGATACAGAAATAAGTATTAAATCAAACATCTATTAAAGGTAGAAATTTTAAATAAGGAATACAAAAGACCCTCAGGAAAAAATATGATAAAAATTATTATTAAAAAATGTTTTTGGAATCAGGGTCTCATTTTGCAGTTCAGTTTGGCCTTAAATTCATACCAATACTCCTGTCTCTGCATGTTGAATGCCAGGATTACAGGTGTGTGCCACCAGGCCGGGAGTGATAAAAAATTATTAAATATATAAAAAACTAAAATAAGAGAAATCATTCCATTTAAAAAATGAGTCAAAGAAAAAAACAGGAGATTTGCAAAAGAGATATGGTTAGTAAATACATTCTGAGGAATGCACAACATTTTATATTCAGCTAACTAGAAAAACTCAGCAGTTTTGCTGATGATGAAGGGAGAAAAGAATTAATAAAAAGACAACATTAGAATACAATCACTCTAAAAAAAAAAGAATACAATCACTCTGGAAACAAACTGGTAATATTTAATTACAGCACAGATATTCTAAAGAAAACTTTCACACACACACAGACAGAGGACATCCCACCCACCCACTAACACACACACACACACACACACACACAGGGCTGATTATTACTGTATAGGTTCTTCAGCCTTAAAATAAGTACATTTCTGATAGTCACTCAGTGAGATGTTGTATGCAAGGAAAATGAATAGGATAAAGCTATGCCTATCAACATAAATGAATCTCATAATACACTACTGTAGAAAAACAGTGAACTATATATTTTCACTGAATCATTTATATGTTTTGAAATGTCAAAATCTTATACATTTTTAAGGATGAATATGTAGAGAGTAAAAATATAAACAGATCTATGGGAAGGAAAATCTAAAAACAGCCCCAGTTACCTGTGCACAGAGGACAGCATGTTTCACTTGTATAGCATGTGCTTCCTGTGTTATTTTACTGTATATTTCCGTATTGCAGTACAAATTTAAATATTGGAAAAAAAAAAAAGGATCTCCTGTACAGGGCCCAATCAATACCCTTCGTATAAGACATACATTTAAATCTCTTTATATGTAAATAAAATAGAAGTAAATCTAATAAAAAGTTAAAAGCTGTGAAGTCAAGTCAGGAGCATTCTGACAAACTCAGTGTGTGTGCGCATATGTGTGTGTGTGTGTGGGGGGTGCTGCTGCTGCTGCAGCATCCCTCATGAAGAACATGGCTTTTGCTCTTACCTGTCTCTTATATGTCTCAAGTTGACTTCGAGCTGCATTGGCCTTTCTTAACTCTTCCTCTAGACTAACAGTGTTCTGCATATACATAGTATTTTTCTCTTCTAAGAGTTTAACCTGACGTCTCAAATCACCAAGATCTTCTAGCTTCTTTTTATAAGATTCCACCTGACCTTCTAGTTTAGATACTTTATCAGAAGAATGTCTAGAATGAGATGGGAAATTAAAAATTAGACACATCCACAATTGTAAAGCTGTTTGAGACAGTCTTAAACCCAGATAGATCACCAGGAAACAAGTTCAAATGAAACTACAAGATGAAAGGAGACTCCAGGTTAATTTTTTATTCATTTATTAAGAAAAAGGACCAAAATTACAGCAAAATATATCAAGAATGTTACATAATCTAAGAAAAGTTAAGCAGCAAGAGGTAACCAGCAGAATCACATTTAGCACAAGAGTACAATAAAATCTGTAGAGTTTGTTGATTTACCAAAAAGTATGTCATTAGGTCACAGCAAAGAGCCTTTGGTGAAGAAGTGGAAAATAAGCAGTGGCAAATTTTAGGGATCTAAGAAGAGAATGTGAATTTTATGTGATCTAAGTTTTGTTCTCTAATGAAGAGAGTAGTCTTTTATTAATATTGAAGAGACAGATTATGTGTGTGTGTGTGTGTGTGTGTATTCAAGATGAAAAGAAAAATGATCATTAACATACCATAGTCTCTAAGTATGGTCTGAGACCCCCAATAGTAAAGCCAGTATTAATCCTGAATAGATGGAAGAATAACAGTTCTGTCTTCTAGAGACAAAAAAGATGCGCAAGAGTTGAGGGAAGTTCAGAGAAACATGAAACAAGGGCCATGGAGAGTTCAACAGGTCACAGGCTCTTTTCTGTGAGCAACTAGCAACAGGATTATCTACTGAGACTAAAGCATGAGGTGGTGTGTGGTGTGTGGGCAGAGATGTGGGAAGAGTTGTAAGAACACTTAATATCAATGAGAGCACAGAGAACAATGTACTGATACATAGCAGAAAGGCAGGCTGGAGGCAGAATCTAGTGATGAGATCATTAATTTATAGCAGGACAGGGCTGGCCTGATAACTCAGTGGACTAAAGTGCCTGCTTAGGCAGAGCACAGTGGCCGGGGTTCTATCCCTGACATGCTGAGCCAGCCCTGCCTGTGGGGCACGTTGAGACAGGATTAAGACTGGGTGTGGCGGTGTGCGCCTATAATCCCAGCACTTGGGAGGCTGAGTACAGGAGAATCACAACAAGTTCAATTTTTGTAGTGAGACCCTGTCACCCCATAGACTCTGTCCTAAAAACAGAAAAAATTATAGCAGGACAAAACTGTATCACTCTATGATTCTCTGTACATTTTCAGTTATCAAAATGTGGAAAACAGACATGGCTGGAGAAATTCAACAGAGGACAATGGGACAGTGACAGGTAAGCATTGAGGTGCTTGAGAGAATAGTGACAAAATGAGTGTCCAGCAAGGAAATGAACCCTTATGATGTGATGTAAACTAACATCTAAGAAAAACAGACCAAGGGCTTGGAAGGTTCAGAATTAAACGTCAGGGTAGTAACTTACAAGTTGCAAAACCATGTTTAATTACAGGTTAATTTCCATTTAACAAATACATAATGGATGTGCTAAATCATTCCAGGTATTTACAAATATAAATTCACTTGATTCCTCATATAAACCTAAGGTTAGTATGTATGTCTTGCATTTTATAGATGTGCAAATGGCTGCAGAGAAGTTAAATAAATGGTGCCTCTGAACCCAGGTGATTTGGCTCTGAAAGATGTTCTGAGAGCCGTCTTACTATAATAGAACTACTTTGCCTGTGAACCCACAGAAAGGAAAGACTGCTTACCTCAGAACATCTATTTCATCCTTTAGAGATTGGGCTTCATCAGCTAAAGCAGTTAGCTCATCATTCTGCTGCCGAAGTTCAGAGATCTCTTTTTCTAACTCTTCACAGCGTATTCGATAATCATCTTTGGCTGCTTCTAGTCTAAAGCCAAAAGCAGATAGATCAAGAAAATAGTACTTACTGTCTCAGAGTTTTCTTCAGAACAGTAAAATAAAACAAAAACATGAAATATAGAAATAAATTTTTGGTGAACATGTCTGTGAATTTGTGGCCGCAAGATGTATTCCCAAGTCATAACTTTACCAAAAGGATTCCCTGGTCCTAAGATTTGGAAAAGGTCACAACTGGTGACCATTCTACTGATGAAAAGCTAGACACCGAAACTGTTCCACAATACTGCAGATAAATTGAAAGATTTATTTCTTAATTATGGAATTAAAATACATTCCTTAAAAATCTGTAAAACTTAGAAAATATAATATAAATCATATATTAATCTAGATAAATAAGTACTATTAACATTTTGGAAATGCATCCTCCAGTCTCACTTTGGTTGATATTTTTCCCCAAAACATGAGTAATACTATTCCTACCTCTAATTAAACGGATTTGTTTAATTAACATATACATTTTCTTTGATTTACAAGTCTTATCATCTCTTCTTTCACCTTACACAGTTAATTATTTACTTCAACCTTGGCCCTTTTAAAATTTTGAGACAAGGTCTATATTACTACACTTGATCTTAGCCAAAAGGCCAAGAAGCGATGACAAGGTCTATATTAAGTTGTCCAGGTTAGCTTTGAACTTGCGATCCTCCTACCTCAACCTCATGACTACCTATGTATATGCCATTATACCCAGCCTAATATATAGAGTTCTGGATGTTATGTAGTTCAACTGATTAATCTTACATTTTAGAGTTTCTGCTTTTAGTGTACAATTAGTTTTCACCTCTCTCTCTTTTTTTTCTGGCGGAAATGGGGATTGAACTCAGGCCCTTACGCTTGCCAGGCACACACTTATTCTACTGAGCCATCTCCCCGGCCCCTTTTCTTCTCTTAATCCTACACTTTGTTAGCACTTCTACTGGGTTCACTTTTGAAGTTTTTAATTTCCCTACAGTTCTTTTTAGTATATGATAAAATGCTGGAATCTAACTTTTCTTGCCAAATAGCTACCCTAAATCATTTACCAAACAAATGGAACTCTTGTCAGTTAAAAAATAATACCTTCATTATATCAGGCATTTCAGTATGTTTAGATATGAGTTTGTGTCACTGATTTGTCTTTTACTGCACCAGTTCTAAACTAAAAAAGATGAGCCAAAATCATTATATTTAATTATATCAAGACTAGTTAATACAAAATACTTAACTGTACAGTAATGATAAAATACTTGAGGCACTTCAAAATATAGTATTACAAAACATATTCTGAAATATTAATAGCATAAACCACTGTGTCTTTAATAAAGAAAAATGTAATTTCCTAAGCCATTTAAAAATAAGCCACAATTTAGAAAAGGTATAAAGTCAGGCTTGGATCTTATCCACTGAATCTCTTTCACAAAGTTAAGATGAAGACAGTGTCCTCAAACTTTCTGGTTTGAGGGCCCTTATGTGCTCAGAATTACTGAGAACCATAAAGTACTTTTAGTTGTGCAGGTTTTAACCTATTGATATTGTCATATTAGAATTAAAACACTTAAATATATTTACTTAATTCATTTGAAAATATAGTAAGAAATCCATTATGTTTATACATACATAGTATACAAAAATACATTTTATAAAGCTAAGAAGTGAGATGGGTGGCACTGATTCACACTGTTGTGATTTATAACTGGCTTAGCAGAACACAGCTGGGTTCTCCTGTTTCTGTATTCATGTGGTACAACATTTTGCTTTTTGCTAAAATAAAGAAAATTCACCCTTGCACAAGTATGCAGTTGGAAGAAAAGGCCTTGAAGACTCTGAAGCAATCTAAAAGAACCGCCAGGGTCCTTGAAATCACATTTTGAACTATTGATGTAGACTATAGGCAACGAACTTTCTAATGTTTCTGAGAAGACTAAGTTCTTCCGTCCTTTTCTCCCCTTTTTATTTTTTAAATTTTAAGCTTTCTTGGTCTGTAATTACCTAGAAGTCCTAATATTACCCTTTATTTTTTTGGAGACAAGGTCTCACTATGCAGTTTAGGCTGGTCTCCAACTCACTGTGATCTTCCTGTCTCAGCCTCCCATATATTAGGATCACAGGCATGCACTACCGTAACTGACCCTAATGCTACATTCTTAACTTTTAAATTTATTAAAAGTTACCAAATGTTTTAAGATTAGATTTTAATAAGCTTTTACCTAAATGTTTCTTCTTGTAGTTGTTCTAATTGAGTCTGGAGCTGCAAATGTCTTCTTCCTGCTGGACTGTTGGGATCTTCAATAGAATCAGACTGATTAAGCCTTTCCATTAGTATTTGATTTTCTGCCAATAAGCTACTCTTTTCCTCTTGCAATGCTGCAACCTGTTGGGATACAGAAAGTCAGCAGTTATTCCATCCAGTTATTCTGGCATCAGCTCAATCCCTAAAGGAATACAATCACCTCCACGTAACACATTTACATTATTCTGGAATACTGCACATGCACAGCAAGCAAGAGTTCGTTCATTTATTTTGAGGAGGGATCTTGCTATGTTGCCCAGGTGCATCAAACTGTGATGTCTCAAGGTATCTTCCTGCCCCAGCATCTGAAGTAGTAAGGATTTCAGGTGCATGCCAAGACATCTGGCTTTATTTAACATTAGAAAAGACACTTTACTAAAGATTTACAGATAGCAACTAAGCACAAAGGAAGATAATCTGCACTGGTTACTAAGCAAATGCAAATCCAACCACAAAATTATCATTGGAATTTCACTACAATGGATAGAGTTAAAAGTACAGATTATACTATACCGGGTGTGGGCAAAGATGAGAACAAATGTCAGACTCAAACACTTCTTATGAGAGTATAAAATATTTCAAACATGGAAAATAGCTCAGCAGTTTCCTGAAAAACTAATGTGTAACTACCATATGATTTATCTAGCCATTCTACTCCTAGGTATTTATGCCAGAGAAATAAAAACACATACTTACACAATGACTTTTTAGGAAAAAATCAAAAGGTTTCAGTAACTTTATAACAAAAATAGCCCAAAAGTTTAGGAGGTAAATGGATAAGCAAATTGTAGTATACCTATCTGATAAAATACTATTTGGCAATAAAAAACTTTAAATATTGACACTGATAGCATGGATAAATCTCAAAACAAAATCAAACCATTGCATGATTTCTCTTAATACAATTCTAGGAAATGCAAGCTAATTTGCAGTAACAGAACAGAACTGGGGACTCTGCACAAAGACAAGAAACTTCTTAAGAGTGACGGTTTCACTATATTAACTGTGGCAATCATTTCACACATTCATATGTAAATCAAAATGTGTCAAAACTATATGTTAAACATGAGTTTACTATATAACAATTTTTTTTTTTTTTTTTTTTTTTTGCGGAACCGGGGATTAGAACTAGGGCCCTTGCATTTGCCAGGGAAACACTTATTCCACTGAACCATCTCCCTATCCCCTATAACAATTATATGTCAATAAGGTAAAACACACATTGTCAGCTATTCCTAAGTCTCCTTCCTCAATCTCCATTTTCTCTTGAACATGTTCTAGTTGGGCTGTTGGCCCCAACATTTCACTGTTCTTTATGATCATCAATGACTCCCATCATTAAGACAACACTGACATGACCAAAATTCCTTTTGAAGCATTTTCTTCCCCTGGCTTCCAGGACACATTACCCTCCTGCATTCTGTGTACAGTGTACAATGCACTGTTTTTACCTTATACTCCTGAGTTGATTCCTTTGTCTAGAGTTTTTCTTTTCTAAGCATACTGACAGCTTCCAGTTGCCTGGGTGTAAACATCATCTATTTCTAGCCTAAAACACTGAAGTGAAGATCATTTTAACTCACATGTCCAACAGGCATCTTATATTTAGATTTTCCAAGTGGAACATTATTTTAAAAAATGATATACAGCAATTATACATACATTTAGGGTACAGTTCATGTGATATCTTCATACTAATGTAATATGTAAGGATCAAAATAGGGTAATTAGTATATTTACCATCTCAAATTTTAAAGTCTTTGTATTAGAAACATTCAAAATTTTCTTCTAGCTATTTTTATTTGTTTATTTATTTTTTTGAGGGCGAGGCTGGTGCATCATGTGGTGTCAGGCATCGAACTGAGGTCTCCTGCACCTGCCTAAGTTTACCTAAGCAGGTGCTTTAGACCACTAAGCTATCTTGCTGGTCCTCTTCTAGCTATTTTTAAGTTTTAAGTTAACAATTAGGTACTGTTAACTATAATCCCCCAATGACTTTGCACATTACTTGGTCTTTACAGACATATATGAAGCCTCTAGACTAACTGCCTCTTCCTGTATGTTTGCACCCTCCTTTATACTATTGCCATCTTCATCTTGGTGGTTTCTGAATTTACCATGTGGGTGCAAAGGCTCTACTTACCTTGTGATTCTCTTCGCCTAGAAAACTTGCTACCCAAACTTCCTCAGGATTTTACTAATCTATCACATTCTCATGGGGGCCTATGTTGACAACCCAACTGAAAATACATTCTCCTCACTCTGTATTCTTTAAGTTAATCTTCTGTGCTTTACTAATTGATTCACTGACCTCAGTTACTGGGACTGTACTGATTTCTGTTTATTTCATCCTTCCTTCTCACTGACCTTTTCTTTTTTGTGGTACTAGAGGTTGAAGCTAGGCCCTTTGCACAAAGCTACATTCCTAGATCTTTTTTATTTTTTATTCCGAGACAGGGTCTCCACTACCAATGTGCCCAGGCTTAGCTTAAACTTATGATCCTGCTGCTTTAGCCTCCCAGATCGTGTTTTTCTTTAGAATGCATTATCATCACATAACATACTATTTTATTTATCACTTGTTTTCTTTAATTGAATGCAAGTACTTTGGGGTCAGAAATGTTTTATCTATTTCTGTGTGTTTCTCCCTTTCTTAGCTATATCTACAGCAATTAGAACAGTACATAACACATGGTGGGTGTACAATGAATGTTGCTAAATAAATCTGAAATGTCAGCTCTACACTTGTTAAGTTTCTCTGAGCTATACCCCCAGCTTCCCAACACTCATCTCTTTGCTACTAATGTCTAAGGTTAACTGTATACTGGTCAGAAATATGATCTACATCAAAGATTCTTCAAATTTAATTAAGAATCAATGTTACATTTGAGGTTATCAGGCCTAGCATGTATAAGACTCGAGATTCAATTTTAGCCCTAGAAAGAAAAAAAACAAAAACAAAACAAAAAGACTAGCTAATATTGCTTAAATATTTTAATACATATTCCAGAAATCATGCTATATATATACAAAAAGGAGACTAATCCTAAAAACACATAAACATTATTCATGAAAATAATTGAAAATAAAATTTAAAAAAAATCAAACAAGGCCAAGGAGCATATAATCAAAAGTAACAATGTTGCTCTTTTCCATCTTGCAAGATGGCTGGTGAAAAAACTGAGAAGCCAGACCCTAAGAAGAAACCTGAAGCCAAGAAGGGTGCTGCCAGTGGTACTGATAGAAAAGGTAAGGTAAAGGCAAAAAAGTCCAAGGAGCAGCCTCACTGCAGCCAAAATCCTGTCCTGGTTAGAGGAATTGGTAGATACTTCCGATCTGCTATGTACTCCAGAAAGGCTTTGTATAAGAGAAAGAAAATCAAAGATGGATAAGAAAAAGGAGAAAGTTCTTACTATGATCACAAAACCAGTCAGTGGTGACAAGAATGGAGGTACACAGGTGGTTAAGCTTTGAAAAACGCCTGGATACTACCCTATTGAAGAGGTGCCCGGAAAGCTCTTGAGCCACAGCAAGAAACTCTTCAGTCAGCATGTGTGGAAACTTCAAGTTGGTATCACTCCCAGCACCATCTTGATCATCCTTACCGGGCATTAAGGAGGCAAGAGAGTGGTCTTTCCGAAGCAGTTGGCCAGTGGCTTGCTACTTCTGACTAGGCCTCTTAGCCTTAATGTGTTCCTCCATGAAGAACACATCAGAAATTTGTCATTGCCCCTCTACAAAAAACTGGTTTCAGCAAAATGAGAATCCCCAAACACCTCACTGATGCTTACTTCAAGAAGCAACAGCTGTGGAAACCCAGACACCAGGAAGGTGAGATCTTTGACACTGAGAAAGAGATATACCAGATTTCAGAGCAGCACAAGGTGGATCACCAGAAAGTGAAGGACTCATGGAGTTTAGCAAAAATCAAAGCTATTCCTCAGCTCTGGGGCTGTGATCCATTTTTGCTCTGACAAATGGAATTTTTCCTTGTAAATTAGTGTTCTAAATTTCTTACTAATAACCTAATTTTAAAAAGTAACAATGTCTGAGTTTTCCCACTCCTCAAAATTTGCTTTCAAGTATTCCTAACATGACAGCTTTTGGCTTTTATATTGGTTAGTATTTACATTTCTGGAGTAAAATACCAAAAATTAAAGGACAGGTCTTTTCTGGCTCATTTTCAGCTCACAGTAAACTGGCTCGAGGCAGAAACATACCAGTGAAGTGAAGCTACCTTTGTGGTGGCCTGGGAGCAGAGCACAGGAGAAGACGAACACAGCAAAAGGGGGCCAGGGACAACATATTGCCCCCAAAGCCATGTTCTCATGATCCACCAGACACATTTCTATGTGCACTATTTGAAGACAATCATGCTGACAACAAAGATTAAGCATCGCAGTTATTACTTTGTATCTCTAGATGTTATATACTATTGTTTCTAGATTTATCAACATCAGACATTTTCTAGTGACTCAGTCTTCTGATATGTTACATTATAGCAAGCTGAGTCTTCCACCCTACCACAAATACACTTCTATCATGATTTATACCTCAATGACCTATTGACTCACTTCATTCAATCACACACCATCCATGCTTTCCCTCACTCAGATACGCCCTGTGTGCCTGCTGCAGGTGGAACACTAAAGCACTTTGCTAGGTACAAGGGATGGCAGAATAAATAAAGCACAAAATCCTACTCCTACATGCAACATATTCAAAACAAATATAATAAACAAACATACACATAGAAATCTTATAAAACCAAACAGTGAATTAATACATGCAAAAACTAGAAGAAAAAATGCTGTGCAGAGGATTAGAATAGGACACTGGCCAACCATATAAATTCTCTTGTGGTATGTGGGACATGTAAGTCCCTGATAAATATTTTATGACAAATCAGCTGACTTTGAGCTCAGATTGGCTCACAGGGAGGAAGAGCCTTCCAAGTAATGACTGCTGTACTAGAGAATAGTTCTTGACCTTCCTTGATGGGAGAGGATGTCAGCAGCTCTCTCTTGATTGCATCTATCCTGTCCCATTCTATTTCTCAGCCTCTGTCATTTGTACCTTTTCGATTACATTTGTGTGGGGAGTTGGTACATGTACATAACACACTGTGGGCTTTTTTTTTTTTTTTTTTTAAATGCATTTGGTATAGAGTCTTACTACACAGCTTGGACTTATAGTGATAGTGATCCTGTTTTCAGACTCCCCAGTGCTGGGATTACATATGTGCACCACCACGCCCAGTATGGGTGGCTGGCTTAATGTGTTTGGGGTATAGGAGTCAGGTGTGTGGAGGGGTTGTGGCATGCTGGGGATTGAACTCTGGTCCCTGCATTGGCCTAAGCAGGCACTTAGTCCTCTGTGCTATCTTGCCGCCCTTGCCTTTTGGTTTTTGAGAAGTTGGTGAAGGCTGTGTCCTGAAGCTATCTATAGCCAAACTGTTAAATATTGAAAATCATGCAAATTGGCAATTAACCACCAGTAACTTGAATGTGCACTGTTAAAAGAGTATTTCTACAATAGAAACTGGTAAATCCACAAAAGACTCCACAAATCTGGTCCTCTTTTAAATCTTCCTTGCTGTTCTTAGAAGTCAATTTACTAGCATACTCTGAAGACATGTGCGGATCTCTCTACTGTTTTTTTCCCTTGTAGGTTTGCACCATTTTAATGCATTTTAAACCTAACTGGTTGCCAAAAAGAACAGAAATTAACATTTTTAACTTTTTTTCCCTTTAACCAAAACCTATTTTTCCTATTTATAAAAAAAAGCGGCATCATCTGCTATACTATAAAGCAGTGCATAGTACAATTGGTGGTACTTGTGATGGTTTACAGAACAGACCTCTTACCTGCATATCCAACTCATGGCATCTTTGAGCAATTTCTTCCTTTGCTGATAAAGCTTCATTCAGTTCCTCTGTAGTTTTCTTCAACTGATGAAATGGAGATACTTAATAATTACAAATAATTACACATGCGGCTCCAACATAGAATTAAAAAATTTCCCTCTTTGTATTATTAAGGTGGTGGTAAAAGGAGAAATAAGGATATTTTCTGTAAGACTCAGAAGAAATGTTTGATTTCTATGGATCACATTAAACAGAGGGAATCTGTTCCTATACATGATATATCACTGAATAAAGATGAATGATCTGGGACCACATACAAAACAGATAATATAATGTATATAAACAACAAAACCTGTTTTGAATTTCTTTTTCTTTGCTTTTTTTGAGGCAACAAGGTCTTATTATTAGTCTAGGGTGGCCTTGAACTCACTATGTAGGCCGCGCTGGCCTCAACCTTGTGGTGATTATCCTTCTTCAGTCTCCCAAATGCTGAGACTACAGGTTTGTGCCACCATATCCAGTTTAACTTTGAATTTCTTGAAGCCCTTAATTTTAACATTTTTATCCTTTGAATTTACATCATTACAAGCTTTCTTGCACATTGTCATCTACTTGGACTACTGGCTCTTCCTAATGGTGGTTCTTCTATTTTTGTTTTTTGAGCCTAGCCTTGAACTCACTATCCAGTCCAGGCTGACTGCAAACACGCAGTGATCTTCCTGCCTCAGGTTCTGAGTGCTGAGATTATAGGTATGCGCCACCACACCAGGCTTATTGATTCTTTTAATAAATGAGAAGTTTACTTTGGTAAATGATATGACAGATGAGCAGGGCTTTCAAATGCTAAAATATATAGCTAGGACACTTCAATACAAACTTTTTTTTAGACATGTTAAACCTTTAAGCTAATTTGCCTAATTTTTTTCCATAATTTTATTGAGAAATCGCAATGACACAGTTTCAAATCAAATTGGTAGGACAGTTTCAATAATTAACACATTGCATACTCTCTTCCTGGTGGTTATTTGCTGTACAAGATGCAGACATGATATCCTATTTACAAACACTATTACAACAAATCCTTCTATTCATTAACAGAATGTAACTATATATCTAACCTAAGCATTTTGAATATAGATACAAAATGGACATTCATCTGTATCCCCTTTTTTGTTTAGTTCCGTCATTTGAATATTATAGGTGTGTGAATTCAGCAAAATATGCTAAAAGAGTCCAGTAGTCCATAATAGTATTGAGTCTTTTGCTTGACTGGCAAGGTCAGAAATTGTTGACCTGAGTCCCCTACAGCTCAACATAACAGCATGGCTTTATCCTACACTTCGTTTTTATACTTTTCTGCTGGATGGTTGAGACCAAGATAAAGCAATACCTATGCAACAAGAGTTGTAGTTTTTGGATCTGATAAGGTCAGTCAAATCCCCTCAGGATTTATCCTGAGACCCTGTACCTCAGATTGTAGATTCTTTGTCAGTGTCAGTCATGTGGATGAATCATGGCCATTGCTTGGCCAATGTGCTCTCTGTGAAAGCCTGAGAGAATGTTTTCTCTCCATGTGACTCTCCTTAGGCACACTCTACATCAT
>NW_004524592.1:16500868-16522271 GCF_000260255.1 Octodon degus | reverse complement strand
TAGGATATCATGTCCGCATCTTGTACAGCAATTAAGCACTGGGAAGACTGTATGCAACGTGTTAATTATTGAAACTGTCCTAACAATTTGATTTGAAACTGTCTCATTGCTATTTGTTCTCAATAAAATTATGGCAAAAAAAAATGTATTTAGTATACAGGGTCTATAGGGTCTCACTACACAGATTGGACTCGAAGTGATTCTCCTGTTTTCAGCCTCCCAAGCAATGGAATTACAGGTACTGCGCCAGCACGCCCAGTCACAGTTGCCACCATGGCAAGCCAGGTATCGAACCCCATCCCTTCGTGTGCCTAAGCAGGCACTTTAATCCTCTGAGCTCTCTGGCCTGCCTCCCATTTTTATAAAAAGATTTCTACTATTGTACTTCTCAATATAAATCAAACATTTCTAAAGTTTCTCTATTATTAAAAACTCTTCAGTTAGAAAAGTATGAACAAAAATAACAAATGAAATTTTGTCTCTCCATGTTACCAAAATTTTGTAAAGATGAAAAAAAAAGCCATCAAAGTGACAGTTTTTAAAATCAAATACCACACAGTAGAAGAAAGATAAATTTCAAATTTAGGCTAAAATTACACACAAAGATTTTCATATAGTACATTTAGGAACCCAAAGAAGAAGTGACAAAAGACAAAGAACACAAAGATTTCTGTTATCACAGAATAGCTTGAACATGAAAAAAAAAAAAAAAAAAAAAAACCACTGTAACTAATAGCACTTTATTAAGATATGGCATTTGAAACTACATTAAAATCATAAAAATACATTGCAGGATTCTTTAAAAAAACAAGTTGTTTCCTTGAGCATTTAAAAACAATGCAAAATTAAATACCTGATGATCCAAGTCAACGTATGAATCATTTCCAGAAGACACAGGAGACTCTTTACTCATTAGCTGAAATTAAAATAAATTATAAATTATAAATGTGAATCAAAAAAGACATCCTATATAATTACTGAAATACAAAAGTTAAGGTTAAATTATAATATTGTCCTGTAAATTAATGCTTCTGAATCTGGACCTTTTTGTCACTCCAAGCTAATGCTTTCATTTAAAATTAATGGTCTGAAAATGTGTGACAGATATTGTGAAAAGGAAAATGTTCAAATGAAAAGGGGAACTACCAAAGAGGGAGGAAGAAAGCAAAGAATAAAGAGAAAAGAAAAAATACCGAGAAAAGGAGAAAATTGAAACAAAGCTTTTGTAAATACAGAGGGGAAGAAGGGTTGAAGGAAATGTGTGTGTGTGCGTGTGTGGGAAGAATCACAAAATGTCATGTATAGGAACATATTCCCTATGATAAATATGATTGCTATATGTATCTAAAATGTACCAATAAACTTAATTACAAAAAATTTAGAAATCTGGCTGGGCAGTGTGGACTACACTATAATCTCAGCATTCTGGAAGGTGATACAAAACAATCAGTTGTTTTCAGCCACGGCAACTTAGTGACAAAAGCCTGTCACAAAATAAAGGAGTGGAGACGCAGCTCAATGTAAAGGTTCTGTTTTTGATCTCAAATACCACAAATACATCCATCCAGCCATCCATATGTACATATATACTAAAATTAAAGGTCTGATTTCTGGTGCTCATTTCCATTAAGAATTAAGTAAAACTTATTACTGGAAAGACAAACAGCAAAGTTAAAAAGTGGCCAGGTATTTTTAAAACTTTACAGAAAAATAACAATATTAAGTACTAATTTCTAACTAACAAATGTGGATAATATCAACATTAGTCAAAACTATCTGGCTATTAATGATTAATGATGAGGGTATAGATGTGCACACACACCTCCTAAATCTTTGCCTCTTACCCGTGGACTTCAAAAAAAAAAAAAGATCAAAATGGTCTGGGAGAGAATTCTGAGAATTCTAAGGATCAAGGCTGGAGCAGACTTAAGTCCTAATCTTCTTCGGTTTCTATCTGATGCTCTATGTGAAGAACAAAAGGTGGAGGAACAATCAGAAATGTGATTTTGGCCTTAACCCTGCTCCTCATAGAACTGAAGGGCTATGCGACTGAGGAATGCCTTTACTCTGTATCAGTGGTCCTCAACATGAGAGACTGCCACACCAACAGCAGCAGCACTGCCAAATTATTCATCAAATATTCAAATTCTTGGTCCCAGCCCAGCCTTACTAATTCAGAACATCTAGGGTTATTCCTCACTGTGTTCAGGAAGTCATCCAGATGGTTTTGGTACACTCTAATTTGAGGACCATCACTCTAACTCAATGTAATAATTAGGGTGGAAAATAACAACTACAGGGAAAAAAATCTTGGAATGAGTGAAAACATGAGCTTCAATGTTTTTATGATTTTAAGAGCATTAATACAATTTTCAAAAGTTTTCTTCCAATTAAAAAAAGCTTAGTATCCAGAATAAAATTTAAAAAAAGAACATTCAGAAAAAAATGCATCCAATTCAGAGACAGGAAGGAGGAGAAAGTAGAAATACTTTCTTCTGGTTTTTCTCCCTTTTACTTTGTTGTATTTTTGGTCCTTATAATGTAACTGAGAAACTACCACTCAGTAAAAACCTAAGCATCCCACTCTGGATAAGCCTCCTCCTGCTGCAGGTCTCTCACAGGGTTCTATCTATGAACCCATTCTTCAATTTCATTCCGTGAGTTCCTAGGCCCTATCTCTTCTCTATGCTTTCCCTGTTCCCAGCTACAACGTCTTCTTCCATTCACTTCGCTGCAACTCTAAGGTAAGTACCACTGGTTTTTCCTGGCTAAAGTTTTCCATTCACTTTGCTTCGACTCTATGGAAGTAGCACTGTTTATTCCTGGCTAAAGTCTTTACCTTTATTCTGCTAACATCATCTTATTTTGGGGACTCTCCTCTCCCTATTTTATAGAATTCTATGGTCATTTGCTTAATCAGTTAACTTTACGCTAGATTTCACAGCCTATAGTTTCAGTAACTTTCATAGATATTCTCAGCTCTCCTCCTACATCATACAAGCAAAATATCAATCCCAGATCAATCCAACTATGAATCTCTTTTTGCCACATATACTTAGTAAATACTGAGAGTAAAAAAACCCTGAAAATCCTCACAAAACTGACATATTAATAAATATGTCCAGTCTCCATGAAGGTTTAAAGCTGCTGGCAAACCACAGCTGTGCTTCCCCAGTTCACACCATCTTCATTTCCCTATCTTTCTTCTTTTCAGATCTCATTTATTTTAAAAGTTTATAATAATAATAGCATTATTATTATTATGTATCTGTTTATATTCTTTTTAACAGGATCTCATTATGTAGTCCAGTCTGGCCTTGAACTCACTACAGTCCTCCTGCCTCAGTCTCCCGAATGCTGGGATTACAGGTATGTGTCACCACGCCAGGCAAACCTCATTTCACTCCCCAGGACTTCAACAGGCAATCTGGCTTCCATTGAGATGTATCCTTAATCTCCTATACCCCAACCTACAAGATTAGCTCCACTCACACACATCCTTTCCTTCTCCATCCTGCTGATGTCTTCCCACTCAGGGCTCATCTGGCCACTTGTGCTCTCAATTCAGACTTTTCCAGATTCTCAGACTCTGTTTCATTCAGTCCTCTTACTTTATATTTCAACCACTGTCTTTCTCTTATGTATGGCTTTTTCTTGTTAACATTCAAGTAGATACAAGACGATTATTTACCTGAATAGACAATTTCTCCAAAATGACACCAGAGAAATGGCTAATAAACACATGAAAAAATGCTCCACACCATTACCCATTATGGAAATAAAATTCAAAACAACAATAAGATATGATCTCAAATCTGCTAGGTTGGCTATTTTCATAAAAAATGGACAATAACAAGAGCTAGCAAAGATGTGAAGAATTTAGGATGCTCAGCTCACTGCTGTGGAACTGTAGAATGATGCAGCTGCTAAAGTAAAAAACCTAAATTTAAACCACAGTAAGTCAAGAGCCATTTACATTGATCCAAAAGTCCTCAAAGCAATTGCTCAAAACAAATTTGAATACTCATGCCCACGGCAGCTTAATTTTGTATCTTTTTCATTTGTCATTTAAATTTGTCCCTATCATTAACCAGCTGTATTCTGTTAGCTGAAGTATCCAAAGTACACACATTGCTTTTACATTTATTAATATAAAATAATAGACATTGTTATGCTCAATCTTGATCTACATTCTGTAATTCTTTGGGATAGAATCATAAGATGAAAATCACCTAGTCACAGATTTTTAAGTTAAAAATTATTCCATTATACATATATCTATTATAGAAATATTGGAAAATATAGAAAAAGCAGCTGTGTATGCTCAGTGATGGAGTGCTTAACTTAGCATACACAAAGCTCTAGGTTCAATCACCAGTACCCCAAAAAAAATTAAAATGAAAAAACCCAAACAAGAAAGTAAGAATATTTTGCCATTTGGAGCAAAGTTCCTATTTGGACCAACTGCTTTTGCATTCATCTTAATGTTTTTAAGGTGTGTGTGTGTGTGTGTGTGTGTGTGTGTGTGTGTGTGTGCAGGGTCTCACTACACAGCTCAGACTCGGTAGTGATCGTCCTGATTGCTGCCTCTCAAGTGCTGGGATTACAGGCACACACCACCACACTGGGACTCCATCACTGGCTCAGCACACCTTGGGGGCAGGGCTGGTGTGGCATGCGGTGCCAGGGTTTGAACCCTGGCCTCTGCACTCACGTAAGCAAGCACTTAGTCTGTTAAGGATCACACCATTTATGTGCTTTGTGGTATATTAAATGGTCGTGACCAAACTTAATCTCACATGATATAAAAAGATACATCAAAAAAGATTTAACAATTTACACATCAGTTCTGATTGACAAACACATCAACTTTTAGCTTTTTTTGAGACAGGATCTTGTTCTGTTTTTAACTCCTAGGCTCAAGCAATCTTCTTGAGTTAGCCGTGTAAAGGAGATAGAAACACAGTGTCATGCTACTCACTCAACTTCATCAACTTCTCAAAGGTCCTATGTAATAAAGAACTTGGCTTGGTTGGCTTGTGTCCCAGTTAGTGGCTGTCAATAAGTCTTTGCAATTTTCCTAATGACAGGAATATCTTTTGTTATTTATGGTGCACTAAGAAGATTACTCAGGGGGTGGGGGGAGCACACCAGAAAGACCAGTCATATGATGAGCCACCTGACATGAGCCTGATGTCAAGGGAAGAAGGGGGCTGGAAAGTTAATCATATCCAGGGTCCATCAATCATGCCCAGGTAATGAAATCTCAGTAAAGACTCTGGATACCAAAGACCAACTAAGCTTCTCTGGCTGCCAATATACTGTGTATTCTCACAGGATGATATGCTAAGAGGGTGCTGCCCTGAATCTAGAGGGAACAACAGAAAGTTTGCATCTGGGGAGCTCTCAAACCTCAGCACTCAACCAAAACTTGACATTCAAAAAGTACACTTAATTCTATTTGTTTCTATCACTACTATTTCTGAATTTAAACTCCTTGGAGCAGAACTTAAGGGGGTAGAGGGAACTGCTGAATTTGAAGCTAGGTGGTCAGATGTGAGGGAGGCCTGGGGATCTCTGAACTTAACTTGGACCTGCTTTCAGGAGAGAAGGCAATTGTAAAGACTGCACCTTTTATGTATGAAGCATAGTACAACTCTGAAGAGTCACTATAAAAAGACTGCCAAAAATCACATATTTACTTGCACTTGGCATCTTCACGATTGCCTTTTGTATTTTTCTTTGCTAGTACATATTCATGCTCTATGTACAATTTTCTATTTCCTTTAAGGGTTTCTTTCATTGCTTTTATGACTAAAAAAAATGGTTTACTATCCTGAGATTGACCAGTTATTATTCTGCCTATTTGTATTTTCAGGTTTTTATATTTGAAATATTCAACTAGACACTGGCTTAAGTATGGGTGGAGTTGGAAATTCATTTTTTTGCTAAACAGGAAACTAATAGTTAAATGTGTGACAGGCTGTTGGTTTAAAACAGGTGTTATTCATTAGTTTTGGGAATTATTCGCAGCACTTGAAAAATTAGGAATAGCTATAACTACACCTGCAGAGCAAATGTTTTATATTTAAAGAAAACAAGACTTTCAAATAACTATGATTTTTAAAATAAAAACAAAGCAAGGGCTGGTGGGATGGCTCGGTGGTCTGGAGCACCTACTTAGAACAAGTTAAGCTAAGCAAAGCACAAGGACTGTGGTTCAATCCCCCAGCACCACATGCCAGCCAGCCCCGCCCCCTAGTGGGCTGAGCTGGCCACACACACACAAAAAATCGAATGAATAAATAAATAAATAAATCTTTAAAAAAAAAAAAAACAAAGCAAGTACTATCATAAATGTAGAAGAAAAAGTTCTTGGGCTGGGGGTGAAGTTCAGTGGTAGAGAGCATGTTTGAGCATGCTAAGCACATAGAAGGGCCTGAGTTCAGACAAGGGGAAGGGAGGAGAGATAAGAGGGGAAGAGAGAAGAGGAAAAGAAAAAGTCTCTGAAAATGAGTGAGAAGATTGCTTTCTTTAATTCCTACTTCTATTTAACTCTTTATGTTCACTCTTTTCATTTTTCACAAAATGTAAAACATACCTCTTGAATGGCTGTCATGACAACATGTTGAACTGATTCTTCCATCATCATAATAGCTTGGATGTACTCTGCAAATAAGAACAATCTGTAATGTTACTGTTAAGGTTAAAGACAGTCAAAAGGGGTAAAGGCTAATACTTCACAAATTTTTTCTTGGTACTGGGGATTAAACTGGGCCTCACAAGTGCTGGGCAAGCACTTTTACTGCTGAGCTATATCCCAGCCCTATAAATGTTGTTTCCTATATTTTGATTCTTTTGAGGTATCCCTTGTGAGGTTGGTGTGCTTCATCTATGTGTCAAAATAAAGTAAAGGCTGAAATTTTCAGTATTTATCTTTCTTGAAGATGTGTGTCCCATTCCATATCCAGGATAGGCTGCAGGTGAGATCAGGAGGGCAGCATAGTATGAGTGTCCATTAATGTTAATTAGTGCAACACTAGAGCAAAGGCCTGATGGGCAAGACTCCATCCTACTGCATCTAATTCTAAATATTATCTTTCCCACTAGCCTTCCTAAACATTAAAAAAAAAGACAACCCTAAACTCTATGCTTTATCCTATGGGACATAATGTCAAGTTTTAATACCACTGATTTGGATATAATGTTCATGTTTTCTACTATAGAAAGAAAACTTTATGGAATAAAACCTGCTCAAGACAAAAAATTAAGATGAATTTTACACAGAATACAAAATTGTATAATCCTGAGTTTTAAAATAAAGCCCCACATCTCTTAACATTTTAAGGCACAACCATCTTCACCACTGCTGAGAAAAAGGCCTCTTAGCTTTCAGTAGTTAACTTTATTGGAAACAATTTTTTCCCTTCAAATCCAACAATGGATCACAGAAGCAGTATTAAGCATTAAAAAAATCAGAACGACAAGATGATTCCAACAATATGGCAAATATTTTAATAATAAAGATTTTAAAAGATAGTTTCAGACTCATCTGTTCCTCAGGTCTGAAACACACATGCATGCATATATACACATATACCTCCTGATCCTCCAAAGCAGTATATAAATGGGTCATATTGTGAAACTAACGAAGTATTCTCCTGATAAGACACATAGTATGTGGAATGCCAAAATCATCAAATTTTCAGGGCTGGGGATTTGACTCAGTGGTACAACACTTGCCTAGCAAGCTGGAAGCCCTGGGTTCAGTTCTCGGAAACAAAAACAAAAAATAAACCTCCTCTAAAAAACAAATCAACCAAAATAATACAGTAAAATAAAATTTAAAACAAACAAAAGGCAACTGCAAAATAATCAAACGTTGACTCTCTGATTGTTAATGCTAAAACTTTGAGCTTATAAAAAACATGCTTTCAAGAGAAATATTCTCATAAGGATACTTGTATCTAGCCAAATGTTTGGTTACACAAATAAATATAATCAACACACTAAATCTCAGGCATTGGTCTTAAAGCAATAGTAGAAATACATCATAACTTGACTGCTATTTGGCCAATAAATTATTTAAGTTTGAGGTCAATATTTTTGTTTTGGCTTTTTAAATGACAACTGCAGTGTGGGTGTTGGAACACAGAAAGGTTATGCTTTTAGATATTCTGTTCAAAGGCATCAGACACAGAAACTAGCACAGTGAGGATGAGTGACCAGCCTTCAGAACAAGAGACCGTGGACATGAAAGGGAAGCGCAGTGTACTGATGATGGGAAGGGAGACTTCATGACAGCCAACTGGAAGTGCAGAAAGTGACAGTAGGTAAGAAGGTCAAGAAGTTAGTAGGTGTGAGAGGGGAAGCGTTAGTCAAGAAGCGGTGTTGCCACGTCAAGGCCCTTCCCCGCGAACACCGTAAAGTGAGAAATGATAAAATGATGATGACAACTACAATAATGTGCAATTTCTTAAATAAAAAATTCACAAACTTCTAAAGTGCAATATACAATGATTTATGATTACCACATTTGTGGTAATGGTGGAAAAGAAGTATTCTATGTAAAGGAGTTTATCCTGATTGTATAGCTGGCCAATATTTACAAAATTTTGTACAAACATCCTTAAATTTAAATTTGGAAGAGACATTATTGTTCTTGCCTAGTTTTCCACAAGTTAGAAATCTTGGGAAGTCATATGTTTATGAATCTCAGCTTTTTAATTTGCAAAAATTATTTTTTATTGTGACTAGTATAGTAAAGGAGGTAGACAGAAACTTAATATAGCTGGAGATACAGCTCAGTGGCACAGCACCTGCCTGGTATGCACAAGGTCCTGAATTTGATTCCCATTACAAAAAAAAAAAAAAAAAAAAAAAAAAAAAAAAAAGCAAATTCTAAATATTATCAGAGTATCTTCCACTAGTAATCTTTGCTTTTTCAAATTTATGACCATTTTATTTCCACCAATTAGAGAAGTCAACCAAAATAAAAGCACCATTACTCAAAGTAAAGCATCCTGTCCAAAGTTGAGGTAGTAAATGGCAGAGCCACTTTAGTGAGCCTTACATTATACACCACACAAACACAATGACAGTTTATTCTTTACAATCAATGAAATGCGTATTTGGCTCTCAGTTGTATTTTTAAGAGTAAAGAATACCCTAAATCTGGAAAACTAAGCTGTTAAAAATCCCACTACTAGATATTTCATCTTTTATACAATTGCAGGGGTAAAGTGAATCTATGGTGATCTATGTGAGAACTTCAATAAATATTATGATTATCTTTTTGTAGGAACACAGATATAGGTAACATCTTTTTTTCTCGATCATATTCTGTAGTAAATGAAGTTAACCAACACTTAATAGCTACACTTTTCTGTGTAATATATATTAAAATCTCAGAACTTGATGCATTTCCTATCATGATACAAAAGCAGCTGCTATCTGATATCAATGAACTATAATTTTTCATTCATCTTTAAATGAAAGTATCTTCAAGATTTACTGTTCCTAAAAAAAAAAAAAATTTACTATTCCTAAATCTCCTTATGTACTTCTATTCTTTGACAAAAACTTTTAACCATTTCAGATACAAAGACTATAAATACAGAAAATTATGTAATTATTGAGCTAAACTAAATGAATAAGAAAAGAAATTTTCTATACAAGCAAAGCATGATAAAATTTAAAAGGAATGGGGTCTAAGATAGATAAATCATTAAAAAAAAAAAAAGTCCTGAACCAAAGACCAATAAAACTAGTCATGACTTTAAGAGCAGTGTTGATTCTTTAAACTTATTACCAGAACATCAGAGCGAACAAAGAACAAATACTGGAAATCTGCTGAGTGTTAGCAGGTATGTGGGAAATCAAGGGAAAACAATCCTTTGGTGGGGGGAAAAAAGTCTTCTTCAGTGTAAGTACTGGTAAAAGTGTACTATGTTGTCACCATTTAGAATAGCCCTTACTTACTATTCTGTTCATTTCTCTTTATCCCTTCCTTATTATACTCCAGCTAGATTCTTATATCCAGTTTTCACTACTTGGGTTACTCTTGATCTGCTATCACCCATAACTCTGTTTAAATAACTTCCTGTACCACAAGTCTTGACTAATCCCCATTACACATTACTTCCCTTTATGCTTTATATCTACATATCCCTTGCCCCCCCAAAGCCTCATGTATTCCTAGGTGAAGCTTCTGGGAAGTGATTGGATAAACGGGGGTATCGGGATTAGTCCCCTGATGAATTTACAGTTAAATGTGATGTGGGAGGCCAAGCCTGGTTGAAGGACATGGGCCAGTGGGGGTGTAGCCTGGAAGTCAACCTTCCCCTCCCTTGATCCTTCTCTCCACTTCCTGCTGCCCTGCCATGAGCCGCCTCTAAGCCACGTCCTCTGCCATGGAGTCCTGCCTTGCAGCCAGCCAAGTATGAACTAAACTGTTTACAAACTAGAGTCCAATCTAAACCTTTCCTCCTCTAAGTTGTATGTGCTTATACCTCAGTGACAAGAGCAACTGAGACACTTCCAGAGCACTTACCATTACCCTGGTTATATGTGTATTTATATTATTACTTAATGCCTTTTGCCTCCCTCAAGTTCCACTAGGGCAAGTATTATGCTCCCCTAGACTCTAATCACTTCAATAAATATTTATAAAATAAAACAGAGAGGAAAGGGAAAAAATTTGAAGTAAAATAATATGTAACAAATTTGAACAGTGTTTTTATAAATCAAGTGATCTCCATCCAAATGAGCGTACAGGTCAATAGAGGGGACAGAAAAGCTAAGTAAGATTAAATGAAGGCTAAGGCAGGAAGATCACAAGTTCAAGCCCAGTCAATGTAAAAAAAAGGGAAGGGGGACAGGAATGTAGCTCCATGATAAGGTCCTTGGTTCAATATTCAGTAACACAAACACACAATGCTTACACACATACACACAATTAAATGAGCACTTTGGAAGAAATTTTAAACAGATATAATAATTACATTATCTATGTATGTACGCTAGCCTTTAGGTAACTTCAACAAAATGCAAATCTGTTGCTTTGGATTTGCTATTATACATGAAAGTACTATATTTTTCTCCAGTACTCTGGAAGTCTGAGGCAGGAAGATGGAAACTTTGAACTCAGCATTGCTTGATGACTTAGTCAAACTCATCTCAAAAAAAAAAAAAAAAAGGTGGGAAATAGCTCAGTGCAAAGGTCCTGGGTTCAACCCACAGAACCAACCAACCAACCAACCAACCACACAAAAACACAAAAACAAAACAGTAAAAAAAAAAAAAAAGTTCCATACTTTTCTAATAAGGTCTGTATTTAAGAATAGCCTTCTCTAAATCTAAGCTAGTGATTTTATTAATTTACATCTACACATTTATAAAATGCTTTTCCATTTATTTTTTTTAAATACAATTTTATGAATCACTAGGTAACTATAAAATCTGACATAATTAAAAGTTCACAGAACACACAGTATAAAACGGAACTAAAATCAATGATTTAAGATACTATATAATTACGTTTCCATATAACTTAGTTTGAATCTTTTTTTAAAAAATGTATTTAGGATAGGGTCTACAGGGTTTACAGGGTCTCACTACACAGATTGGACTTGTAGCAATTCTCCTGTTTTCAGCCTCCCAAGTGCTGGGATTACAGGGGCGTGCCATTACACTCAGTTTCAGTTGACTTCTCAACACACCCTGGGGGTGGGACCAGCATGGCATGCCATGGATTGAATCCCAGCCACTGCGCTCTGCCTAGGCAGGTGCTTTAGTCAGCTGAGCTATCTGGCTGGCCTTGAATCATTATTATGTAAGGAATTGTACTATTTTACATAAATACCTCATTTAGTACCCATGAGATAGGTGCTAAATGTTTTTTTTTTTTTAAACTGAAAAATTAAAACACAGAGAATGAATAATTTGTCCCATGTCTTCCACAACTGTGAGAATGGAACCACTTCTCGACACAGTTGATTAGGCAGTACATCCGCTGCCTTAAAAATCAAGGACACAATTACTTCCTGAACTGCAATTTTACAAACTGAATTAGTAAATCAATCAGTATTTACATAATACTAATAATGATATAATACACTGGATCAATTTAGTTCTGGAAACAAAGCTGGATATTTTAGATCACAGCACAAAGGAAACAAGGGAAAATAAAAGATGATAATTCAGATTTACATGGTTAGTAAGATCTAACATTGAGATAACACAGGAAAATCACTAATTTATTTTGATAGTCTTTGTTCATCTTTGTAAAAACAAATCTTCAAAAGTCCTTCAATTTCAAGGCTTTTTCTTCAGAGCATGTCAATATGAAATATCCTTCTAGGTGCAGTGGTGCACACCTGTAGTCTCAGGAGGCTGAGGCAAGAGGATCTATCATCACAAGTTTGAGGCCAGCTTAGAAAACTTAGTGAGATCCCATCTGAAAATTTAAAAAGCCAAGGATGTATGAAGCACCTGAGATCAATCCCCAGTAATGGAGAACGAAAAAAAAAAGAGAGAAAAAGAGAAATATTTTGTATATTTAAAAGTTTTATAATTATGAATAAGTGAAATGAAAAAAATATTGAAAATACGTAATAGAATTCTCTCCTTTCAAAGATAATTAAAGGTAATATTTAAAATTTAACTGAGAGGGCTTGGGAGATAGCTCAGTGGCTTAAGCACCTGACTGGCAAGAGCAAGGTCCTGAGTTTGATCCCTGGTACCACATTAAAAAAAAAGAAAAGAAAAATTTAACTGAGAAAGTGGTTTCTTATGGAAGAACAGCTACCAGATTTAGGGGTGGGAAACCTAATTACAAATCTATTTTATTTAGAATCTACATATAATGACTAATGCTCCCTCTTCTTTTCCTATAATAAAGACAAACTTGTAAATGTTTCAATATACATTTTTTTAAAAAAATTACGTAAGGAATCTATGCTAGATATACGTTAGGAAAGCAGACCTGAATACCCAATGAACTGGGGTACATTTCTGTTCATTTGTTGCAAAATAACAAACCTTGTCCAATCAACAGTACCTTTTTATCAAACCTGGGTGTAGTTAAAATGCATAACAAAAAATATGCTTGGGCAAGGGTGCAAATGCATGGTGGAGTAAGTGCTAAGCATGCACAGGGCCCTGGGTTTCATCCCTAGCAGCACCACAGTACTGAAATAATCTACTCAAAGAATTATGTGGTCTTGTGGAAAGCGAAAAAATTATCACCACAATGAAATTGATTCTATTTTTAAAATTTTTTTTTTATTTTTTAAAACTGATTCTAATTTGCAAAACTCATAGTTGCAACAAATTAGTAGCAAACTAGAAAATGGGAAGGATTAGAAAGATGTTACTGCTTATATTGGTGCTTTATATATAAGATACATATTACTTTCCTTCAGTACTGCAAAATTACCTTGTTTTTGTTCACAATTCACAGCACAGCCTAAAATAAGTTGAAGCATCCTCCCAAGCTCTGCTGCATCAGAATGCTCTCCAATAAGGTTTACGTCAGGAAGCGTAAAGTCATTAATCTGCTGTCCCAAAATCTGAATGAAGACAAAAAGATTACAACTGCATTTGCTTTTATAGAACAAATAAAATATTTGGATTAGTTTGTTATCACCAAAAACTCACTGCCAAGGACAGAGCTGTTCTGCCAATTTCACTCCCAATTTCCATACCTAAGTTATAACTATCTGCAATCACAGCAACTTAGTTCCCAATCTTTTATGTTATATGTACACTGAGAAAGACACTGTGCACTACTTTGTGATCATGGTATCTCCCCTGCCAGATAAGCACAGAAACTGTGCACTACTAATTCCTCTACTGCACTAAGGAGGACTGCACATCTGCTTTCTGATAAACTAAAAGAAGAAGGTTTTTAACTAAGGGACAACAGAAAGAGCTGAGTAAACAAAAATTCATGCCAAGTGTAAGATTTTTCCTAGTCATTTTCATTCCATTTGATTCCCAAAACACTGGTAGCAAAGTATGATATCAGCAAGGATGTAAGATTCTTTTACAGGGAAACTGGCCCCAAATAAAATGACATATGCAAGCAAAGGGAAAGATCTCTGCCTGACAACCTCAAAGTGAAATTTAATAGTATTAAAAAAAAAAAACCAAAACCCTCAACTCAGGTTTTAATCAAGTTTATATAGTACTTTGTAAATATCAACAAACAACCCAAGTATTAAGACATTTGAGAGAAGTCTTCCATGTGAAAAAAAGACAAAAATGAAGTCACAGGAAAGCAAACAGTACAAGAAGTAGACGAAAATAAAAAAGCAAAACCCTACAGAAAGGTTACTTAAAAACTCAGGATTATAGGTTTTTCTGGTCTAGGAGGTGACAAAAGAGGTTATAAATAGAAAGGTAGACAGACTGACCTTCAAAGATGGTGACAATGTCCCACAGATCCATGTCACATGACATAACCATTAAACTGAATATATATACATCATGAACTTTACTGAATGTGTCTTTATTTTATAGTGAAATGGTGATGTGGGTTGTGGGAAGGAAGTCTGCTACTCTAGGTGATCAAGGAAGGCCTCTTATAATAAGATAAAAAGAGCACTGGGGCTGGAGGTAAAGCTTAATGGTAAACATATGCTTGGCACTTGTGAGGCTCTGGGCTCCACCCCCAGCACCAAAAGCAATCAAGTAAACAAAACAAACAAGTGCCCTATACCCTCCCCCCAAAAAAAACCCCTGCTGATCTAGAATGAAGAAGCAAACCATACAGCGATACATCAGGGGAAAATATACCACAAGATTACCCCAGAGTAGTCCTCATGATAGGAGTGTACTTGATTAACTTTTAGCAACAACCAAGATCTGCATGGCTAGGGTAGAAGAGGTCAAACTAGGGGTACGGGGGCAGATCATTTTGGTCCTTGTGAATTACATTAAGGATATGGATTTTATGTTATATAATAATGGGAAAATAAACTGAATAAATGAATAGGAATATACCATCAACTCAGATTAAATTGAATCATGTTTTTGTGCTTTAAGGGAATTAAACTCAGTTCCTTTGGACGGAGCTGCATCTCCTGTGCCATCCTTTTTGCAGTCTTGGGAACAGAATCCAAGGTAGTCTACCAGTAAGGTACATCCATAACCCTTCTCAATTTTTTATTCTAAAATAAGAGTCTCACTAAACTGTCTAGACTGTCTCTGAACTTGCAATCTTTCTGCCTTAGCCTCCCTCAATGGTGGGATTACAGGTATGTGGCTGTATACTGCAGAGAAAAAGTGTTGCTAAATTGCTTGGCCTAGGCTCTAATCTATAATTCTACCTGTGCTTATCACAGTACTGGGATTACAGGCATGTGCTACATGACTAATTTCTGTCTTGAGTAGAAATAATCTCTAGAAGGATATATAAAAATTCTAATAATGATATTCACTAGGAAGACAGAATGAATTTAGAAATAAAGTATGAAAGTAAAAAAGAAGCCTCTTTAATATTCTCAAATACAAAACAGTATATCCATAATACAAGAATATATGAGAGCCGGGAGATGGCTCAGTGGAATAAGCGCTTCCCTGGCAAGTGCAATGGTCTGAGTTCAATCCCTAGTTCCACCAAAAAAAAAGAATATATGAAAGTTCCCTTCAGAAAACAAAAAAGAGCTCTTACGAATCAAAAAAATGATTGATTTAGCAAAACTGGAAGCTTTAATGAGCAAGATGGAGAAAAGATACATTACTATCATAGAGCAAAACATAAGAGGAAAAAAAGAGCAGGGCATGCTAGTGCACACCTGTAAGCCAACAATCAGGAGGATCACAGTGAGTTAGAGGTCAGCCTGAACTACATAGTGAGACTCTATCTCCCCCCACTAAAAAAGCAAGAGAGGTTAGATAATTAAGAATCAATGAGGTAGGCTCAAAGACTGAGCAGGAATTTTATGAAAGAAAGCAAACTAGAAATCGATGTGGGAAGAATAAGTAAAATACATATATTTATATGTAAGAAAATTTTCTTAAAACTAAATCTAGCAAGTATTTAGCCAGCCATGGCAGCACAGACCTGTAATCCCAGCACTCTGGGAGGTTGCAGTTCAGGGCAATTTAAGAGACCTAGCAAGACCCTGTCTCAAAATTTAAAAAGACTGGGAATGTAATGACCCCCCCAAACCCCAGCCCACCTCAAAATTAAAAACAGAAAAAGGGCTCAGAATGTAATTCAGAAGAATTACAAGATCTTGGGTTCAAGCCCCAGAACGAACTAACTAACTAAAATCAGTTTCTCTACTCTCTGAACTTTTCCCCAGGAGTTCGACTCTTCTGATGCAGTGTGAAAAGGATAAAGTTAAGCTCCAGGGCCAGGGTTGTGCCAAAAGATAAAGTGGGAGTAGTCATTGCAGTTGACTTTAATGGTACACAGGCTCTCCCCTCAGAAGTAAGGGATAAATGGAGAAAATTAATAGTAAGCACAAAGCACAATCTAACACAAAGTAGTGATCATCAACAAAATACCCATAATATAATGAACGAGTTGCTCATCTACTCATCACCTAACAGATGCCTATACAAAGATCCTACGAACTGTACAAAACAAGACAAACTATACATTTTTGAAGGCAATTCTTTCTTAACTTGAAACTTATCCCATAAATTTCAAATACAATAAGAAAAAAAATCCTTACCTCATGATTGTAATCCAGGATTCCTTTCAAAATTTTCTTTAAATTGCTAATCTGTTTAAAAAGAGAAATAATAGGGTAAAAGGCAAACATAAATAAAAAGTTTAATATAAAAATATTATCATCATAAATATATTTTCACTGATAACAGTACTAGCAACTAATACATATACTGTAACTACTGTAAATATATTATAACTCTTATTTTTGTGTGGTAGACCAGACCCCATTATAATTCTCATTCTACAACATGGAAACTGAATTATATAAGTTGCCTAGGCTGAGCTCTAATTTATTTTATTTTTATTTTTTGGCGGAACCGGAGATTGAGCTCTAATTTATGATTCTCCTCACCCCAGTTATTATCTTCCACTTTCACACTGGAAATTCCTTTTTTTCTGTCCTTTCTTATATTCCTTTCACTGAATCATTTCTCTTTCCTAGTTTACTTTATTATTTTGATGGAATATACTTTCCCTCTCTATCTTCAGAAGAGTAAATGATAGGTAATATTTTCATGCTTTGTACATTTGAAAACAATCTTACTTCTTCCTTAAGTTAAACTGGTTGTGGAATTTCAGTTGGAAAATCCCAGTATTTAAAAGTCTTTACTACATTGTTCTGTGGATTTCAGTGGTGCTCTTTCAAGAGCTTCAGCTTTTCATGAGGATTTCTATCTTGTTAATTTCTATCCTTGTCCATTTGTGAAAATTTCAAGATCTTTTTAATCTCCAAGGTTTACGATTGTATGCTTTGGTGTAAGGTGCATTTTATGGGGCCACAGATCCTTTATTATGATTAACACTTAGCAATCCTTTAAAACTGAGGTATGTAAAGGTTAAGTAGTCCCCCACAGAGAATAAAGGAGAGAGCTCTGATGTGGACAGAGGTACTCTGGCTCCAAGGCTCATGACTTCACATATTGCTTTACTGTCTTACTTATGTTGCATTTAATGATCAATTTCGCTTATCTCTATTTCTTCAATTTCACATGATTTCACCATGCATGGGCTGTTTCTAAAGTTCACTAGACATGTTAGATAAAAATCCAGCAATTATATACACAAAGTATTTAAAGACAGAAAAACAACAAGAAATACCTTCAGCCTCCAATTATCTCCCACTTCAGTTTTGATTCGGTTTAGCCAATTTTCATCAAAATATGTAGGATCTCTGCAATTAAGGAATGGTTAATGTATTAAGATCATGTAGCTATCATGCTAAAAAGAAAATAAAACTGAATCCTATTCCATATTACTTAAGTGAGCCATAAAAATATATTTGTAAAAAAAAGTATTTGTCACATATCAGCCACTAAGTAATGCAGTATGTGAGAGCAGTTGTAATTACTGTACAGCTGATTTCCCTAAAAGCAACGTTAAATCTTTTTATTATTTATTTATTTATTTGATACAAGGTCTCACTATGCAGCAGTGATTCTCTTGTCTCAGCCTCCTCAGTGTGGAGATAACAGGCATGGGCCACTATGTCTGGCTGGGAGGCCAGCACTGTGTACCCAGGGTTTGGGGGCCAACATGGCATGTGGGACTGGGAATTGAAACCAGGTCCTTGCACTTGCCAGGCAGGTACATAGGCTGCCGAGCTATCTCCCCAGCCTTAACAGCAACTGTATTATTAACTCACTATAAAAATATAAATTATTTTTGCCCTTTTATAAGCAATACTAATTTTAAAAGTTATAAATTACAAAATATACTAAACTGGAATTAACTGTAGAAACCAGAAACCTTGCAAAAACTTAAGTATTGATGTGAACAAATACATTGAAACAAGGAAAGAACCTAACTTATTTTTCCTAGTGAGAACTCCGTATTTCTAATAAATGCTAGGAAGAAAACCCCAGATTTTTCAAACTAAGTATGAATGTCATCTTAACATTTACAAACTGATACTTTTAAGAAATGATATAATTTGTCCAAGACCACAGTGGAACACCTGTGTTTACTCTGGTCTCTTGGCCTCCTAAGGCCAAGATTTGTCCATAACACCACAACTACCTTTATTAAATCAAAGAACAGAATAGCAAGGAGATAGGTTGGGACTAACAGTTACAAATAAACTTTTAGTGTAACTCAAACTGATAAATATAATCAGTCCTAAGTTTTATTCAAATCAGCTTTAAATAAGCAACATGTTACTTAGCATTTTAACCTTTTATTATAAAAAAATAACATATTTATTAAGGTAAAGAACAATTATAACCAAGTTATCTCTACATAAACCAATTGATTTTTGAAGAATGTACATTTTGGTTTTAGTGGGGAAGTGTGGAGGTAGGCATATGGGCATCCTTTAGACAGAATCTTGCTAAGCAGTCCATTGTATCTCATTGTGAGATACAATTCACATAGCATAAAATGAGCCTACTTAAAGCATATATGCATTGCGTTGGGGAGATAGCTCAGTAATCTAACTGCTTGCCTGGCAAGCTCAGGATCTGAGTTCAATCCCTGGTACTACATGCCGGGCTGGCCCTGAAACCAGGTATGATGGCACATGTCTGTAACTCCAGAGCTGTGGAGGCTGAGACAGGAAGATCACTATGAGTCCAAGCTGAGTAGTAAGACTCTATACCAAATAAGTAAATAAAAATTTATTTATTTTTATATAAATTTTATTGAGAAATAGCAATGAGACAGTTTCAAAACTGATTAGGACAGTTTCAATAATTAATAAATTGCATATTGTTGTCTTAGTGGTTATTCATACTACAAAATGCAGACATGATATCCTATCCACAAACACTATTAGAAAAAATCTTTCTATTCACTGAATTAATAGAAAGTACCTGCATATCTATTGTATTTTGAATATACAGATACAAAATGGTCCTTCATTTGTATCCCCATTTTTGTTTGTTTTGTCAGAGAAGGGTATTCTATTGTCATACAAATATTGTAAGTGCATAAATTCAGCAAAATATTCCAATATAGTCTAGTAGTCCATAACTGTAGTGGGTTTTCCATAGGACTGGCAACGTCAGAAGTTGCTGACTTGAGCCTTTTACAGCATAGTCTATTAATATGGCTTTACTTTTATACTTCGATTTCATACTTTTCTGGTGGATGGTTAAGACCTATATAACAAGAAATGTAATTTTTGTATCTGACAAGGTCAGTCAAATCCCCTCAGGATTTACCCTAAAACCCTGTACCGCAGTTTGTAGACTCTATGTCAGTGTCAGCCATGTAGATGAGTCACGGCCATTGCTTGACCAATTTGCTCTCTGTGAAGGCCTGAGAGAATGTTTTCTCTCCATGTGACTCCTCTTAGGTACACTACATCATCGATCATTTTCCTCTGTGGCCCCATAACCTCCTTGATCAGAAAATGTAGGACACAACTGAGTTACATGATGTTACAGTACAGGTTCTCCTATGTCCTGAATCCTCACTGACCTTGAAAGGCTAGGGAAAAATGTTGGCTGTCCTTGTAGCCCTTCTTTTTCTCTAATTTTTGGTCTGCAAACTTAAGTTGTTAACCCTGCAGAAGAGAAGCTTATTACCCTCCAACATAGGCAGTTAAGCTAAAGCACACTATCTGTCTGAATATCAAACATCTTAGACAAAACATGGAACAGGTATTTTCCATCAAGTGTTGATATGTTAAACTTTAAGTCTTTATAGAATATGAAGAAAAGAAAATTATAAAAAGAAAAAAATTTTAGGGTATGTGGGAGAACTTCCCACTACCCTGCGCTCACGGGACCTACTGGTTCCAGCCCAGGAACAGCGTGGGTGAGACCCTCTTCCATCCTCTTGGGATGCCCCCTACCACTCCGAAGCACTACCCCTACCTCGCCCGCCGAGTAGGAATTTGTGCCGTGTTCCAGGAACCCCCAGACCCAGTCCTAGCCCTAGCCCAGGCCCAGTGAGTGTTTGGTTTCTTTTTTCTTTTTTTTGGTGGAACCGGGGATTGAACTCAGGCCCTTGTGCTTGCCAGGCAAGTGTTATTCTACTGAGCTATCCCCCCGCCCCCAGTGAGTGGTTGAGAAAGCATCCAGCTACCCTGCACTGGCAGGACCTACTGGTCCCAGACCAGGCGCAGCGTGGGTAAGACCCTCTTCAACCCTCTTGGGACAACCCCCACCACTCTGCAGCACCTCCCCAACCACACCTGCCCCATAGGAATTTCTGCATGTTCTGGGAACTCCCAGATCCAGTCCTTGCCCAGGCCCGGTGAGTGTGTGGGAGAGCTTCTGGCTACCCTGTGCTGGCGTGACTTACTGGTCCCAGCCCAGGTGCAGCATGGGTGACACCCTCTTTCACCCTCTTGGGACATGCCCCATCACTGTGTAGTACCCCCTCACACCCCGCCCACAGAGTAGGAATTTCTGCCGCGTTCCGAAACCCCCAGATCCAGTCCTAGTCCAGGCCCGGTGAGTGTGTGGGAGAGCTACCTCTCCCCTCTACAATACCTTGTCCCTTCCAGACTCAGCTCAGGCCTGGCATGCAGGCCTGGGGTGACACCCTGCAGCTGCAATCCCTGCAGAAAGAGTAGGGGACAGAACCACCCAGCTAGTCCAGGAGCAGAACATCTTGCCAGAGGAGCACAACAGTTTCACCCCCAAGGGCAGCAGCAAGAAGGAGCTAAGCACAGCAGCCAGACCCAAGCCAGGCACAGCTGGATAAATCCAAACTTTGTAGGTCTGCACCTGAACTTCAGTAGGTGCTAAGGTTATAACTGCAACAAAGATC
>NW_004524592.1:16421648-16499247 GCF_000260255.1 Octodon degus | reverse complement strand
AAGAATGAGATCAGAAGCAACCAACTAAATAGGGCAAGCAATTAAACACAGGAGAAAAAGGAGTAAATGACAACAGGTAAATAACATGTCAATCATAAGTCAATGCATCTCAATTATAACCAACCATGTAAATGGGCTCAATCCACCAATCAAGAGAAACAGACTGGCACAGTGGATTAGGAAACAAAATCCAACAATATGCTGTATACAAGAAACACATTTAACTCATAAAAACATTCATAGACTGAAAGTCAATGGATGGAACACAATATTACATTCTCCAGCACCTCAGAAAAAAGCAGGGATAGCAATCCTATTTTCAGACAGTCTCAACTTCAAACCAAGAATGATCAAGCGAAATAAAGAAAGCCGAGTGGATCTGCCCATCTCCCTGCCCTTGGTCCTCTCTGTGTGTTTAGAGTCAATAAAGGCTTTCCCTCCCCCATTTCTGCTTCTCTGCTGCACCACCACAACTGCCGCCATTGCTGTTTCCTCTGAAACCTATCATTTTTGGTGCCGTGACCTGGAACGGTGAGTGGTGTGGCTCCCAGGGCATCCCCTGCCCCGGTTTTGAGCTCCCTCAGTGAACCGCACGCCTTCTACTTTCGCTTTCGCCTCTGCCGCCACCTGCCGTTGCTAGCTTGCATCCAAAACCGGCCAATCTCAGTCCTCACTCATGAGCCCAAAACTATAGGGGTCTTGCTTGTCTGTCTTTCCTCTTGTCTCGAAAATTGTGAGGTCCTGTCGGGACCCCCCCCATCTTCCTCGGCCATCTGGTCCCCGGCTCCCCACTTTTTCTAGTTACCACTGATAAAGTGGGTGCTGGCCTCCTCTCTCTCTCATACTCACTCCATGCTAAAAAGTGATGGCTTTTTAGTGTGAAGTGACGTCGGGCTTTTGCCATATTCTTTGGCTCATGTTAATTCGGCCACCATGGGAAACGCTCTTCCCATCCTCCAAAGCACACGCCACTGGGTTGTCTCATAAAAAACCTCAGCACTCTCAAATTAGAAGGATATCTCAAACCCAAAAGACTAATTTTTCAATTCTATTATCGCAACGGCAAATGGCTAGCAATCCCTTAAAAGCCTTTGTTGACTCTAAAAACATGTCCCTCCCACTTTCTTCCCTCTGCTGTCCCCAACATATCCACCGGTACTACCCTCTCCACCCCTCTGCTCCAAACTCTGTCTTGTCAGTCTCTTCTGGCTGCATCTCTACTTACTCCACCCTCTGCAGCAACATCTCTACCTTCTGCTTCTGCCTCTGGTTCCCCTGTGAATTCCGCTGCCTCTCTCTCCTCCTCCATACTAAAACCTCAGGTGCCAGCGTTTTCCCCTTCCACCTCTTCTCCTCCCGTGGTTCACATCCAACCCTTATGGCTCAACCTCCTCCCAGTGTTCTAAAAGCCTGTGGCTGCCTGACGTGTGGCCAGCCACTACCATCTTGTGGGCCATGTGGCTACCTGCCGCCATTGTGCGGTCGTACCTCCTATAAGGTCAGAGTGCCAACTCGCAGGGCTCCATCACATGATGAGTAACCCCCATTTTTTGCGCCATGTGGCCATCTATGGCCACCATAGGGTCGCTCCTCCTGTGATGTCAGGGCGCCAGCTTAAGGCACCCCATCACATGACAAGCCACCACCATCTTACATGCCGTGTGGCCATCCACCTTTCTGTAAGGTCACTCCTGTGACATTAGAGCAATGCCTTGCGCCAGCTACAGGATGGGTCACTGCTGTTTTCTGGCTCATGTGGCTAGCTGCTACCATGTTATAGTTGCTCCTCTTGTGATGTTAGAGCACCACATTTCAATGCCTCATCACATGATGGGCCAGCCCATCTTGCGGCCTATCCTTGGTATATAGTAACTATAAATAAGAGGTTTTTGTGTTTTTCGAGTTCTTACAAGAGATCTCTATAAATTGACTTACAAAAGTTCTGATTAGTCTCTCATAATTACAAACTTAAAAAGGTCATCGTAGTTTAACCTGGCCAGAAATATTTGAGTGCACTCTTATTTTATAAAGATGTCTGTGTGTCCTGTATGTACTTGTTTGTTTTTATGTCATTCTGTAAACAGCTGTTCCTTTTTAGAGCTCTAAAATATAAACTTAAAAGCATGCTTTCTCTTGAGTTACCAGCTAGTCTAGGTGATATCAAAATTAATTTATAATTAAATAAAAACCATTAAAATGGGAAAGATTGTTGGACAAAACTCTTGATTGATGAATAGAGGGTAGCCAACCTTTGTTCATCAATAGAGAGCCCCCAGTAATTTGATCATTGGTTAAAAGACAAAGTTTTTTCAGTAATTAAAATAAGGTTTTCTCATAAAAGATGCTTAATGTATTAAGTATATTCATGCCTTCTAAAGTACTGTATGCTACAATATAAATTTTCTTTCAGATGTAAGTATATGCCTTTCTCTTATGCTCCAGGTATTTATAATAAGAGGTTCCTGTCAAGTCAACATGAGGTCATCAGCCAAATGGTAATTTTGTAACTAAAATTTGTGATATATATCTTATGTATGTGCTGTTATATTTAGAGATGCAGGTTCCTGTTAAGCCAACATGAAGTCATCAGCCAAATAATTTTATAACTGAAATGTATGTAATATGTATTCTATGTACATTTAAAGATGCAAAAACAAAATGGGGATTTCATATGACTGTTATGTTATACTGCCATGTATGACTATTGATGCCAAATGATCTCTACAAAATTATATAACTGTTGTCCATTAACATCCCACAGGGATTTAACTGCTAAAATGACCATAGTTGATAAGAAATAATAGTTCTCCGGTTACAATTATATTTCAAGGTACTTGATACTCAGATAAAATTCTAATAATAAAGTGTATTGCTCCAAACTAAGTATACTGATGTAGACCCAGATTCTCTTAAGGCACCAATTACTATTAAATCCTATTTTATATTCTTATCTGTTCCTGATGTTCATGCCAAACTAAAAAGACAAATCTCAGCCCTCAAACTCCACAGGAAAATGTACTTAATCTAACTTTCTGTGTCTTCAATAATAGAGATTAAAAATTAACTATATATACTGCCAACTTTTGGCTGCGACACTTGGGACTCCCATCAAAGCAGGACCTTGACAAGGTAATGCTGAGCCTAAACAATGCTGCCACCTAAGCCAAGTGCAGTGAAGAAGGACACTGGGCATAAGCCTGCCCCAACCTGCAGTCATCACTAGGACATCTACAAGCCTGAGGGTCGCTGGAAATGCAACTGCCCTGTCTGCCAGAGAGTGGGTAAGTCATCCAATTCCCTGCCCTCACAGGAAACGTCACTATGGCCAGATCCGTATACTTGAGCTGCTTGGTCTTGCCGCTGAAGAGCAACAATAGAGCTTGGGTTCCATGGCTCACATTGAGGCACCTTTGTCGAGTCCCAAGTCTCGCTGGATATCACAGGTTTCTTCAGTCTCCAATGCAAGCCATCACTAATGATAAACTTCTAGTCCTAGCTGAGACTCCTGGCACTAACTTCTACATTGGCGTGAACCATAATCCTGTCAACGCCCCTCACCCCCAAGATGACACCCCATTTCAGCAGGAAGCAGTCTAAGAGACACATCGTCCCCTTTGTAACAACCAAAAGATGGGAATGATAGGTTATGGCCCTAGTAAGAATTGCTAAATTATGGTGGTCTTCTGATATGGCTCAAGCCCTTAAAGCAACGGCTTATTTTCCCAATGACCACTTCCTCCACCTTCCCCCCTCCAGCCCTGGGTACAACTTCATGTGACCTTTCCCGCCCACACAAGGGAGCCTCCAATCAGCTCCTTATATGTCTCTAAACCCGCCCCTCAAACTCCACCCTGGCAGATGTCCATAAAGTCCAAGGCTCCCTGTCTCAGGTCAAAGGATCTGCCCATCTCCCCACCCTTGGTCCTCTTCGTGTGTTTAGAGTCAATAAAGGCTTTCCCTCCACTACCCCCTAAATAAAAAAGAAATAAAGAAGGCCACTACATGCCTATTTTTAAAAATATATTCTAATTTTTAAATGTTTTTCATCATCTTCTATAGGGACTTAAAGTTCAACATATCAATACTTGATGAAAAATACCTGTTCCATGTTATGCCTAAGATGTTTGATATTCAGACAGATAGGTTAAGCTTAACAGCCTAGGTTGTATGGTAATAACAATAAACTTTTCTTCTGGATGGTTAACAACCTAAGTTTGCAGACCAAAATTAGAGAAAAAGGAGGGCCGCAAGGAAAGCCAACATTTTGGCCCTAGCCTTCCATGTTCAATTAAGACTCAGGACATATGAGAACTTGTACTGTGACGTCATGTAACTCAGTAGTGTCCCAAATTTTCTGATCAAGGAGATTATGGGGCCAAAGAGGAAAGTGATCGATGATGTAGAACGTGCCTAAGGAGAGTCACATGGAGAAAAACATTCTCTCAGGCTTTCACAGAGAGCACATTGGCCAAGCAATGGCCGTGACTCATCCACATGGCTGACACTGACAAAGGTTCTACAATCTGAGGTACAGGACCTCAGGATAAATCCTGAGGGGATTTCACTGACCTTATCAGACCCAAAAGCTACAACTCTTGTTGCATAGGTCCTGCTTTACCTTGGTCTTAACCATCCAGCAGAAAAGTATAAAAACGAAATATAAGAAGTAAAGCCATGCTGTTATGTTGAGCTGTAGGGGACTCAGGTCAAAAATTTCTGACATTGCCAGTCAAGTGGAAGATCCAATACTATTATGGGCTACTAGACTCTTTTAGAATATTTTGCTAAGTTTACACACCTATAATATTCAAATAATGGAACTTAACAAAAAAAGGGAATATAGATGAATGTCCAGTTTGTATCTGTGTAGTCAAAGTGGTTAGGTTAGATATATATAGTTACATTCTCTTAATGAATAGAGGGATTTGTTCTAATGGTGTTTGTAAATAGGATATCATGTCCACATCTTGTACAGCAATTAACCACTAGGAAGAATGTATGCAATGTGTGAATTATTGAAACTGTCCTTCCAAATTTTTGAAACTGTCTCATTGCTATTTGTTTCTCAATAAAATTATGGAAAAAAAAAGAAAAAATTGTTAAGAATAATTTTTTATCTGAGACAATGAGTTCTCTCTTGAAAAGTGGGAGTCACTAAAATATTTGTTAGCTGTCAGGGTTGTTCAAAGTATTTTATTAAAAGATGAGGAAAAATAGCCTTGAAAATGTTGTATCCTATGGTTGGTTCAAAGATAACACCCATATTAAAATTTTCTGCCTTTCTTGTTTTTCTTTTCTTTTCCCTTTGATTTAAAGAAAATAGAGTAGATATTTCTGATAACTCAAAAGAGACTGTAATGGTCTAAAATATATTTGAAATGATTTGAAATCTAAAATATAATAGCACTAGCTAGAAGTTGAAATTTCCATGTAAAACTGATGGAAAAAAATTGTTTTAAGCATTGTACAGAATCCCAAATTTATGTTTGAAAATTCCCCTTCTCCACTTTCTCTTCCCCATCCAGATCTTCCTCTTCTTCATTTCACGTTTTTGCTGTATGTGTGTGTGTGTGTGTGTGTGTGTGCACGTGCACTTGCACTTGCTAAAGACTTAAGCCAGGTCCTCACAGATGTAAGCTCTGTACCACTGAGCTACACTTCCAACCCCAGTGTGGGTGAGCATTTCTTGCCTGAAGATCATGTTCTGAAAAATTACCTTCTAACTTCAAGTCATACACAAAAGTAGTAGAATTCATAATGGAAATGCATTTTAAACAACTTAATAGTAACTTATAATTAAATAAATTATAGTTCAAAGATATATAATATTAGACAATCATTAAAACTCATAATGTGGAACTACTTTTACTTACACAAAAAGATGAGAAACCCCATTTGTACGAAAAACAAATCGTCTATGATTAAATATACCCACAGAGACACAGTGAGACTCACAGTTAAGTATGAGTACTGAATCTTATATTTTTCTATATACCATTTAACATTAATAGGAAGGTATATATTTTAATAATTGTTGAACATTCTTAAGATTGAAAAAATTTGTGATGTTCTATCTTAGGAGAGGAAGGCTGAAAATAAAAAGAATGAAAACAATTCTGATTACAACAGTGAGAATGAGCCAAAATCAGCACAGATTATATAAAGATTATATTTCTAAGTATGAACAAAAGAACAGTTCCTTTTTGGATAGCATCAGACAGAACATGTTAGATGCTTCAGAGTATTTTAACATACTGAGTATTTAGTGAGTTGCTACTATATACTAGTCCCTACGTCAGTCCCTAAATTAAGGCAGATGAAAGAGACAGTATCTGCACCTAGTGAAATATCTGCACAAGTTGTATTTTTAAAAGTTTCTCTAAAAAAAAAAAACCTTAGGGGGGCCTGGCTCTAGCTCAGTCCTTTAAGTGGCTGCTTCCGCAAAGCTGTCAGCCTCAGGTTGCTGGAGTTCGAACCTCACAACTCTCCCGCTGGCCTAAAGTGCCCTGAAGGCATTCGAGAAACAAAAAAGTTTCTCTAGACAATGTCTTTAATAAATTTTCTTGTACAAAAAAAAAAAAAAAGAAAAATACTTTAAAAAACAGGAACAAACAATTATATATTTTTACACAGAAATTTAGAAATCTCACCATATACAGCATTGTAGCAGGACAGTCCTATGACATTTTTTTCTTCTCTCTTGTTTTCATTCATTACTCTATTTTTTTTTAAACAAACATTTACTTGAGAGACAGTATGGCAGTAATTGGTATGACATGACAAGAAGTAGGTACTTTGAAGGCCAGAATGACAGACATTCCAAGTGTGACCCTACTATTACACATTGCTATCTTCAGTGCAGTTGCTTAGTTCACAGGTATCAATCAGCATATTAAGTTAGGGTGAGATTCCTACCAATTAATTGCTAGTTTCAAAAACCTGCTGAAGACTCTCAGGATCATTGCCTTAACTATCTTGTGCATATAAATGTATGGCTTTGCCCCCGTCATGTTTCCTAGCTTTTTTCCTTGCCCTCTCTTCGTTGTCTAATCCTTAAATTCTCACTTTCCTTTTAATTGTGTAATACCTTTCTATTTTTATTTCTTCTTTTGAGTTCTTACACTAGGGAGACTATATGATATTTACACATGTGGGTTTGGTTTATTTATTTCACTTATGAGTATATACACATATATGAGCATATATATATGAATATATATATATACACACACACATATATGGTATCTACTTAAATATAAAGGCTTCAAGTTTATCATTATAGCTAAGTAATACTCCATTGTATAAAAATACCACATCTTTTTCATACATTCCTCAGGTGATGGGCATCTTGGTTGTTTCCAAGATTTGGCTATCACAAATTGTGCTTCTATAAACACAGGTGCACATATATCACTATATGATGTTTACAGTTCCTCTGGCAAAATTCCCAGTAGGGGGATAGCTGGCTTGAATTGGTTTTCAGTCCTAGTTTTTAAAGGAGTCTCCACACTGATTTCCATAATGGTTGCACCAGTCTACATTTCCACCAGCAGTGGAGAAGGGGTCCTTTTTCCCCACAGTCTCTCCAACATTTGTTGTTATTTGATTTCTTTATGATAGCCATTCTTTGTGGGGTGAGATGGTATCTCAGTGTTGTTTTAATTTGCATTTCATGGATGGCTAGTGACGTGGAGCATTTTTTCATGTATTTATTTGCTTCTTTAAGTTCATCCTCTGAGAAGTGTATGTTCTTCTCAGATGCCCATTTCTGGATTGGGTCTTTAAATTTTGGGGACCTAATAGTTTTTAGTTGTTTACAAATTCTAGAGAGCAGACCTTTGTCTGAGTGCTTATTAGTTAAGATTTTTTGCAAAGTTGTGGGTCATCTTTTCACTTTGTTGGTAATTTCTTTTGACGTGAAAAAACTTCTCAATAAGAGGAGGTTCCAGTTGTTAATTCTTTCCAGTATTGCCCATGCAATTTGATTTTTGTTCATGAACTCTTTGCCTACCCCTATGTTTTCAAGAGTTCCTCCTACTTTCTCTTCCAAGAGATTTAGCGTTTCTGTTTTAATGTTTAGATCATTAATTCATTTTGACTTTAGCTTAGTGCATGGTGATAGACCTGGGTCAAGTTTTAGTTTTCAGCATGTAGAGAGTCAGTTTTTCCAGCACCATTTGTTAAAGAGGCTATCTTTCTTCCAGTAAGCATGTTTGGCCCCTTTGTCGAAGATAAGGTGGCTGAGTGTTCATAAAGGGTTCTGCATCTTTTAATCTATTTCATTGATCCTCAGGTCTATTTTGTTGCCAACATCATGCTGATTTTATCACAGTAGCTTTATAGTATAATTTCAAGGAATTGTAATGCCTCCTGCCTTGTCTTTGTTGCCCAGGATTGCCTTTGCTATTCTAGGTCTTTTCCGGTTCCAAATAAATTTTAGGCATGATTTCTCTAGGTTTGTGAGGTATGTTGGTGGTAGTTTGACAGGGATTGCATTAAATCTGTACAGCAATTTTGGGAGTATGGCCATCTTCACAATGTTGGTTCTTCCTATCCAGGAGCATGGAATATCTTTCCATTTTCTGAAATCCTCTACGATCTCTTTTTTAGGAGTACTGTAATTTTCCCTGAAAAGATCTTTGACTTCTTTAGTTAGATTAATTCCAAGGTATTTCATTTTCCTCGGTGCTATTGTAAAAGGTATTGTTTGTATAATTTCCCTCTCAGTGTGTTTGTTGTCTGTGTAGAGGAATGCTACTGACTTTTGGGTACTGACTTTGTATCCTGCTATGCTATTGAATTTGTGTATCAATTCTAGTAGCTTCTTGGTGGAGTTTTTTGAGTCTTCCAAGTAAAGTATCATGTTATCTACAAGCAAATTTTTTTTTTTTTTTTTTTTTGCAGAGCCAGGAATTGAACTTAGGCCCTTGCGTTTGCCAGGCAAATGATTATTCAACTGAGTTATCCTCCCAGCCCCCAAAATACAAATTTAAAAAAATAAAGTATAAAAGCATTTTAGTATACTACACACAAAATTACACAAGCATCACCACAATGTAACTTTAGATCTTACCATCCCCAAAAAGAAGCCTTTTAACCCATTAGCTGTCATATCTTATTTCCTTTGCCCAATTTCTAGAAATCACTAATCTATTTTACCTCCATGAAGTTGTCTATTCTGGACATTTCATATAAGTGAAATCACATGTTATGTGGTCTCTTATGTCTTGCTTATTTGAGTGCTTTTTGTGGCTATTGCTTGTTTTTGAGACAGGGTCTCTCTGTAATGCAAACTGGCCTCAAAATTGTGTTACTTCTGTATCAACCTGCTGAGGAGGTATCACCACATCCAGGTTAGAGTGTGTTGAGGCTTAGTCTACATTTTAGCATGCATTAAAACCTTATTCATTTTTAAGGCTGAATAATATTCTATTGTCATATACCACCAAACTTTTTTCTTTTTAAAAAATTTTATGTATTTGGGGGCCAGGGAGATGGCTCAGTGGAATAAGTACTTCCCTGGCAAGCACAAGGGCCTGAGTTCAATCCCCGGTTCTGCAAAAAAAAACTAAAACAACAACAGCAACAAAAACCCCCAAATTTTTATGTATTTGGTACAGCATCTCACTCCACAGCTCGGAGTTGTAGTGATTGTCCTGTTTTCAGCCATCCCCAGAGCTGGGATTACAGATGTGCACCACCATGCCCAGTCTTGGTGGCCTGCTTAGCAGCATCCAGGACCAGGGAGTGAACCCTGGTCCCTGCACTTGCCTAAGCAGATGCTTAGTCCACTGAGCTATCTCGCCAGCCCACCATCTAAGATTTTGGCCAATGATAGCATATACAATGGAAGTCTTATAAGACTGCATTGCCTAATGATGCTGTAGCTGCCTTACTTTCTACTGTAAGCATCCTCTATGTCTGCATAAAAACAAAAATTGTCTAATGATGTATTTCTCAGTGTCCCTGCCATTAAGTGACATATAACTATACCACATTTTGTCAGGTGATGCACATATGGCACTATTTCTACTTTTTAGCCATTGTAAACAATGATGTATTAACATTTATATACAGTTTTTGTGTGGACATATTTCATCTGGGTAAATACCTAGGAGTACAACTGTTGGGTCCCATGATAATTCCATGCTTAACATTTGAAGCAGAACTAAACTCTTTTCCAATGTAACTGCATCAGCACTCAATCTTGCCAACAGTATGTGTGGGTTCCAATTTTTTCCACAGCCTTGCCAATGTATTATTTGTTTAGCAACAGCCATCCAAATGAACATGCAGTGGTTTCTTATTGTAGTTTTAGGTTTCTCTGAGGGGTAACAATAAGTGATTATTCATGCCCCCACCCCTCATTTGTATATTCTCTTTGGGAAAAAACTCCATTCAGATTGTTTGCCTAATAGAAAACTGGTGCCAGGAAAACTGGCACACAACTGTAATTCCAGCACTCTGGTAGGCAAAGACAAGAGAACCACCAAGTTCAAGTTCAGCATGGGCAAATTAGTGGGATCTTATCACAAAATAAAAAATAAACAATTGCGGATGCAATTCAGTGAGAAGGCTTGGGCTCAATCATTAGTACTGCAAAAAAGAAAAATTTGTGTGTCATTCATTATCAATTTGTAAGAGATTTTGGTCTTTTGTTTTAATATTCAGGACACTGGGAGATTATAATTTCCTGCCTGCCTGCCTGCTTTCTTTCTCTCAGAGCTTTCATAGTGAGCTGTATCTCCAGCTTTTAATTATTTTATTTTTATTTTGAGACAGGATATTACTAAATTGCCCAGGCTAGGGTGAAAGTTGCCATTCTCTTGCCTCAGCCTCCCACAGTACTGAAATTACATTGTGGGATGCCCTGCCCAGACTCTTTCCATTTTCTTGATGGCCTATTTTACACACAGTACTTAATTTTGTGGAGCTCTATTATACTTTTTGGTGTTGTATGTAAGAAACCTACGCCTAATTCAAAGTAAAAATAATCTACTCCTATGTTTTCTTGTAAGAATTTTATATACTTTTGGCATCTATATTTGAATCATTCCTTTGTATATAGTGACAGGAAGGGGATTAACTTTACTATTCAGTAACGATGTATTTATACCCATCTTAAAATTAAAGTTTAATTTTGTGTTTTTAGTCGAGGTTCTTTTGCTATCCAGAGAAACCAAACTGAGAAATATATTCAAGAAAAGGGCTATGTACTTGAAGATCACTGAGGTGGGTTGTGATGCTAAACACAGCTGGGCCCAAGAAAATACTAGAACAAAAAATTAAGACTATACTGTCTTTGCTTTTTTTCTGCCAATCTACGCGTTTTCTCTCTTCAGACCACCTTTCTCTTTTTAGACCTCCTGCTTCTCCAACTACCAGACTGGAAATGGCTGCACATACATTCCAAATCTTTACCACTTCAGTTTCAAAAATAAAACACAGCTTGGCATCTAATGACAATTCTAAATCCTCAGGAAATCTCAAATGTTCTAGCCACTGTTTTTTATCTGGCCCAATTACATGTAAGAAACAGCATTGGAAGAAAACACCTTGGCAGATAAGGACCAGGACTGTAAGCGAGGTAGGCTTGCAGGAAAGGGGTCTGCTATAAAGTGGCAGACAGCTCTCAAATATTCTCCTTTGTCAGAATCTCTAAGAAAAACAGGTAACACAAAAGAAAAGAACAAGGTAGAGTCCACTAAAATAAAGAACTAACCTAAAGATCATAGAAGTTAGAAAATTAAAAAAAAAAAATTGATACTAAAATAAGTCTCATCAGAGGCATGGTGGCACAGGCCTGTAATTCCAGCATTCAGGAGGCTAGCACAGGAGGATCACCGTGAGTTTGAAGCCAGCCTGGGCTACACTGGCAAGTTCAAGATCAGCCTGCACTACAGAGCCAGACTTTGTCTCTAAATAAAGAAATTAATTAATTAAAATAGTCTAAAAGGCTATAGTGTTAAGAAACACAATCATGACAATTAAATATCAAATCTTTTCAATAAAAGAAACTCACGAGCAAGATTATCTGTGACTCCACTGTTCTGTACCCCTGTGTTGCTAGTTACCCAAAGCCAAAGGTTGCTAGTTACTCAATTTGGTGGGGGGGGGGGGGGTCAGGTTCACAAAGCTATAAGATTTGTATTTCACCAGAAAGTCTTTTAAAAATGCTTTAGAATATCTAATACATTATATATGCTGACTACTACAAAGTTATAAAATATTACTTTGGCAATTTAGTATACTACTACTTATAAATAAAACAGAAAAGTCTGCATAAAATGCTCCAAATCAAACATGACATAGTTTGCTTGTTCCTTAAAAAACTATTAAATGAGACTCTCACAGTCATGTCTGAGCTAGCAAGAGGAAACAACAAAAGCAGCTGCTAGTATCATACATGCCATGTATTACTTCAGGAATGTACCTACTGTATCACATGCTAGCACGAGTAGTCACAAAAGCACAGTAATGAGGGGAGGAGTATCATTTTTAGGTACTATCAGACTAAATTAAGTAATTTTCACAAGTTCAGCCAGATAGTTAAGTGGCAGAGTTTAGAGTACAATCATTCTATCAAGTCAGAATTTACCATGTAACTGGCTCTAGCAAAAATAAAAACAAAAACACAAAGCACGAAACACTACAGTCCTTTGGCTAATCCTTAATGCATGGTAAACCAGATAATAGACAGAAAAATACTTATCACTCATGCCATTACACTAATTAGAGGCCAGCATTTTCTAGTCACTGCCTATTGCCCAATAGCTGAAGTATGGCAGAAGTATACCAGCAAAATTTTGGAAATGATTGCATTTTTTAAAAGTGATTGTACTTAATAAGCTTCCAATCTATTATGTAGACAGAATCTATCAATAACATTAGTGTAAGACAGGCATGGTGGTGAATGAACACCGGTAATCCCCGCACTTGGGAAGCTAAGGAAGGATCATCACAAGTATGAACAGCCTGAGCTACACAGTGAGACTTTATCTTAAACAAAATAGGTGTAGAATAAAACAAAAGGATGAATAATAAACTAAAACTTTCTTACAGTCAATGTGACTTTTCCTAGTAATAAACTTTGACTCTATACACATGCTAGTAGTTATAACTCCTATTTCTTTAAGTAGTTCAAATTTCAACAATGTTTTGTAAGTACTTTTTAATTAAAATGCTCTAACTCTAGGATCAAACAACACAAAAGCAATTTTCTCCAAATTCAGGGGCCAGGGATATAGCTCAGCAGCACAGGACCTGCCTGGCAAGCATGACATCATGAGTTTGATTCCCAGTACCAAAAAATAAACACCCTCTTAATATGTTAGAGTGCTGTACAAATATGTAAACAAAATTTTATAATCTTGCTGGGGATATTCTTCATAAGAATATCTATCTTTAGCATCTTCCTATCTGCTGACACTGCCAAGAAAAAGTATTATAGTTACACACAAAATAATTTTCTTAGGTTTTACCAGTAACACATTTACTTGTCTGTAATTATGTACAAGTAATACCTTAAAATAAAAGAAAAAAAAACTCATAAACTTTCTTAGTATAATTCCTAAAAAAAAAAATTGGTATCATAGTCAAAAATCTTCACAGAAACAACAAAAAATCTACTTAATTCTAAATTCTAAATTCTTTATGAACTCCTCCAAATTCAGATAGAATCAAAAATAAATGTATTTTGGTTCCTTTTCTTAGTATATGGCCTTTTCATTAGCAAACTTTTAGTATTTTTTTTATAGATGTGCTGATTCTTAGTGTTATATAAAATTTGCATGAGGCCACTGGTTTGGACTGAGCACTGCACTGCATTCAAAAAACAAAACCATAATACAGCCACCCAAATACATAATACAAGCTACCCAAAATTAAGCTGTTTAATTTTCCAGAAAATTAGAAGACAAAGAGGTAATAGCCATTTTTAGTTGGTATGATAAAAAACAATCCCCTATTTTTACCATTATATGAAATGCCCACTGTAAGAAGGTGCTACCAATCCTAGGATCACAAAGATAAGCCAGTTAAACCTTTAAACTGCTTCTGAAGGGTGAAGCAGGAGGATTCTAGGTTCAAGCTTCACATCAGCAACTTAATGAGATCTCATCTCAAAAGTTTAAAAAAGGGGCTCGGGATATAGCTCAGTGGCACAGCGCCTACCTGGCAAGCGCAAGGACCAGTTTAAAAAAGAAAAAAACAAAGAAAAAAAAGAAATTTTAAAAAGATGCAGCTCCATGGTAGAATGCCTTTGGATTCAATACACATTACTGGGGGGAAAAGGCCTTTAAGTTTATTATAATTTTACTATTTGACACAGGTAAGCCTATTTCCTAAGGACCTTCTAATTACCTAAAATAATCATACTGGTCCACCACCATTAAATGTGTATTAGACAACTGACTAGAATAATTAATTTTATACACATAATGACTACAGAAATAGAGCAAATGTGCTCAGACCCCTAAGTCGAAATAAGCAATACAGGCACATGAGGAATAGATTCTAAACCCAAGGACACACAACTTTGGGCACTATAAAAATTAAGTATTCTTTTATTATGATGCATTCTACCATGGTTGATTACTTGACCTTCACTTTATTTCACATGGTCTACTTTTACAAAGCTGAGGGGCATAACGTTCTACTTCTGATCTCAGTCTTAATCAAAATATAGTTGTAAAATAATAAGTGTATTTAGGTCCCTGGTTGTTGATCTTTTCAAGCCCTTGAAATTTCCTGATTGATATTTAACAACTGATGAGCCCCTCCAGAGTTTATGCTAATGAGATGACTCATGGTGGGGCTTCCAGGCAATTTCATGACCAGGGCGGCTGGGCCCAAAGGAACTGGCCCACACAATGACCCTGGGAAGGTCAAGGGTGGTTTCTAGAGACTGAGCTCAATCCATAGTGAATGATTCAATCATTCTGATGTAATAAAACTACAAATAAAAACTGTACATAAGGTCTGGGATCTTCCAGGCTGGCAAATACTGACAAAGGCATGGAAGGGGGTGGAAGCACTGTGCTGTCTTAATTCCACACCTATGCTCTTCCATTTGGGTATTCCAGAGTTATGTCTTTTATAACAAACTTGGAATTCCTAAGTACATTACTTTCCAGAGTTCTATGAGCCATTCTAATAAATAATCAAACTTGACGGGTGAGGAGTAAGGAACACCTTGAATTTGTAGTTGACCAGATGAAAATATAGGTGCATTGAGGACTTCATTTCTAGCTATGTTCAAGTGTGGGCTGCTTTTGAGAATAAGGCCTTAATGTGTGAGGTCTTTACTAACTCAGAATTGAAGCACTCTGTCTTCTTTAACTTGTTGAGTCTGACCTGATTGAGGGAGTTAGTAACAGAATTAAACTGAAATACAGCAGATCCAATTGGTGTCCAAGAGATTCTTGATGAAAAACTACAATGGCCAACCTTTCTCAAAGACAAAGGCTAAAAGAAGATCAAGTTGTTTCTTTTAAGTTGAACAATTTAATTTCACAGTCATTAATTCATCAAATATTTCTGAAGATATCTACAGAGCAATACACAGGAATATGGAATGTAAGGGTGGTAGCACCAGTAATAAATAAGGGGTCACAGTAGGTTTTACTAAGGAACGGACAAAGGTCAATTAAGGCTGAACAATGATTTAGCAGGAAGTCTTTTTAAAAGACAAAAAAATACAAGCAAAAACATTTTGCTTATATGCTAATGGATATAATCCAGTAGAAAAGAAAAAGCTGATAATATAGAAAAATGGAAAAAGTGATGATCTACCATAGATGTGAGACAATGAGATCCAACACACAAAGTGTGGGTCTTCACTTAAGAGCAGGATCCTGGGCTGGGGAGATAGCACAGTAGAATAAGCACTTGCCTGGCAAGTACAAGGGCCTGAGTTCAATCCCCAGTTCCACCAAAAAAACAAACAAACAAAAAGAGCAGGATCCTCCTGCTCAGTACTACACATCATGTATAGTAAAAGGAAGCAAGAAAAAAATTAAACAAGTATTGGCAGGTGGTAAACACAGTTCTACGTATATCTCTTTTCAAGTCAATTGTCTTTCAAATATGATATATCCTACCTTGGGTGATCAGTCAAGATGGCTAAGAGAGGTATCAAGAAAGAATGCCTGAGGCTGTTGTCTAGAAGAGCAGGAGGGTCCAGAGACAAGGGAAATACATGTTTGTGAAGTTTTTCCAGCAAGGTTCAACCATGATGGTCAGAAGCAGAAGAGGCAAAACAATAGATTTAACATGAGTTGTGTTCTAGTCAAACAAATACAAATAAATAAGAGAAAGCAGGGGCTAAAATGTGTGGACAAGGGAGTGGTTAACACTAAGAATCACAGCTTGAGGTAGAAAAGCATTCTATTTCAGGACTCAAGTCCCCTGTCCTCTGCCTTGTCAGTTCATAGACCTTTTTGCCCTGGCTATGCACATTTCTTCCCATTCAAGCACTGACTACACTTTAAGGTAATGAGTTTAACAACTCTGTTATCTCATTTGTCTCTCCCTCTCCCCTTATAGGACTTAACTCCCTAAGCTAGGGCAACTTCTCTTCTCCCTTGCCCCTGTCTTGACTCCCTAGTTGAGGCAGACCACATGGCCAAAGACTTCGTTAGCTCACCATTTTCATGCCTTAAAATCTGTAACACTTTCTGTAACACTGTCCATGAAACAAGATTTTTTTATTTCAAAGAGAAAAAGAAAATAAAACAAAATTAAATAACAAGATCAGAGAAGGATAACAATTGGTAATACATTACATATTGCTGTCTTTACTCAGAGTAGAAGAAACAGGTGTTTAACTGTCCAAACAATAGTAGCACAAATCTTTTTTTTTTTTTTTTTTGGCAGTACCGCAGACTAAACTCAGGACCTTGTGCTTGCCAGGCAGGCACTTATTCTACTGAGCTATCTCCCCATCTCCTTTACTTATTTTTAATGAACTAAGAAATGAGTAGTAAATGTTTAACATATCAATACTTGATGGAAAATACCTGTTCCATGTTATGCCTAAGATGTTTGATATTGAGACAGATAGTGAAGTTAAACCCCACTGTATATGTTGTAGGGTAATAATAAAATTCTCTTGTGGAGGGTTAACAACCTAAGTTTGCAGACCAAAAATTAGAGAAATAGAAGGGCTGCAAGGACAGCCAACATTTTGGCCCTAGCATTTCCAGGTCAGTGAAGACTCAGAACATAGAAGAGCCTATACTGTAACATCATGTAACTCAACTGTGTCCCAAATTTTCTGATCAAGGAGATTATGGGGCCACAGAGCAACATGATCAATGACGTAGAGTGTGCCTAAGGAGAGTCACATGCAGAGAAAACATTCTCTCAGGCTTTCGCAGAGAGCAAATTGGTCAAGCAATGGCCGTGACTCATCCACATGGCTGACACTGACAAAGGATCTACAAACCACAGTACAGGGTTACAGGATAAATTCTGAGGGTACCTGACTGACCTTATCAGACACAAAAGTTACATTTCTTGTTATAAAGCTCTTGATTTACCTTGGTCTTAACCATCCAGGAGAAAAGTATGAAAACGAGGTATATAAAGTAAAGCCATATTAATTTGCTGAGCTGTGAAAGGCTCAAGTCAATAACTTCTGTGGTTAACCCACTACTATTGTGGACTGCTAGACTACGTTGGATTGTTTGCTGAATTCACACACCTAAAATATTTAGATGCCAATGGAATACCTATTTCTGACAGGACTAAACAAAAAAATGGGATACAAAGGTAGGATCATTTTGTATGTGTATATGAAGAATAGTTAGGATAGATACACAGCTACTTTCACTTAATTCAATGAAAAGATTTGTACTAGTAGTGTTTGGACAGGATATCCTGTCTGTATCTTGTCCTGTGGATAACCACTAAGAATATAACAATGTATTATTGGAACTATCTTATTAATCAGTTTTGAAACTGTCTTATTACTACTTTTCTCAATAAAATAAAATTAGTATAACTCTCAGCTATCAAATATGTATCATATATATATATATATTAGCAATATATATGATGTATATATTTTTCTGCTTTTCTCTTCAGTCTTTCCATTCCAGTTTCTTTTTCCTTTTGAACAGTCTGTTCCCATTTTACAATATTTATTGACATTTTGGATCTTATTCTTTCAGCTTCTCACACCAGGGAAGACAATATAATGATTACACATGTGCATCTCGTTTAGTCCACTTATGAGTATGGTCTTGAGTTGCATCCATTTACCTATAAAAGTCTCAAGTTTATCCTTCTTTATGGCTAGGAAGTACTCCATTGTATAAAACAATCATTATCTTTTTTGTTCATTTTTTGGTTGATGGGCATTTGGGATTTCTCAAAGATCTAGCTATTATAAATTGTGCTGTTATAAACATGGTTGCACATAAATCACTGTGGTATGATGTGTTTAATTCTTCGAAGAAGACAGAAGGGCTGAATAGCTGGGTCACTGGACCTCTAATTTTAGTTTTTTGAGGAATCTTCACACTGATTTCCACAATGATTGCACCAATCGACACTCTCATGAACAATGGAGAAGGGTTGCTTTTTCCCTACAACCCCTTCAGCATTTGTTATTGGATAATTTCCTGATAACAGCCATTCTTTCTGGGGTTAGACAGAATCTTGGTGTTGTTTTAATTTGCATCTCTCAAATTACCAGTTACATTCAACTTTTTTGTATATTTATTTGCTGTTTGCATTTTGTCATATGAGACATGTGTATGTATTCAGATGTCCATTTCTGTATTGGGTTTTTCAATTTGGGAGGTCTTATATTTTTTACTTTATATAATTTTTTTTCTTCGTAAGTTTAATTCATGGAATGATGCTTGTAATTGCCTATGGTGGGGTTCTTTATTGCTACTATTTAAAACCCTTAGGAAATGACTACATCTCTGAGGCATCTTCCTAGCTGATGTAACTGGGTTCTGGGTTTTGAGTGTGTTACAAGATCCTACATCATCAATGTGTTGGGGATGAGAACTTGCTGCCTGTTTGGCCCAGTCCATGGTTCTCTGTCACTATGCCACAATATTTTGTATGACTCTTAGTCAATCTCAGTCTTGGAATACCAGGAAAAATATGTTTAGAAAAATTATGTCACGAAACTGACAGCCTAGAAACTGACACTGAGGTACACATTAATTTGCCATCTTTAACCATGTGAACTAAACAAACCAGAAAATTTTATGCAGTCAGTAATACCTAATTATCCCAGTTTTACCTAGAGAAGAAAATTTAAGAGGTTAGGTGAAAAAATACAGAAATAGAAGGGGAGGGACTAGAAACAAGGTAGGACAAAGGAAGATTATGCAAACTTTGGGAAACTGGTGCAGAAGACAGGGGGGAAAGAGAAAAAGAAGAATGGAACAGATATTAACAAAAATCTGAAAAGTATTTTATATTCAAAAAGATGAGTGAAGACAGAAAACAAGAGAAACACAAGAAAAAAGAAAGAAGAAATGTTCACATCAAGTTTTGCCTCTACTATCACTGCTAGACAACATGTGGAGACAGAGTCCAGGTCTGTGCTCATTTATTCCAGAAAACTAGCAGTGACTTTATGGTGGGGTAGTGGATAATCTCAGTGACCTTGTACCTTTATTTTCCCTGAAGTTCAGGCTGGTTCTGGTGATGAGGTTGGAAGCAGAATCACTCAGGCTATAACAGTCTGTGCTTTTGCTGCAGACTAACTCAGCATGGAGCCACTAGCTGTAGACAGCAGCTGTTTTGAGTTCAGCTGACCCTCCTCCAAGACAGCTCCTAGTCAATCACCCTCTCCCATAGTATGTCCAGTCATGTAGCACTCTCCACTAGCCAGTGTAGTCTTTCATGTCTACTGCTCCCTGTCACTGCTGCATCTCTCCATGGAGGGATCTAGGGTTGCCAGCAGTCTCCTGGTGTTCACAGGTTTGAATCCTCCTCCTACGCAGTGAATCCAGACTCAGGGAGAAGGCTCTGTCTCCTCCTTCACTGAAGTTTTCTCTTTTAACTCTATAGATGCAACATTTGTTTGCATACATAAATGTACCTGATCCTTCATACTTTGAAAACTGATATTTGTAAAGTTGATATTATGACTATTAACTTTGACTCTGAAATTTTTTAAATTGTTTACATGAATTGGGTTTTGCCTGACTTGAGGACACATTTATATTTCTTTTAACCCTGAGTATTTGTTACCTTGATATTAAAACGTTTACATATGACAACCTAGGATTTCCTACAATTTTGTTGATAATCAGTCATTATATGAATTATTGATGTTAATTACCTTATAATAAGTTATACAGAGTTGTGCAACTGAGAAACAGAGATACCTATATTTTAGAGGATCTGTCTTTATTTTGTTCATTTTTTGGAATACTGTGAGTTGAACCTAGGGTTTTCATAGAACTACATCCCCATCTCCTTCTTAAAAAAATTACTTTCACAGAGGGACTCACTATGTCACTGAGATGCCCATACTGAATCTGAAGTTGCAATCCTCCTGCCTCATCCAGAAGGATTTTTTTTATTTTGCTTTGCTTTGCTTTTGGCTGGCTCACCATTCCCTAAGGGCAGGTCTGGTAAGGCATGAAGATCTGGGGCTCAAACCACAGCATCCTGAGACTGAGTGCTTTGATTAGCAGACACTTAAACAACTGAGCTAATGGGCAGCCCCCCCCCCCCCATCCAGAGTGCTAGGAAAATCTGACTTTGGAAATTGTAAACTAATATTTGAAAACTAGTAGTTTTCACGTCTGTACTTAACATGCAAGACCTGTCTCTTGACCATATGTATTGGCACACAGGACTTTTGATGGAGCTTATTTTTTGAAACCTGGCTACCCCTGGTTCTAACACTCTTAAGACGAGTAATCTCATTTTCATGGCCACTTCTGAGGGGTGTCATAGTGCTTTCTGGCTTTCCAAAGATGTGAAGTTTCACTGAATTTCTTATTAAGGATTACTTGTTAGTATCTGGGCCAACAGAACTTTCCACATATATGCCAATAAATGAATTTTTGCCAAACTAGTTTGGCTAGGATTTTGGTCATCTGCAGAAACCACAGGAGAGAATGTATGCATATGTGTTTGTGTGGGGCTTTATTGTTCAGACTGTCAGTGTGTGGCCCAGGCTGGTCTAATATAGTCTCTAACATAAATTGAAAGTTTTAAGTCATCAAAGTTTTTCAGGGCTGGTGAGATGGCTCAGTGGTCTAAAGCACCTACTTAGAACAAGCTTAGCAAAGCACAAGGACCACGGTTCAATCCCCCAGCACCACATGCCAGCCAGCGCTACCCCCTGGTGAGTTGAGCTGGCCACACACACACACACATTTATTTAATAAATAAATAAATAAATAAATAAATAAAATTTAAAAAAAAGTTTTATGGTGAATATTCTTATCAGTACATTGTACTCTACATTTTTGCCCCAAAATACCTCTGTTTTCCTTTTACCTATTGAGGTAAAACACATATACAAAAGCGTATTTAAAAAAAATTGAAATATAAGCAAATTGGGGTGTGTGTGTGTGTGTGTGTGTGTGTGTGTGTGTGTACCGTCTCATGACTACCACTTACGGCTGACTGACAGAACATTTCTGTGTTCCTCCCTTCCATCCTAGTCCATATACCTTACACTAAAAGACAGCTGTTATTCTTACTTCAGTACCATGAAGCTCTGTAGTGCATGTGCTATGTATTTTTTTATTGATTACATGAGATGCATTCATATTTTTGGATAATAGCTATTTTTTAATAATTTTGCATTGTATACAGCCTCAGCATTGCTTGATAGGTTGGTACAGTATTTAATAAGAGGCTACTTTGTGTCCAGTACTAGTGGTATAAGGGTGAGCCACACAGACATGGTATCTGTCCCTGGAGAGTTTATAACAGGAAGAAAAGGTTTTAATTGACCTTGAAAACAAAATTTTAACAATTGCTACAGAGAATACAGTGTTACTAAGGTTTATCATCTTAGTTTAGGAAGTCATGAGCATTTTACTTGAGTAAGTAAAGATAAATCTTTTTTTTTTTTTCCCGGTACTGGGGGACCTGATGCCACTGAGCTGTCTCCCCAACCCTAGTAAAGATAAATCTTAAAAGATGGTTTGTAACAGATTTCTGCAGAGAAAAGAGCACATGCAGAGGCACTGCAGGGAAATGAACAGAAGATGTGCTGCTGTGGGAAGAGGATTTAAGTGGCTGAAGCTAAATGCACAGGAAGTGCAAAATGAAGATGGAAAGATACTGAAGCCAGACCATGCAGGCAGTGATGCTTGATCTGTGGGCTTTAAGGAAGAAGGGGGCCAGGCGTGGTGGCCTCCATTCCCAGCACTTGAGAGGCTGAGATAGGAGGGTCATTGCAAGTTCAAGACAGCCTAGGCTAGCCTGAAATGCATAGTGAGACCCTGTCTCCAAAAAAAGGAAAAAAAGGAGGAATTCTAGGATTTTAAAGGGAGGTAAACAGGGATTCTGTATTAACACAACTGGGTCTGAAATCTGAAGTACTCTGGCTGCTGGTATAAAATTACATGAAAGAGGATGAGGTTATTTGGATTGATAAATTGGAAAGAAATTTGAAATTATTCAGAAGGGTGATGACAGCTCCTTAGACTAGGAGATTGTATTGTGGGGAGGTGAAGACAAGTGGACAGACTCAAAAGGACACAGAAAATCATCAGATTTGGGGATAATATTGGAATAATGAGTAAAAGGAAGGCATCCAACATGACTCTTAAGTTTCTGACAGAGACATACATAGCAGAGAGTACAAATCACTGCTGTACCTGAAAGAGGATCTGCTATGGACAAGTGACAGACATGTCATGAGTTAAGTTTGGAGCACAATGAATCTTGAGTGGTGAAAACATCAGGAGGAAGTGCCAAGTTAGTAGTTGGTTGTATAGGTCTAGAGTTCAGGAAAGCCCAAATTGGTAATATCTACTTAGTATCTTGTGGTTAAAGCCATAATGTGTATAAAATTGCCTATGTGAGAGTTTTAGGTAAGAAGAAAAAGTTATTGGTAAGAGTATCACCCAGCAAAGATGCTATGCAGGTAGGAAAAAAAATCAGTGGAGACAGGAGCAGAGTTGATGAGTGGAAACTATCATCGAATAATCTGAGTGTTCTTTTAGATCCTTTTGTATTTTGTCTGTTTTCTAACTTTGAGTTTTGTTGCCTTCACTGTCATTGTTTTTATCAGTGTAGTCCCCATTTTAAGTCAATTATTTAATTTATTAATAGACTTCTGGGTTTACAACAAAGATAAGTGTTTCAGTGTAGAACTATGAAAAAATTTCGAAGTGATAGTTGTACAACATTGTTTATATTTTTAACGGTACTAAATTTTGCACTTCAAAATGGTTATGATGCCCAGATCTGGTGGCACATGCTTATTATTTCAACAAGTTGGGAGGCTGAGGCAAGTTGGAAGTAGCCAGAGCAGCTTACCAAGACCCTGTCTCAAAATAAAAAGGCTGAGATTATAGTTTACCATTCCCAGGATTCAATCCATAGTACGTGAGTTAGAAAAAAGTTTAGAAATGTAAATTGCATATTATATATATTTTACTACAGTATTTAAAGTTTTAAAGACTTGATCTGAAAATGTAGTGAGTTCTCAAGTATACCCTGCTCCACCATGCACACACAGCTTCCTCCTCTATAAATATCCCACACCAGAGATACACTTGTTACAATTAATAAACCAACACTGCTACATTTTTATCCAACTAAGATCACAGCTTGCATTAGGGTTCAGTGTTCCTTTGTACAATTTACAGATTTTGACAAGTGCATGTCAAAATTACCAGTAGAATTGTTCCCACTCCTACTACTTCCATGCTCTGCCTGTTTATCCTTTTTCAAACCCTTGGCAGCTCTAATCTTTCTGTTCTTGTCTTCTGTAGAATATACATGTAAGTTTCTTCTTGGTCTTTTCATGCTTGTTAGCTCACTTCTTTATAGAATTTTCTTTTTTTATTATGGGTTTAATGAAATGAAATCGACATGATAAATTATACAGAGGGATAATAAGAAACTTAGGGTCTTATGCATGTTAAGCATATATGCTCTACCACTAAGCTACAATCACAGCCCCAATTTTCACATAAAAAGTATGTAGTTTGGGCCGGGGAGATGGCTCAGTAGTATACGTACTTGACTGGCAAGCGTAAGGGTCTGAGTTCAATCCCTGGTTCTGCCAAAACCAAATGAAACCAAACCAAAACAAAAACAAACAAATAAACACAAAATTATAGGACTGGAAATCCCTTTCAAACCAGCTATTCCCCTACTGAGAATTTTCCAGGAGGAATTGAAAACGTCATATCATAGTGATATATGTGCACCTGTGTTTATAGCAGCACAGTTTGTGATAGCCAAATCTTGGAAACAACCAAGATGCCCATCACCTGATAAATGGATGAAAAAGATGTATTTTTATATAATATAGATTATTACTCAGCTATAAAGGAAGATATACTTGAAGAATTTATATTTAAGTGGATACCACTTGAAGATATATATATATACTCATAAGTAAAATAAACCAGACATACATGTGTAAATATCGTATAGTCTCCCTAGTGTAAGAACTCAAAAGAAGAAATACAAATAGAAAAGTATAACACAATTACAAAGAAAGTGAAAACTTAAGGATTAGACAATGAAGACAGGGCAAGGAAAAAAGCTAGGAAACATGACAGAGGCAAAGCCATACATTTATATGCACAAGATAGTTAAGGCAATGATCCTGAGAGTCTTCAGCAGGTTTTTGAAATTAGCAGTTAATTGGTAGGATTCTCACCCTGACTAACTAAATATGCTGATACCTGTGAACTAAGCAACTGCACTGAAGATAGCAATGTGTAATACTAGGGTCATGCTTGGAATGCCTGTCATTCTGGTCTTCTAAATATGTACTGCTTGTCACGTCATACCAATTACTGCCATACTGTCTCTCAAGTAAATGTTTAAAAAAAAAAAAAAAAGCAATAAATGAAAACAAAAGAAAAAAATGTCATAGGACTGTCCTGCTACAATGCTGTATATGGTCAGACTTCTAAATTTCTGTGTAAAAATATGTAATTGTTTATTCCTATTTTTAAAAATATTTTTTCTTCATTATTTTTCTTTTTTTCTTCACATTCTGTAGGGATTTAAAGTTTAACATAACAGTACTTGATGGAAAATACCTGTTCCATGTAATGTCTAAGATGTTTGACATTCAGACAGATAGTGAGGTTGAGCTCAACTGCCTATGTTATAGGGTAATGATATCATTACCCTATAACATTACCAGAAGCTTCTCATTACCCTATAACATTACCAGAAGCTTCTCTTCTGGAAGGTTAACAACTTAAGTTTGCAGACCAAAAATTAGAGAAAAAGAATGGCTACAAGGACAGCCAACATTTTGGCCCTATCCTTCAAGGTCAGCGAGGACTCAGGACACAGGAGAACCTGTACTGTAACATCATGTAACTCAGTTGTGGCCCAAATTTTCTGATCAAGGAGATTATGGGGCCACAGAGGAAAGTGATCAATGATGTAGAGTGTGCCTAAGGAGAGTCACATGCAGAGAAAACATTCTCTCGGGCTTTCACAGAGAGCAAAATGGTAAAGCAATGGCTGTGACTCATCCATATGGCTGACACTGACATAGGATCTACAAACTGTGGTACAGGGTTTCAGGGTAAATCCTGAGGGGATTTGACTAACCTTGTCAGATACAAAAGTTACACTTCTTATTATATAGGTCTTCTTTTATCCTGGTCCTAACTATCTAGCAGAAAAGTATAAAAACGAACTATAAAAAAGTAAAGCCACATTAATATGCTGAGCTGTAAAAGGTTTAAGTCAACAACTTTTGACATTGCCAGTCCTACAGATAACCCACTACTATTACGGACTACTGGACTATATTGGATTATTTTGCTGAATTCACGCCCCTACAATATTTAAATGGCAATGGAATACCCATTTGTGACAAAACTAAACAAAAAAAGGGGATATAAATGAAGGACCATTTTGTATCTGCATATACAAAATAGGGTAGACATACAGCTACTTTCTCTTAATTCAATGAGAAGAAAGATTTGCATTAATAGTGTTTGGACAAGATATCATGTCTGCATCTTGTACTATGAATAACCACTACAAAGACAACAATATACAATGTATTAATTATTGAAATTGCCCTATTAATCGGTTTTGAAACTGTCTCATTACTAGTTCTCAATAAAGCTAATAAAAAAGTATGTAGTTTGATGATTTTATACCATGAAACTATCCAACTGCCACAACAGTGAATATGTTCAGTACTTCCCAAACTATTCCCTTCATCAACTGTTCCCCTTGTCTTCCTTGTTTCTCTGCCACTTTTTCCCATCTCCAAACAACCAATGTACTTTGTCACTATAGATTAGTTTATATTTTCTAGAATTTTACATAAATACTCGTTTTGTTTTACTGTTACTATTTTTTTTGGTGGTTCTAAGGATTGAACCCAGGGCCTTCTCAGTGAGCTATTATTTCAAGTCCCCCATCCCCTTTTTTTGGAGAATAGGCCTTCCTAAATTGCCCTGTTTGCCTGAACTTGCAATCCTGCTGCCTCAGCCTCCAAGAGTGCTAGTGCTAGGATTACAGGCATGTGTCACCATGCCCAGCATAGTATACTGTTTTCCTTTTAAAAAAATAAGGCATTGCTCTATTATCCATATAAGTAGACTCACTTGTTCTAGATTTATATCTTTTACACATATCTTACTATATGGATGATTACCATGATTTATCCATCCATTGATCTGTTGATAAAGATGTGGGTTAATTCCAGTTTTTGCCTATTATATATAGTAAAGGTGCTATGAACATTAGTGTGCAAGTCTTTTATGTATGTTTTCATATCCCTTGAGTGAATTCATATGGGAATCATTCAAGTATGGATTATCTAGGAGGTATATACATATTTAACATGTGAGTAACTATTAAACTTGTGAATGTATCATTTATATCCACATCAGCAGTCTATGAGAGTTCGTATTGTTCCAAACTCACTAGCACTTGCTGCGATTAGTCTTTTTAATTTTAGTCATTCTAGTGACTACTGGGTTAAATTTGCATTTCTGAGTGACTGATGTTGAGCATCTTTTTGTACATCTGCCACACACTTATATGCTATAATGTTTTGTTCATGTTTTTTGTTGAGTTATCTTATTAATCTAGAATTTGTATGCTCTAAAATAGAGTCTTTTGCTAGACATTATAGTATTTTGAAATAACTTTTCCTGGTCTTTGGCTTCACTGTAGATTCAGTAATTTTTTTTGGAGGAAACCTTTGGGTCTTAATGCTGTCTAATCCATTATATTTTAGTTTACTTTTTTATTGTACTATGAAATCTTTTATAAATATACAGTCACCAAGATTTTTCTCTTGTGTTTTCCCTATTTCATAGTTTCAGCACCTACATTAGGTCTGACACATTTTTTTTTGCCATAATTTTATTGATAAACAAATAGCAATGAGACAGTTTCAAATCAAATCGGTAGGACAGTTTCAATAATTAACACACTGCATACATTCTTCTTAGTGTTTAATTGTTGTACAAGTTGAGGACCTGACATCCCATTTACAAACACCATTAGAACAAATCATTCTATTCATTAAGAGACTGTAACTATGTATCTATCCCAACCTCTCTGAATACACAGATACAAAATGGACATTCATCTGTATACCTTTTTTTTTCTTAAGTTCCATTATTTGAATATTTTAGGTGTGTAAACTCAGCAAAACATTCCAAAAGAGTCCAGCAGCCCACAATAGTATTGGGTCTTCCGCTTCACTGGCAATTTCGCAAATTGATAGGTCTGACACATTTTAAGCTAGTTTTCTGCATACAGTATAAAGTATAAGGAAAAAGTTATTTAATTTTCCATTTACTGTTTAAGCACTATTTGCTGAAAAGATTCTGAAATTTTCAGGACACTTGGTCATATAAAACTTCTTAATGACTGACAGACTTTATCCATGGAGTATTGGGGTTTTTTTTCACTTAAATATTTTTCATTAATAGATGGGTCATTGCAACTCTAAAATGGGTAGATTCTATCATTTGCCTCTGTGCATAAACAAATACAAATGATTTTTTTGACCTGTGACCATTAATACATAAATTCACATGTGTCGAACTTTTCTTCTATTTTCAACTACTTACTTTGAAGACAGTGAACATTAAACAGTGTAAGTTTCTGCAAAAGGCACCCATTTTGGAAAACAATGCATTAGACAACAGAAATGTTACTGCTAGTGCCATGAAACCTGTGAATTTATGGTGTATATGCCAAAGAACAGTCAGCACTTTGATCTCACTGTGGCTCCCTTTGCTTGTTACTCTTAAGAATTTGGTTTCTCCCATGATAATATCATGTCTGAAGTTACCTCATACCTGATATAGCTATCTCTCTGACAAGTTTCCTGTGTCACTCAGCCCAATGGTGGCCCTCTCCAGTACAGCATTCACACCATTTTTTTCTTGTTTGCCTGAAAATCCTACCCTGTCCCTCTGCCAACCAGTCTGGATCCTGATCCTTGTCAACCTTTCAAATACAATCTTTTTGTTGTTGTTGCTGTTTGGCACCAGGGATTAAACTTGGGACCTTGCACTTGCCAAGCAGGCATCCATGCCACTGAGGTGTATCCCTGGCCCTCAAATACTGTTTTGTTTTGGTTTTTTTTCAAACACTTTTTATTTAACTAAATTTTGGTAACTCAAAGCTATACTTACATGACCATCATATCAGTTTCTTCAACGCTTATCTTGACTTCCATACAACCTTAGCTACCAATGCCAGTATCATAACCTGTACCTTACAGTTACAACTAATATGTAATCGCAAGATGTTTTCCATTTATCATTGTTTTACCACTACTTCCTGTCTTTGCATTCCACTAGTGCTAGAACTGAAACTTCATTTATTCTTTTATACTCTAATACCAGCTGGACTTCACCTTCATGCTGTTTTTCTCTTTCATCTTAACTCATCTTGTTGGGGAAAATGAATAACAAATATGTATAGGCACAAGGAACCAAGCACTCACTCAAAGAAGCAAAGAAAGTCAGGTCCTTTATTTGACTAGCCTGGCTTAGAGAGTACATACTTCAAAAATCTGAGCTCTGGGGGAGACACCAAGATGTCAGAGTGGTAAGCAGTAGAGAGAGCTCCTCTGCATGTTGCCATCCAGACACTAGAATATAGCAACATTAGGAAGACAAGAGAGAGAGGGAGGTGTGTAGAGACATAGTTTTAAGACAAAAGCCTGATGTCCCAAGAGAGTAGGGAACACTGGACTGAGCCCAAGGAGGGTTGCTGTCTGTTTGCAAACTCCTGGAAAGCTGGGAACCAAAGCAGCAGATAACAGCTTCTCCAGCAGGCACTCTGTCCTTTGATCCCTTGCTTGGGATGTTAGCAGCTAGCATTTGGGTGAGCCTATTGTTAGGCAAATGGTGGAAGTTAATAGAGATAGTAGTTTGTATTCACTTAGATAATTATGCACATTCCTTAGTCTGCCCTTACTCCTCAATAAAAGTGAGATGCTTCTGAGGCTCGGGGCTCACCTGGAGAGAGACTAATCTCAGTGAGACCTCTGAAGCTACATTCATCAGGTCTTCTCATCGTTTCTTTCGGCACCGACCCCGTAACATACAACAGAGGTGGGTTCCTGAATCCAAGAAGGATCTGAGTTTTGAAATGCAGCCCCCAGAGAGACTGAAGGGAGAAACTTCAATGCTGAGAGACTCACTGCATGAGGAGCAGTTCAAGCCTGCGGACAAATGGTTAAGTGCTGGCAACCCCAGACTGTCCAGAGAGAGACAGAACAGTGGATGGGAGTGGTGGACATGAAGGACCACACTAGCAGGCAGTGAGTGCTGAGTGAAGATTCAATCTTCCCGCATGAGAATGATTGGTTGGGAACCATCTCGGACAGGAGCCAAAAGTAAGAGCAACTGTGCTGACCCCCATATCCATTACCATGCCAAAAAGCTACTGCTGGCTTGCTGGGATAGATCAGCATAGACTGGGACTCTGTCTCCACATGCTGTCTGCCAGTGAGAGTAGAGACAAACCAATGGACTTTTTTTTTCCTTTTTTTGTGATGATTCTGTTTTTGTTTTTCCTCCCCCATTGTTTAATCTTGTTTTTATGTAACTGTGAATGTGGTTTCTAGCCTCATGTTTGTTGTTCTTTTTATCTCATCTCTCTTTTCCTCCCATCATCTGTACCAGTTTTCCGAAGTTAATATGATCCCCCTTTGTCCTCCAGCCTTGCTTTTAATTTCTTCCTCTTCTTCTACCTCTCTATATTTTCCCTAAGCCCTTTTAAATTTTAACACCCAATGGTAAAATGGACACAATAAGGACTTACATACTGCACATAATTTTTTGGTCTGTTTTACATTTTGTTATATAACTATAAATCTAGTTCACATGGTTAAAGGTGGCAAATTAATGGGTACCTCAGTTTTCAGTTTCTAGGCTGTGATTGTTCCTACTGTTACTGCTGAGGGTACTACTTTAGGTGAAGTGACAATTATTTTAAACATATCCTTCCTGGTATTCCAAGACTGAGACTAAGAGTCATACAAATATTGTGGGACAGTGACAAAGAACCATGGACTGGGCCAAACAGGCAGCAAGTTCTCATCTCCAATACATTGATGATATAAGATCTTGTAACACACTCAAAACCCAGAACCCAGTTACATCAGCTAGGAAGATGCCTCAGAGATGTAGTCATTTCCTAAGGGTTTTAAATAGTAGAAATAAAACAACCACCATAGGCAATTTACAAGCATCATTCCATGAATTAAACTTATGAAGAAAAGAAAATGAGAAGATATTTAAACAAGATGCAACTCTAGACATCCAATTTGTGAAAGTCAAACCTAGGGGACAATGAGGTAGGACAATCTGAAAGTCACTCACCTGGCCTCTGTGAAGTGGAAACAACAAAGCAATTGAATGAGGCTCGAGAAAACAGTCAAGTTAGAAATAATTTCTCAGATAATTTCTGAGGTGATATCTATAATGAAAATCATGCTTAGTGACTCTAGAGCAAATACAGACAAAAAAATTAGAGGAGCTTAAGAAAATTATGCAAGCCATGAATGCTTAGCATAGGAAACAATTGGAATCCAGAAGGCAGATTCAAGCAAATGCTCAGCAGAATACAAATTCCACTGAAAATATCTGCAGCGAATTAGGTATGTGAAGACAGGATCTCAGATACACAAAACAGGCTTGTGGTTAGCGATCATGAAAAAAAGAAAAAAAGATTTCTTAAAAATACCAAGGAACCATGAGAAATCAATCCAGCAGCTGCTAGATAATTCAAAGAACATTAGATTGATTGGAGTCAATAAAAAGCAGGAGATAGCCCATAGGATTAAAAACAAAAACAAAAAAGAAACCTGTTCACAGATGACATAGCAGAAAATTTCCCACAGAAAAAATCATTCTAAGTGAGGCATGCAGAACTCCAATTAGTCATGATTAAAAAAAACCTACAGCAAGGCATATAATAATTAAGATTATAGAAACTCAACAGAAGAACAGAATATAAAGGAGATCCCATCAGAATCACAGCTGACTTCTCAAAACAAATCCTCAAGTCAAGGAGAACATGGAATAAGTATTTCAAGCCCTGAAAGAAAACAACTCTCAACCCAGGTTTATGGACCCCACAAAACTACCTTCAAAATGGATGGAAAAATAATATACTTTCATGGCAAAATCACTTGAAGAAACTCAGTAACACCAAATCAACATCCCACAATGTTCTGAAGTATATTCTAGAAAGAGGTAACAAGGACTGCAACTCTATAACCCCAAAAGAATGAATCCATCAGGTAAGGCAAATAGTTAGAGGGAAGAAAAGGGGATCAATCATAGAAAATCCCATGAAAAGGATAAGTCAATACATGTCGATTATAACAATCAATATTAATGGTCTCTTGGGCCAGGGAGATAGCTCAGGCACTTAAGCATCTGCCAGGCAAATGTAAGGTCCAGTTTATCCCTGGCATTGCAAAAAAAGAAGAAGAAGATTGATGTTTTAGGGCTGGCCAGATAGCTCAGTGGATTAAAGTGCCTGCTTAGGTAGACGCAGGGGCCAGGGGTTTGATCCCTGGCCTAGCATGCCAGCTCCACCCCCACGGCACACTGAGGACAGGGAATGAGACTGGGCGTGATGGTGCACACCTGTAATCCCAGCACTTAGGAGGCTGAAAAACAGGAGGATCACTACAAGTCTGATCTGTGTAGTGAGACCCTGTACTAAATACAATTTTTTAGAAAAAAAAAAAAATATATATATATATGCATATATATACACACCTATCTATCTATCTATCTATCTATCTATCTATCTGGTCTCAGTTGACAACCAAAAGAAACAGACTGGCAGAATGGATCAAGAAACAAGATGCAACAATATGCTGGATACAAGAAACACATATAATTCAAAAAGAAATTCTAGACAAGGTCAAAGGATGGAAAACAATATTCCATGTGACAGGAACACAGAAAAAGGCAGGGGGGTATCTATTTTATTTGCAGACAAGCCAAGACTCATTAAGAGAGACAAAGAAAGTTACTGCATCCTTGTAAAGGGGACAATCCAAAAGGATAAGATAACCATCATAAATACATACACAAGAAATACCAATGTACCCAAGAACATAAAATAATAACAGACATGAGAAACCAAATAAGCACCAAAGTAATTGTAGTAGAGGATCTCAATACCCCACTGTCACAAACAGATGAACAAAAAAAAAAAAATCATCAACAATATAATATTGAAACTGAACCAAACTTTTGAACAAATGGACTTTGCATATATGCCTATGGTGTCTCATCCCTCAACATCAGAATACACATTCCTTTCACTGACACAGAGGACATTCTCCAAAAGAAAACATACACTATCTCAAAGAACATGTTTAAGTAAATGAAAAAGAACTGAAATTATCCCATGGCTATTATCAGACATAGGGCACTGAAACTGGAAATAAGTGGCAAAAGAAACCACAAGAACTTCATAAAAAAATGGTAATTAACATCCTCTTGATGGGTCACTGATGAAATTAAAGAAGAAATTAGAGAGTTTCTACAATTAAATGATAATGACAACGCAGCATACTGGAAATTATGGGACACAATGAAAGCAGTTCTACAAGCGGAATTTATAACACTGAATATCCATACTAGGAGAATAGAGTAAGCTCAAATAAACAACTTACTGATGAACCTCAAATTCCTAAAAAGAGAAGTGTATGCCAAGCCCAAAGCTTGTATGAAGGAGGAAATAATGAAGATTAAATATTAATGCAATGGAGATTAAGGAAAGAAACAATACAAATAATGAATTTAGTTGGTTTTTGTAAAAGATTAAATAAACAAATTCTTAGCCAGTCTTTAAAAAAAAAAAAAACAAAACCAAGGAAAGAAAAGACTCAAATCCACACAATTAGGATGAAAAGAGTGAAATCACAACAGATCCTACAGAAATCCACAAGGTAATTGCTACCTACTTTTTTTTTTTTTTTTTTTCCAGAACCGGGGATTGAACTCAGGTCTTTGCACATGCCAGGGAAATGCTTATTCCACTGAGCCATCTCCCCGGTCCCCGCCCTACCTACTTTGGGAACCTGTATTCTAAAAACACTGAAAAATGTAGAAAAAGAATGGACATATTCCTAGATACATATGAATTACTAAAGCTGAATCAAGAAGATATAAAAATCCTAAATAAAGCAATAGCAATAAATGAAATTGAAGATGTAATTAAAACCTACCAACAAAGAAAAGCTCAGGCCTTGATGGACTTATCTCTTAATTCTAAGAGAAATTTAGAGCAGACTTAATACCACTACTTCTCTAGCTCTTTAATAAAATTGAAAGGGAAGCAATACTTTCAAATTCATTCCTGGAAGCCAGCATTATCCTGATACCAAAAACCAGGGAACGACCCAAGTAAGAAGCAGAAATACAGGCCTATCACCCTAATGAAAATGGATGCAAAAATCCTCAATAAGATCCTGGCAAACAGAATGCAGCAAGTCATTAACACTATATACTATGACCAAGTAGGAGTCATCACAGGAATGCAGGGGTTCAACAGATATAAATCAATAAATGTAATACACCAATTAACAGAGCCAAGGATGAAAACAGTATGAGCTCTCAATAAAAAAAAAAAGGTTCTGACCAAGTCCAATACCCATTCATAATAAAAAGCCCACAGAAACCTGGGATATTCTTCATTTTAATTTGATAAAATACATCTGCTATGATTGATACACTGTACCAAGTTGAATACTGAGAAGTTCAAAAACTTAACTAAGTGACTTAGCAGGAGCCAGAGTCCTCACTCTGAGCCTGTATAAGAGGAAGGCATGGAGATGAAATGGGCAGGTAACCTGCACATAATGTAAGGGAAGAAAAGAGACTTGATCTTCCCTCTTTTGCTCTTGTTGCTTCTGCTGTTTCCTGGCCCCTGTGCCACACTATCCTGCCTTGGAGCCAGCTGATTACACACTGAAGCCTCCACAAACTAAGCTAAATAAATCTTTCCTCCTTTAATTCTGAGTGATGGGTATTTTATTTCAGCAACAAGAGAAAAGTAACTAAATACCATGTATAGGGGGCCTGCCCCTTAGCTCAGTTCTTTAAGTGGCTGCTTCAACAAAGCAGTCAGGCTCAGGTTGCTGTGGTTCGATCCCCACAACACAAGACAGCCAGTCATGCCTTGAAGGGAAAGGATTTGTGTTTTATTTACTTACTGCTAAATAATTTACTTACTGCTTTATTTACTTGAAGGCATTCGGCGCAAAAAAAACAAAACAAAACCAAAACACCATGTATAGCAAACCAACAGACAACATCATATTAAATGGACAAAGACTGAAAGCTTTCACTCTAAAATCAGGAAAAAGACAAAGATGTCCACTGTCACCACTCTTATTCTATATGGTTCTGGAAACTGTAGCTGCAGCAATTAAATAAGAGAAAGAAATAAAAGCATTAATAGTTAAGAAAGCAAAAAGTTAAATTATTATTTGTGGATGACATGATATTCTACATAGACCACCTCAAAACTCTACTAAAAGACATCTAGATTTAGTAACTAAAATCAATAGTAGCTGGATATAAAGTTAACATTCAAAAATCAATGGCTTTCCTGTACACAAATAACAAATTTGTTGAAAAACAAATGAGGGAAATAACATCTTTTACTGTAGTATCCAAAATAATGAAATACTTACAAATCAATTTAACAGAAGTAAAAGACCTCTGCACTAAAAACTACAGAATTTGGGGGCCAGTCAGATAGTTCAGCGGACTAAAGCATCTGCTTAGGCAGAGTACAGTGGCTGGGGTTCAATCCCCAGCATGCCATGCTGGCCCTGCCCCTGGGGTATGCTGAGATGATGATTGAGACTGGGCATAGTGGCGTGCGCCTGTAATCCCAGTGCTTGGGAGACTGAAAAACAGGACAATGGAATGGTATCCCTTATCCTTGGGTAGGAAGAATCAATATAGCAAAAATGGCCATACTTCCAAAATTGTTATACAGATTTAATTCATCAGTATACCTCACAGAATTAGAAAAAGCAATTTTAAAATTTATTTGGAACAAGAAAGCTACAATAGCAAAGGCAGTTCTAGGCAACAAAAGCAAGGGTGTGGGCACACAATCTCTAATTTGAAATTACACCACAGCATTCCTATGATAAAAACAGCATGATACTGGCAAGAAAAGAAACCTTTGTTCCATCTCAAACACAGCTGAGGATCAATGGAATAGATTAGAAGATACAGAAAGAACTTCAGACATGCTGAGCCACTTTATCTTTGCCAAATACATTGATTGAAGATAGCCTCTTCAATAAATGATGCTCTGAAATTGGCTTTCCATATATCAAACATTAAAATTAATCTCATATTTTTCACTGTGCACTAAATTCAAAATGGAACAAAGATCTAAATATTAAAACATAAAGTCTGTTGAAAGAAAGAATAGGTAAACTTCTTGAAGATATGAAAAAGATATGAGCTGAGATGAATGCCTCAAGTTCAAGGCCAGCCTGCTTTACAGAGCAAGACTGTTTCAAATATAAACAACTTCCAGTTTTTGAACTAATGTTTCTATTACTTCCGGTCATTCACAGGGCCCTACCTGGTCTAGTCCTTTGCCCTTTGTACCTTTTCTCGATGACCACACTTCATCCCTCAAAGCACTCATAAATTCTTCCCACTTTCAGATCTTCACATGAAACATTTTCTTGGCTTTGTCTGCTTTGTTTATTTCCTACTTCTCATCCCTTAGATGAGCTCTGGCTTTCGACTTGCCTCAGAGGTGTTCCCTGACTAGCATTGCCCCCTATAAATTTCCTTCATAGCATTTTATCACAGGCAATAAGCCAGTCTTCCGTGTTACTTTCCTGTAAATAAACTACAAATTTTATGAGGGAAAGGATTTGTGTTTTATTTACTTACTGCTATATCCTCAGTGACTTATTTAATGGCTTGGGTACCGACTTGAATGTTTGTTGTACGAATTACTGCACTATATGAAAGATGAGGATTGATACTATGGCTCCCAGTTGAAACTGTTAAGCTATCAAAATGCTTTCATATTAAATGTGTGCTTTTCTGCTTCCTAATTCTTTATGATGTCATGTATCATTTTCTAGGTGTTTAAGCAATAATGAAATCTAAATCCAGTTAATAGTACTTAATCTACAATTGCTTAGAAACTTCTTTTGCTATTTTTGATTTAGCAATATTTTTATGATATATGACAAAATTACAATATAAAAAATATAAAGAGGTACAAAATTACCTCTTTGATATTTGTCCATCATTGAAGGAAAAGTATGTGTAATACAGAAATGTTTCTTAGTAACTTATTTCTTGCCTAATTATTACAGATTTTTGTATAAGTGATTGTAGTGGTTGATACATTGTGTCAACTTGGCTGAATGGGTCCTGCCAGTTTGGGGCCTTGAGGGCCCTGCCCTGCAAGGACAGCAGGGCCCAACCTGGGGCACAATTGGGCCTGCCTTAAGGCACAATGGGCTCCCCCCAGAGTGATTCAGCACAAAAAAGTGTATATTAAGGAGTTGAGGAAGGCTTCTCCACACCCTGCTTCCTTGGAGAAGTTAAAGTCTTCGTTGCATCACTTTGCAGCTGTGCCACTTCAGAGCAGCTTGATCTTTGCAGCTGCACCACTTCAGAGGAGCTCTGATCTTCACAGTCAGAGTAGAAGGAAGAGAGAGAGGCTTGATAGACACCACAGCTGTTGCTCCTCCTCTGCTCTTCATTGTTTTCTGCTGCCATGAACTGCTGCCATTTGCCTTGGAGCCAGTGGAGTATGAAATAAAACTTCCACAAACTGTGAGCTAAATAACTTTCCTTCCTTATTTTGAGTCTTGGGTATTTGTCCCAGCAATGAGTGAAAAGAAACTAAGTCAGTGATATCACATTAGAAATAACTAAAATAGCTCTGAAAAAAAGAATGATAATCAGAAGATACACGAGGGCCTAGTGGAAGGAAGTATGTTATTGGGGATGTGTCGATACTCCCAGTTAGTGAGAGCTCCAGCCCTTTTCTCTTTCATCTTCTACTGACATGAAGTGAGTAGCTTCCTTTACCATGATGTTTTGTCTTACCACAGGCCCAAAAGCAATGGTTCAATGAATGTTATAAAACCTCTAAGACAGGGCTGGCCAGATAGCTCAGGGGACTAAAGCACCTGCTTTGGCAGAGTGCAGCAGTCAGGGTTCACTCCCCAGTGTGCCCTACTGGCCTTGCCCCTAATTGCTGAGAAGGCAATTGAGACTTGAACATGGTGGTATGCACCTATAATCCCAGCACTTTGGAGGCTGAAAACAGGAGAATCACTACGAGTCTGATCTACATAGTGAGACTCTGTACACCCTGTCCTAAATGCATTTAAAAAAAAAAAAAAAAAACCTCCAAGACTAGGATAAAAATAAACCCTTTCTCCTATGTCTGATCACAGGTAGTATTTTGTCACAGTGGCAGAAAAGTAACTAACACACTTTTTATATTTGTATTTTCCATCTGGTAAAGATCTATATATAAAAGATAAACAATTCTCACATCTTTTGGAGAACCTGGGCCATCACAACCCCATTCGTTAAATCTTCCACAGTCTGGCATGATGTATCCACATTAAATGTCTGGATCTGAAAGGAAAAAAGATTCTATGGTTAAACTACATAAAGATTTCTTTGGGTTGTATGTTTTTTTGGTGATTATCTCATCCTGTGGGTTGGAATTAATTTTTAAAAAGAAAACTTTCTTGCCAAAAGTGGCTAATTAGTGAAATTTTTGAAAGAAAAACTGGTAGATATACCAGATGACTTTATACTATGCATTCTACTCAAAGAGAATCTATAAAAATTATGGTAACTTTAGCCCTTCTACCAGTAATCAACTCAGTGATAAATAGGGGAGAGAAAATGGAGATCAAAGAGACATATTGAGATGCTTCCTTGAGAAAAAGTCAATCTATTCATGTGAGGAAGGCAGTTGCCTCAATTGCTGCAAGCAGTCATCTTACAACTAGTATGGGATGAGGCATTTAGATCAGGTTGAGAGAAGAGACAGAACTAAGTCCTTGAGATAAAAACTGAATCACTGAATTTAAAAACCTTCAAGTCTCCTATTTTGTAAGATACCTTACTCTATTGTTTAAGCCTAGACAGCTGAGGTTTGTTACTTAGAGCCAAAATACATTTATATATATGTAGGAAGTGCATTTACCATAGATTCTATATTCAATTCAGTTTGTTTTCAAATATATTGTAAATCAGAACAAAGTTTGTACTTGTCAAATATAATGTGGTTGAAAAATGTAAGAAAATGTATCCGAGTGTTGGATTATTATTCAACAGTTCCATCTTAATTTAGAAGGAATTACTAAAAATAGACACAGACCTTACTCTCATAGACAGACCTTATAGTTCAATGAAAAAGTATTACAGCAACAAGAAGTACAGATGAGAATGTGAAACAATCTAGAAATAAGCAAAAGTCTGATTAGTATGGTTGGGGGTGTGTGGTAAGAGTTATAGGAAGAGACAGAACAGAGAGAAAGGTAAAGTAATAAAAGACAGGACTAATGCAAAGGAGGTTCAGCAGGAAAGTGAAGTTTTGAGATCTGAACTGCATAAAGATTTTACTGGCTACGATACCGAGGTGGTAAAGGGGAGGAACCTACTTTAGCAGGTCCCTAGTTTAACACAGATGAGGCTAATCTACAGAATTATACTTACGTGACCATTTGTCTTTTTCATTTATTGGTTTGGGAGGGGACAAAAAAAAGGACTGCTGTGTCAAAATGTATACACATTTTTTCAAATTTTTGATAAATATTGCCAAACTTCCCAGACAGTCATACTTCCCTCATAATCAACTTAGTAGAGTCTTATGGGTAATGATGGTTATGGTGGCAACCACCAATTACCTTAAAGATCTTCATAAGCAGGTGTGGTGGTACATGCCCATAATCTTAGCTACTCTGGAGGCAGATCCAGAGGATATAAAATTTGGGACCAACCTAAGCAACTTAGTGAGACACTGCCACAAAATAAAAAGATCTGGGGATGTAGCTACTGGTAAAGCATTCTGGGCTTACTCTCCAGTATGACAAAAAAGAAGAAAGAAAAATTCCTCATAGAAGACAGTTTTTAGTTAGGTAGATATTTTGGGAGAGGTGATAAGAAAGGTCACAACTGATAAAAAACAGTTTCATTAAAAAAATTAATAGACAATCCAGGCAAGGTGACATACATCTTTATGTTCCAGCTACCTGGGAAGCTTGAGTTTGAAGCCAATCTGGATAACTTAGCATCATCTGTAGGAACTGATTTGGGACTTTACTCCATACTGTCTAGAGCTACCTCCTCATAATTTTAAAAGAAATAAGCACTTGTTTTCATTTTATAACTGCTAAATTAATGGCCCCTTATTTTATTTTTTCATTTATGTATTTGGTACAGGGTCTCACTACACAGCTTGGACTCGTAGTGATCCTCCTGTTTTCAGCCTCCCCGTGCTGGGATTACACACATACCTGGCCTCATTCACCAGCTCAGTGCACCCTGGAGGTGGGGCTAGCACGGCATGCAGGACTGGGATCGAAAGCAGGTCCCTGCACTTGCCTAAGCAGGTGCTTAGTCTGCTGAGCTATTTCACCAGCCCTTATTTTTTTTAAAAAAATGTTATGTCTCTAGAGATTTGGCTAGAAGGAAAAGCAGTAACAGAGATGTTCAAGTCTCTTTTATTTCTTATCACTAACCTTATCCCAAGGTACCAGACAGAATAAGTCCCAGTAAATACAGTTGTGAATGTAATATATTCTAAACCCTGCCTTATTTCTAATTTTCTATGTAGTCAATGATATCTCATCAGGGGAGGGGTAGGGTGTGTGTGTGTGTGTGTGTGTGAGAGAGAGAGAGAGAGAGAGAGAGAGAGAGAGAGAGAGAGGAGAGATTGAGAGACTGAGATTGAATGAACCCAGGGCTTTCACACTGAGCTACATCCCTACCCTTTAGAGACAGGGTCTCCATAAATCACTAAGTTGCCCAGGGTGGGCTTGAACTTGTGAAATTCTCATTTTAGCCTCCCAGACAGCTAGGATTATAGGCATGTATCTTCAGGCTGAGCTAACCTCACTTCTCTTAATATTAATTTTTCTGTATAAATGCTAGAGAAAAATACCTTGCAAAAGGGTGAATGAGACAAGTGTTTATTAGTTACTCTCAAAATACATGTGTTTATACATGAGAACCATCTGGGAAATTTTTATTTTGAAAATACACATTTTTTTAGCTCCACTTACTGAATCAGAATCTCTGTACACTGGTGCACAGGGAGATGGAAATCTATTTTTTGTTGTGCTTACTGGGTCTCAATCTTCCTGCCTCAGCCTCCCAAGTAGTAGTATTACAGGCATGTGGCACTACCCCTGACTAGAAATCTATTCTTAACAAGTTCATCAAATAATTCTTATGTAACTGAGTGCTGGTTTAAGATTTGGAATCTTCTCATTCAAAGCATTACCATATGAAAGATTATCATCCCTTGCCCCTAAAGTGCAAAGGATTGAACTCAGGCCACTGTACTTCAGCTCAAATACAGAGCTATATTCCCACCAGGATGTAAGATTAGAAAACTGCCTCTGCCTAATCAGAAAAAACAATTAAATAGATTAATTTAAAGAGTAATTTAGGGCTGGTGAGATGGCTCAGTGGTCTAAAGCACCTACTTAGAACAAGCTAAGCTAAGCAAAGCACAGGGACCGCGGTTCAATCCCCCAGCACCACATGCCAGTCAGCCCCGCCCCCTGGTGGGCTGAGCTGGCCACACACACACACACACAAAATAAATAAATAAATAAATATTTAAGAATAATTTATAGTTCTAAGACTAGATTTGTTTTTCTCTTAGAGGACTCAGAAAAAGCTAACTTTTCATTTCTGATTTTAATATGTGCTTCAAAACAATTATTTTCTTGTATTAGCCCTTGAGATACATAGTTATTCATGAAGGCTAGACAATGTCCACCTCTACTTTGAGAAGAAAATGAAGATTTTTACATGGATTTTCTTTTTGAACACAATGAAAATGTTAGTGGACCTAGACAACAGTGATAACAGCACAACCTGTGACTATACTGAAAACCAGAGGATGATGTTTATGGCATGTAAATTATCTCAATATAAAAAATATCTATCAACTACCAATTCTCTGAGCTATCATCTACAGAGCATTTCAGGAAAGCAATACAATATAATTCAAAGATAACCAGGCTTAACCTTGTTAGGGTACACAATTCCACCTAAAGGATCTCAACTTCTATGAATACCATCTAACGTCTGCTTCGCCTTCCCCAACAAAAGTATGAGAAGTAATCATGAGAAACCCTGGAATTAGCAGTTAAGAGCAGTGAGTCTTAACCACAGATGATTTTACTCTTTAGTAGACAATTTTGACTATGAGAACAAGATAGGTGCTATTAATATTTAGTAGGTAGAGGGCTGGTGTGATGGCTCAGTGGTCTAAAGCACCTTAGAACAAGCTTAGCAAAGCACAGGGACCGCGGTTCAATCCCCCCGCCCCCCTTGCCAGCCGGCCCGGCCCTGTTGTGGTGTGCTGTGGCCACACACACACACACACACACACACACATAAATAAAATACATAAATTAAAAAAAAATATTTAGTAGGTAGAAACAAGATATTACTATTTATTCAATATCCTACACTATACAGTACAGCAATCACAACAGAGAATTATCCAGCCCAAAATGTCTAACGGTGACAAAGTTAAAAACCCTGACTGGAGCAATGGTTTTCTAAACATTGTGCATCACCTGAAAACTCAACAGAAATGTAAAAACCTCAGATTGTACTCCAAACCTAAGAAATTAGAAACTCTGACCCTGGGGCTCAGCAATCCATGTTTCAAACAAAGGTAATTCTGGTTAATGTGAATGCATGAGACCCACTGCCAGGGTCAGCAATCTTAGTGTCAAATATGAACACAATTCTCAGACAGAAGTGTAGTCTGAGATTAAAATCAGGAACTGAACCCAAGTAGGTCAGGCTTAGAAGCTGTACTCTGAACCATCATGCTATACTGACACTTTTTTTAAAAGTATTAAAACCTTTGTACACAAGAACTTTATTCTTTCAGTAGAGAAATCCGCCCTTTCAAAAAAAAAAAAAAAAAAGAAAGAAATCAGCTCTTTTGACAGGATGGAGTTAAGCAGAGAGAGGGTATGACACGGGGAGATATCACCATAATAATTATATTATTTGTACTTCTTTATATTAGCATGCATTTTATAGGCTCCCAAATAAGTAGTATAAAAATAACTATGATATATTAGGGTCGCTGCTTTTTACCACAAGTGCACTAAGTCTATATGATGATTCTTTTCCACTTAGCTTATTCTCACAAACTGGAAGCACTGCAGTCTTGCTTTTCAGTTTCTCAAACCTGGTTAAAGCTTGGTGAGGGGTTTAGTTCAGTAGCAGGGCTCAGCATACACAAGGCCCTGAGTTCAATCCCCAGCATTATGCAATAAAGAAAATTAACCATGGGAAAGTGTAATGTTTTCACTGAGATTCAGGTATAACTGAAGAAACTAGGCTTCAAAATTTAACAAGCAGGACAGACTTTTCCTACCAAGTAGCAATAAGTTTTGATCCAGGGAGTAGAAGTAGCAATACTGTGGAAATGTTTAAACACATCAGGCTGCAAAAACTGTGAATTGAAGCTTGAGATGTATTCCACTTGTAGGATTACTCGGAAGTACTCTTTCAACAAAAATCTGAACCACATCTCAGGCTCTCTGATAACAATGGCAATTTATCCAACATTACTTGGAGCAACTAAATACAGTTCCAGAGGACTGAATTCTACATAGGTGACTAAGAGTCATCCCTTTTATGCACCTAAGCTTCCATTATATTAGCCATTTTTAGTGGAAGAATGTTTAAGATATTACTATACACATCCCTCCTGTCCCAAGCTGAATGTTGTACAGTGAAATAAAACTTTTATTTCCTACTCCGGATTACAAATATAACATGCTCTGTAACTGTACACAGAGGTTCCGGAGACACACAGAGCTGGCAGCCCAAAAACTGAGTCACCAAGACTGAACTTTACTGCATGGCTCTTCTCTGTCATTGACAGCTGTCTGTATTTTGCTGAGTGCTGCAGTTGCCCTCTAGCCTACCATGTGCAAAAAACCAAAAACAAAACAGACAAAACCCATCCCACAACCAAGTTGAATAGTTTACTTAAAATATAGCAAACTGTTCTAAAGGACAGTCTTTACTTTGGAGTGTACTGGATACATTTCCCTTTATATTTGGCTTTGGAATTGTGTTCAGCATTTATCTGGCATTCAGACAGAAAGCATGCTACTAGATTAAAAAGTGCATGTCCATCTACCTCAAATACTGTCTATACAAATATTTACTCTTTTAATGACAGCCAAAAGAGAAAAAAACCCAACACTTAAAAGTCAACTATTTTCAATCATTTCAATGAACAATGTTTTAAAATGTTTCGAAGTCTGAGAACTGTACATCATTTTATGGAACTTACCCTCCAGTTTTACCTTCAATAATCTCTAATTTCCAGAAGTCTTCTTTGATAACGCTTCCAGTCAGTACTTCAGAAAGCCTATTTATGAGACCATACTCCCTGTCTTTTCCAGTTAATGTGGATTATTCTTTCTGGATTTTTGCATCTGTTTCTAAATAAATTCTCTGAAATCATGTGATTTTCTATTATAAGCCCTTCAAAGTTTCCTGATATTTCCTCTGCTATTCTTTCACATTCTCAAATAACTGAACCATCATCATTTTCCTCTTAAATACATCTCCATTTGACTTTTCTTTCTAGACTTTAAACAATGGAGCACCACTTCAGCAGTCATCTTTGCTTTCTCTGCTTTTTCTAGCATTGAGCAAGGCATTACTGCACAGATCCAATAATACAACAGTTAAAGATCCTCATCTTTCTGTGTATAACCTCTCCAAGGCCTGTTCTTTTCTCAAACTTCAAAAAAGCAGCCCCTATCTAGTCAAACCTTGTATCATCCCTTTTGAGACACAGCTTCTATCTCTTTGCCTTAAGTTAGAACCTATTCAAATTGCTTGTCAGCTATAGGTAAATGTGAACAACCTGAAATCCCAAGAATGGTCTAACATAAAACTTACTAAACATATCAAACCCTATCAAAAAAAAAGCTTTATCACTATATATATTGTTTCAGGAGCCATAATTTAAACTTAAATTTTCTTATTTTTTGGTACCAAGGACCTTGCACTTTCTAGGCAGTGCCGCCGAGCTATCTCCCCAGCCCATGGAGCCATAATTCGATTTACCATATAGTCATGTTATAATAATGTGAAGACTTTTTAAAAACTATATTATAACCAAAGACGATGCTTCTAAAACCTTTCTAGCAAAGTGCTCCTGCACGGGATAAAGTGAGGTGAACCTATAACCAGAGATGTAACCCAAGGCACTGCTATTTATATGTCACTTTTAAAGTATGAAAGGCCAGGAGGTGCAGATCAGAGGTGGAGAAAATGATTTAACTTGCATGAGACTCTGTGTTCAATCTCTATGCCCAAAAGATTCTTCCAGAGGCAAATTTATTTAACATTTTAGCAACCAATAAAACAGATGAGTCCCAAGGAGCACTTGATTTAAATCCATGGTTCTGCCTCCTCTGCATCCCCACCCGAAGACCCAGAGTCGGAAAACATACACGCAGAAATTTAATATCCAGCTCTCCCAGCACTACTGTTGACACTAGAATCCAATGCAGATTTTAGAATGTCAGAACCTCCCAGGCATGGTGGCACATGCCTGTAATCTCAGCACTTAAGAGGGCCAAGGCAGGAGAGGAGGATCATTGCGAGTTCGAGGTCAGCCTGGTCTCACATAGTGAGACCCTATCTCCAAAATAGATAAAATGTTAGAACCTGAACAACTGTGAAATAATTTCAAATCAGAATCCCAAAAACGTTTCTCCAAAATATTTCGGAGTTCCATTATTGATTTTCCAAATACGTTTCTTTTACTTAAAAAAAGTTTCACCTTTGACCCTTTAATAAGTTTTTCCACTTATAAAAGTGAAAGCTTGCTTTCTAACAGCCAAAATGCATCTAGCATTTTAAATATTCTGTCCCATGGCGCCTCTTCATATTTTTCTCACTCCCCTCAAATACTTCTCTTTTCTTTCCCAGTGGGCAGAGCTCATCTCCCAAGGAGCTTCGCTCCATCCTTCGCAGATGTTACAACAAAGGTGAAGGGCTTAATAACCCAGGGTCCCGACTGCCTCTACCGGCCGCGTCGGGGTGCAGGAGAAAGAACGTTTTGGTGTCCCTGGAAGCTCAAGAGAAGTGCCGGCGGCAAACAACGATTACAGTGCCGCCTGCACCCCATCATTAGCCTTGGCCGGGCCGGTTTCCACTGTGGGAACTGCCAGCCCCTCAAGCCCAGCAAGTTTCGATCAGACCCTGGGCCGCGCCTGCCCCCGCCCTTGTGCCGCTGGTATCCCCGGCCTGGCCCGACCTGGAGTGTAGACATAGCCCACACTGGCGTCCTCCGCTAAGCCCGGCCCAGGCACCCGGAAAGGCCCGGATGTGAGGGCCTAGTCGCCAGAGGCGCTCGCCCACAGGACAAGCTTCGAGTACCCCGAAGCGCGGCCCAGGGAATGGGTCGGCCTAGCCAGTCCGCCACCACGTACCCAAGTGAGAAGGCTCTCGCACAGCTCCACCCGCTCCAACGACTCCACGTTGAACATCTTCCTGCGCTAGGGCCTGAGCGCTGCTCCACCAGCCGGAAACGCCGCCGCACGGCCTAGGGTAGTTGGCAGGGTCCGGTGCCCGGCTGGCCCGGTGCCCACCCGCTCCTCAGCCCGCCGCCTCCAAGCCCAGCGCGGGCCACGACTCCCGCACCCTCACCCCGTCTCCTCCCTCCTGCGCTCTGGGCCGAGCGCCCGGCCACGCCCGCCGCCCGCCGCCCGCGTCCCGCCCCGACCGCCCACACTAGCTCTGGAAGCGCAACTCCGAGGAGAGCGCAGCGGGCTGGCAAGCGTCAGCGCACTAGCGCGCCCAGGTCCGGCCGCGGCACGACCGTCGCGCACGCGCACGCGCACGCGCACGCGCTGGACCTGCCGCTGCGCCCGCACGCCGTCCGCTCGCACAGCACGGAAGCGCCGCAGTGCGCGTGCGCGTGCGCCGGCACTCCAACTTGAAATAGAGCCGGCGGTGGCCCGGGAGGGCTGGCGGGGCAGACCCCGGAGATAGTTGCTGTCCTCGGTTGGCCAGCGTTGGGAGTTGTCCTCTGCGGTGTAGAGGTACGCGCCTTCGCCTGGCCGCGAACGCGGGTGCTCGAAAGGCGTGGAGGGGGTCCTGCGTGGGCGGGGCGCCCGGGTCTCTGGGGGACTGCCGCGGGGCTCTTGGGGCGAGGCCAGTGCTGGGATCCCGGGGCCCGGGACACCTGGAGCCAGGGTCTGGGGTGGGTTGGCGCGGTAACTCACCGTGGTAGAAAGGCCGATTTGGTGGCAGCTTGGTGGTTTGAAGGGGGCTGGCGGCGCCACGGCAGCGCACCGACCCTATTTGGGACGCTTGGGCACTCGCCTTTCTGAAACTTGGCGGTTTTGTGGTGGCAAAACACACCGTGGCATGCGTGCTGCAGAGGGTTGTTTTCAGTAGAAGCTCTAATAAGGCTCGCCTACTCTGTAGCAAACGCCAGTTTTCCAGTCTGTAAGGACATCAGCTGGTTTTAGGGCCTGGATTCTCCTAGTGTTTAGTTGATTTGCCTTAATGTAAGGTGAATCATTGTGTAGCTGTTGCCTGTCTAGAAGCATCAGTCTCTTCAGGGATACTGATACATTTCAAAGCAGTATAGCATATGCCAAAAGTGTAAGCCTCATACATAGTTAAGGAACGATATAAAACAGCCAGATAAAAACAAAAACAGCATTGCCTACTTCTCAGGAGATATCCCACCCTGTGTTCTTTGCTGAGCGAATTTCCTCTCTAGCTTGAGTTTTGTGATAATCGCTTGCTGTCTTTGCAGCTTACCACTTACTGTTTAATCTATGCAATATAAATGAGGGGGTGATTTTGAATTGGAAACATTGTGGTACTTTATAGCTTTCAGTTACTGTGAAGTTTGTGGACGTGTACGGGTATTTTCATTATGGTCTTGCATTGTATTGTGTGAATACAGCAGTGTGTGCATACTGTTGATGTGCATTTGTTACACATTAGGGCCAATCAGAACAATGCTATAAACATTTTTGTAGGTGGACTCTAGAGCAAAGGTGCTGGAGTTTGCTGCATACAAGCCTAGGAGTCCTAGGAGCATTGTGGATGCATAAATTATGCATAGCTACCAGATACTGCCAAGCCTGTATTTGGAGTACTGCAGTTAACTTCTTAATAAATGCCTTCACTTTGTTTTGCACTTTCTGGAGCCCTGTGGTGCCCTTAACCCCTTTCCATTCAGAGTAGGTTTTCTCATTGTGGAGTGGGATGAGAACTACTCAGCACTGAGCGTTTTCAACTCATTTATGTATGTATGTATATATTTATTGTTGTAAGAGTTGAATTCAGGGTCTACATCCCCAATCCTTTGTTATTATTTTTGTTGTTATGGTTGTTGTTTTAAGATAAATCTTACTGAGTTTCCCAGGCTGGATTGAAACTTTGTCCTACCTCAGCCTTACAGAGGGCTGGAAACTATGCATTTCAGCAGTGCCTCACAGAGTACCAGTCAAAAGAGCTCAGGAAGATTATTTGTGAATGTAAAAAAACCTACCTGTAGTCTTCTCAGTGGTGTTTTTTGTTTTTTTTGTTTTTTTTGTTTTTTTTTTGCCAACCTGCTTCTTTACCCTGAGGACTGAAACAACTTTGGAATCTAAATAGGAATCTCTTCTGCCTTTGATTCCTCAGTGAGGTGTCTCTGGATCTTTGCCAAACCAGAGTTCCTACATTCTATACTAGGTGATTTTTTTTTTTTTTTTTTTTTTGCGGAACCGGGGATTGAACTCAGACCCTTGTGTTTACCAGGCAAGTGCTTATTCCATTAAGCCATCTCCCCGGCCCCCTTAGGTGATTTCTATAGAATCGATGTCACTTGTAGTGGCTGTGCCTTTGTTAGGCATGTTACACTGCCTGTGAATCTAGTTACACTGAGTTCCCATGACTGGTCTGTATCTTTTCTTCGGATGTAGACTGACGTAGAGGGAATTGTTCAGGTTTTCACACAGTTGGCCTAAAGCTTCCTTTCGGAGCCTGGTTGCAGATCCATACAGTGCTTTTGTCATGATGTTCCAGTGTTCTGGAAGACTGTTTTGCAGTTCCAGTTAAGCTCTGGAAAGGCAGTTCTACAAAGTTTCTTGAAGCTCTGCAGAGTGGCACATTCCTGTAATCATAGCACATTGGGAGACAGGAGACAGGAGGATCGCAAGTTTGGGTGGGCAACTTAGTGACTTAGCCAAGACCATTTTCCCCAGGAGAGACCTGGGATATAGCTCAGTTCTAAGATCCTGGGTTCAATTTACAGTATTGAAAGAAAAAAAAGATAAACTTAGTCTCTTCACCCAGGCTCTTGTAGAAATTTGATTGCCACAAGGCTTCTGTAGATAATTCCTTTTATTCCAGAACCTTGTTTTTGTTTGTTGTTGCAATATTGAAAGCTGAACCCAGTACCTTTGAACTGCCCTACATCCCAGGCTATTTTTATATATTCTCTTTGAACAAAGTGATATTTTTTTTCTACATTTTTAGATTATGCAGATTAATGAGTTTCATTTTGGTAGGTTTATACCTGCATACATAGTTTACTCATTCTTCTTATCACTCCACTCCACTTTCTCAACCTGGGTTCATATTTTTGCGGGGGGCAATGCGTGAAATGTATTTTGATTGTATTTCTTGCCTGTACTACCGGTCTTTACAACACTCACCTCCCCATATTCCTTTCCTTTCGTCTAGTAATCTTTGTCTTGTCACCTTTTTCAGATCCTCAGTATTTGGGAGTACATGTGATATTTGCTTTTCTGAGTGTAGCATGATGAACTCTAGATCCAGTTTATTGCAACTAACAAGAATTTGTTCATGTCTGAGTTGTGTGTGTGTAAATATATATTTATACATATATATGTATATAAATATATTTTCTTCATTTATTTGTTGATGGGCTCCTGGGCTGTTCCATATCTTGGCTTTTGTATTCAGTGCCCCAGTAAACATGAATATGCAGGTATCTCTACGGCAGTGATGATGAACCTTTGAGAGACGAAGTGCCCAAATTGCAACCCTGAACCCACTTTCGTATTGCAAAGTGCCAACACTGCAATTAAACCTGAATGTTCTGCTGCTGGGGTGATACTGGAGCCACTTGGCTCTCAATGGTGGCAGAGTGGGCTCTGCATGCCTGCTGGTGGCACGTGTACCAGAAGTTCACATCACTGTTCTATGGTATGTTGAATTTAGTTCCTTTGAGTATATACCTAGTGGTAGCTCTGCATTTAGTTCTATGAGGAATCTGCAACATGTTTTCCCTAGTGGCAGTCCTAATTTTTATTCCTGCCAGTAGTGTAGAAGGGTTCTTTTTTCCACTGCATTCTCACCAGCTTTTACTATTTTTTTTTGTATTCTTGATTGTAGACTGGGGAGAGATGGTCGCTTAGTGTAGTTTTGGCTAGCATTTCCCTAACAAGTAGTGATGGTAAACGTTTTTGATGTACTTATTGGCCCTTTGTACTTCATCTTTTTGATGTTTCTGTTCAGATCTTTTACCCATTTATTATTGAACTATTTGCTTTTTTTTTTTTTCTTTATATACTCTAGATATTAATCCTCTCTGGAAGAATAGCTGGCAAAGGTTCTGTAGGCTGTTTCTTCAATCAGTGGTTGTTTCCTTTGTTGTGCAAAAACGTTTTAATTTGATGACGTCCTTTGCATTGATTCTCACTATTCATTTCTTTCTTTTTTTTTCTATATTTAGGACAGGATGTACAGGATCTCACTACGTAAATCAGGCTCAGTGATTCTCCTGTTTTCAGCCTCCCAAGTGCTGAGATTACAGGTGTGCACCATCATGTCCAGTCTCAGTCACCATCTAGGGCCTACAGGATCTGCATGGCATGCTGGGGATCAAACCCCAGCCACTGTGCTCTGCCTAAGCAGGTGCTTTAATCCCCTGAGCTATCTACTTGGCCCTTGCTCTTGTCTTCTTTTAGCAGTTTCAAAGTTTCAGATCTTACAACTAGTCTCTGGTGCATTTTAAATTGATTTTTTGTATAGGGTGAGAGATAGGATGAGTTTCAATCTTCTCTAAGGACATAGCCAGTTTTCCCAGCACCAGTTGTTGAAGTGATTGTCTCTTCAGTGTATATTTTTGGCTCCTTTGCTCAGAATCAGATGGCTGTAGTTGTGTGGGTTTGATTTTTGTCCCAAGTTCTGTTTGGTTGAGCTGTGTGTGATTTTTGTGTCAGCAACATACTTTCTTTTTTTTTTAACTGTGACTTGTATAACTTGCAATCAGGTATTGTGATGCCGCTAGCCTTGGTCTTTTTCATTAGGATTGCTTTGGCTCTTTAGGATTTTTGGTGTTTCCATATGAATTTTAAGATTTTCTTTCCCCCAGTTCTTTGAAGAGTGTCATTGGTATTTTGTTCAGGTTGAAATTCAATTGCTTTTGAAGGTATGGTTATTTTAACCATATTAATCTTGCTAATTTATGAACATGGAAGGTCTTTCCATCATCAATTTTTTTCTTTTTTTCTTTTTTTGAGACGGTATTGAATGGAGTTTAGGCTGGATTTGGACTCACTGTGTAGCCCAGGCGCACCTCAAACTTGAGGCAATCTTCCTGCCTCAGTCTCCTGAGTGCTAGCATTACAAGCATGTGCCACCATACCCATAAGTATGGATTCTTTAATGTTGATTTTACTTTACTGAGTTTATTAGCTCTAATTCTTTTGATCGAATCTTTACTATAGGGTCGTATTATTATTTGGGAATGGGTACTTTCGATTCTTTCCTATTTGTATCCCTCTTCTACTTTATGTTGCTTAATTTTGCTCTAGCTTAAATTTTGAGAAATACGTTGAACATGAGTGGTGACAGTGGACATCTTTGTTTCATTCCTGTTTTTTTCTATTCAGAATGATGTTAGTTATAGGATTGTCTTATATGGCCTTTACTGTATTGAGGAATGATTTTTTTTTTTTTTTTTTTTTTTTTTTTGGTACCAGGGATCAAACTCAGGACCTTGTGTTTGCCAGGCAAGCACTTACTCAACTGAGCTATCTCCTTGGCCCGAGGAATGAATTTTTTAACACCTAGTTTCTTTAGAGCCAGAAGAAATTGTTGGACTCTGCATCAGTTTAGATGATAGTGTGACTTTTATCCTTCTCTGTAGTATGTTTATTGGTTTGCATATATTTAGCCATACTATACTTGCATCCTTGAAACGAAGCCAACTTGATCATAGTGAAATATTTTTAAATTTTTGGAAATTTTGTTAGTAAATGCTTGCAGTACACAATGGTCATATTTATTATGGGGAATTCATACATGTACATACCATACATTCTTTTTTCATGCCCCTGCCCTTCCCACTCTCATAGTCCCCTTCTCTTTTGCATATTGAAGCTTGGGTGTCTCATTTATTTCACTAAAATTATGATCTCAGGGTACATTCATTTTCCTATAGATAATTCAAATTTATCCTTCCATAAAGAAGATGTGAAAAGGTGAAGATAGAGTAGTGCTCCATTGTGTGTAAATACCAGTTTCTTTATCCATTGGTCTGTTGATGGACATGTGTAGGTCATGTCCAAAATTGAGCTATTATGAATTGTACACTGTCATATGAAGGTCTTTAACTTTTTTGGAAAGATTATCTAGAAAGAAATTTGCTGGGGGAATTTCCATTTTAGTTTTTGAGAATGTTCTCATTGATTTCCATAGTGGTTGTACTAGTTTACTTTTCCACCAGCAATGTAAAAGGATTCCTTCTTCTCCCAGGCTCACCAGAATTCTTTATCATTTGATTTCTTGCTGATGTCCATTCTTTCTGGATAAGATGAAATCTCAATGGTGGTGTTAATGTTTTTATGAGTCTATTTATAGTACAAAATGATTGCTTTCATTATAGGGAGTTGGTACACATACATAACAACCTATTTGAATTCTTTTTCCACTTTCATCTGTTGGATGCTCTCCCCTTTATTTGTACATGTTCGTTGTATATAATGTTGTGAGGAGTTGAAACATATTCACAACAAACCCATCCCAATTCCTTTATTTTGTTTAATCCCATTTTCTCCCTTTTTCCTCCTCTTTCCATCTTTTGGTTCCCTTACATGCACAAAATACTTATCTTGCTATTTCCTATCCTTTATCATTTTGTTCTTTGTTTATATTTTGTGTTTCTTGTACAAGGAAAACCATGCAATATTTAAGTTTTTGTGTCTGATTTATTTAACATTATGGTCTCTAAGTCTATTTTCTTAGAAGTGACTTAAGTTTACCCTTCTTTATGGCAGAGTAGAACTTTATTATTTATAAATGTCACAAATTTTCCTTATCCATTCATCTGATGGTGGACATATAGGCCACTTCCAAAATTTAGCTATTGTGAGATATGCTGCTATAAAATGGACATGCAGGCTGAGTGTGGTAGTGCATACCTATAATCCCAGTACTCTGTGAGGGTGGGGCAGGCGGATCACTGTGCACTTGAAACCAGCCTGGGCTACAAAGTGAGCTCAAGCCCAGCCTGAACTGCATAGTAAGACACTGTCTCAAAAAAGATTTTTAAAAAAAGGAATGGGTGTACACGTATCAGTGACATACAATGTCTTCCTTTTGTGAAGATGTTTGGAAAAGGAATAGGTGGGACAAGTGGAGTTTTAGGTTTTGGTGGGGGGGGTTGGTTTTTTGTTTTTTTGCAGAACCAGGGATTGAACTCAGGCCCTTGCGCTTGCCAGGCAAGCGCTTATTCTACTGACCCATCTCTCCAGGCCCTCTAGTTTTAGGTTATTTTTTTTTTTTTTGATAACTCTTCATAATGATATCCATAGTGGTTTTAGTAGTTTACATTACCATCAACAATGTAAGATTCCTTTTTTCTCCGCAACTTCTCCAGCATTTGCTATTTGCTATTTGACTTCTTGATGATTGCTGTTCTTTCTGGAATAAGATGGTATCTCCGTGTTGTTTTAATTTGTATTTCTCAAATGGTCAGTGATGTTGAACTTTTTTAATGTCTATTAGCCATTTATATTTCTTTTGTGTAGTGGCTATTCATTCTCAGTGGCTCATTTTTTGATTGGTTATTATTTTGGGGGGTCTATAATTTTTTGAGTCCTTTATATATTGTTTTTAGTCTTTTTGGTTGTAGGTGACATTTTTTCCCCTATTTTGTAGGTTGTCTCTTTACTCTTGATTGTTCCATTTCTTTTCTTTCTTTCTTTCTTTCTTTCTTTTTTTTTTTTTTTTTTGCAGAACTAGGGATTGAACTCAGGCCCTTGCACTTGCCAGGCAAGCACATATTGAGCCATCTCCCCGGCTCCTTTGATTGTTCTTTTGCTGCACGAATTTTCATTCAATGTAATTCTATTTGTTGATTCTTTATGATATCTCTTGTGCAGTTGGGGTTTTGCTTAGAAAATCCTTGCCTGTGTCTATGGCTTCAAGAGTTTTGGGGCTGGTGAGATGGCTCAGTGGTCTAAAGCACCTACTTAGAACAAGCTAAACTAAACAAAGCACAGGGACCACGGTTCAATCCCCCAGCACCACAGGCCGGCCAGCCCCGCCCCCGGTGGGCTAAGCTGGCCACACACACACACACATATACACATACACACATAAATAAATAAAAATTAAAAAAAAAGAAAAAAGTTTTACGTATTTTGTGTTCCAGCAGATTGTGTTTCCATTTTAAATTTGGTTCTTTGATTGATTTTTTTTATTTTAGTTTAGTACATGGTGAGAGAGATGGGTCTAGATTCAGTCTTCTTTATATGTATGTCCAATTTTCCCCGCATCCCTTACTAAAGAGGTTATCTTTCTTCCAACATATATTTTTGAGCTCTTTGTCAAAAATCAATAGCTGAAAGGGCCAGTGAGATAGCTCAGCAGACTAAGTGCCTACTTAGGCAAGCTCAGGGACCAGGGTTCGAGCCCCAGCACCACATTGCTGTGCTGGCCCCGCCTTCAAGAGTGCTGACCTCGCCACTGACACCAGGCATGGTGGTGCAGGCCTGTAATCCCAGCTCTAGGGAGGCTGAAAACAGGAGAATCAGTACAAGTCTGAACTGTGTTGTGAGACCCTGTACCAAATACATTAAAAAAAAAAAAAAAAAAAAATCGAGAGCTGAGTGTTCCTGGAGTTGTTTCTGTATCCTCCTTCCTGTTCCATTGTTCCACATGTCTGTTTTGTGCCAGTACTATGCCTTTTTAAAAAAATCCCTGTAGATTTATAATATAACTTGAAATCCAGAGTTATAATGTTTCCTGCTTTGCTCTTGTTGCCCAGAGTTGCTTTTGCTATTCTGAGTTTCTTCTGTTTCTGTAGGAATTCGAGGATTATTTTCTCAGGTTCTGTGAGGAATGCTGTTGGTATTTGGTTAGGACTGCACTAAATCTATTATATCAGTTTTGGAAATGTTACCATTTTGATGATATTTGTTCTCTAGGAACAGGGGCCATCTTTCTATAATGTATTATTGAATTTAGTTTGTAAGTATTTCATTAAGTAGTTTTGCAGCTATGTTCATCAATCAATTGCTATAATATTTTCTTTGTTTTGTTACATCCTTTCCAGTTTTAATATTAGCATCATTTTGGAAGTATTCCTATCCTTTTTATATTATGGAGTAGTTTGAGGATCATTGGTGTTAGGTCTTCTTTAAAGATTTGATTATGTTTAGCAGCAAACCTATCTGTTCTGTTTTTTTTTTTTTTTTAAATTATTGCTTCAATCTCATTGCTTGTTATTGGTCTGTTTAGGCTTTTCATGTCTCCTGGGTTCAAGTTTGGTATGTCATGTGTGTCTAGAAGAAATGTATCCATTTCTCAGCTGGGTGTTGTATTGCACACTTGTAATCCCAGCATTCAGGAGGCTGAGACAGGAAGATTGCCAGGAGTTTGAGTGAGTTCAAGGCCAGCCTGAAATACAGAATGAGACCCCATTGTCACTAAAACTTAATTCATCCTTTTTTTCTGGGTTCGTTAATTTATTACAATTTAGATTTTCCAAGTTTTTTCAGTAAACCAATGGATTTCAGTTGGGTTTGTGTTAACATTTCCCTTTTCATCTTTATTGTATTGATTTTGGTCTTCTCTCTTTTGGTTATTTTGATCACAGGTTTATCAACCTAGATTATCTTTGCAAGGAATCAACTCTCGGTTTCACTAATCTTTTGTATTGTTCTTTTAGTGTTTATTTTATTAATTTTAACTTTGATTTTTATTATTTCTTTCCATCTGTTGAATTTGGCTTTGCTTAGTTCTTATTTTTCCAAAACCTTGAGGTGCATCATTAGGTTATTTATTTGAGATTTCTCTGATTCTTTTGATGTAGGCACTAATAAGGATAAACTTCCTTCTTAGATCTGCCTTAGTATACCCACTGATTTTTCAAAGATCAATTGTGTGTTTGTATTGTTTCTGTGGTTTCTCTTCTGGTTGATTTCTAGTTTCATGCCACTGTGATCTACTAAGATGCATGAAATTATTTGAGGATTTTTTTATTTATTGCTTGTTTCAAGGCCTAAAATGTCTATTCTGGAGAACATTCTATATGCTCCTGAGAAGAATGTATATTGTGTAATAGTGGGATGGAGTGCAACTAGACATTTGTTAAATCCATGTGATCTTTGATGTTGACTCTTTTTTATTTGTTTCTTTAATCCTTTTGGCCTAGATGACTGTCAATGACTGTGAAATATTGAAGTCACCCACTGTTAATGTGTAAGGAACTATCTGTCCTTTTCTGTTGAGTATTTGGGATGCAGAGATGTCCAGTGTATATATATTTATAGTTGTTACATACTCTTGGTGGATGGATTCCTTTACCAATATATATTGACCTTTTCTGTTTTGTCCTACTAATTTTGCTTTGAAATGTTTTGTCAGGTGAGATTATATAGCTCCTTCTACTTGGTTTTGGGTTCCATTTGCAGGGAATATTTATTCCATCCTTTGAAATTCACTCTGTGAGTCTTTGCTAGTAAATTATTTTTCTTGCAAGCTGTAAAGGGTTGGGTTTTCTTTCTTTCTTTCTTTTTTTTTTTGGAAAGGTTCTACAGGGTGTTCAGGGTGTCACTACTAAATCGGACTTGTAGTGATCTGCCTATTTTCAGCCTCCCAAGAGCTGGGATTACAGGCACTTACTACCACGCCCAGTCTCAATTGCCATCTCAGTGTGCCCCGGGGCGGGGCCAGCAGTGCAGGCCTGGGGATCCAATCCCCCTCCCCTGCACCTGCTTGCAGATGCTTTAATCCTGCTGAGCTGTTTGGCCAGCCCTGGGTTTTCATTCTTAATCCAGTGTGCCAATCTGTGTCTTTTATTGGAGAGTTAAAACCATTTATATTCAGAGTTACTATAGAAAAATATGTACTAATTCCTTTCATTTTGTTTTTCTTTTCTGTGTAATTTTTTTTTTTTTTTAAATTGTTCAATACAGGGTCTTGCTAGGCAGTTTCGATTCTAGTGATCCTCCTGTCTTAGCCTCCCCAGCCCTGGGATTACAGGTGTTTGCCACCATGCCCAGTTTCGGCCCAGCACAGCACACAGTACCCAGACAGGCACTTATGCTGCCAAGCTATCTCCCCAGCCTCCATTTTCTTTTTCTAATATTTGATTCTTTTCTAATTCTCAGTAGCTCTTCTGTGTACAAGTTTTTTTTGTCTTTTAATTATCAAATATTGTCATTTTTATTTTTTTAAAGATTTAAAATTTCTGCATTTAGTTGAACTTATAACTCTACATTTCCAAGAAAAATGAACCTTTTGCACAAGAAATTTGAATAAAAGCATACCCAGATGCCCAAAAATGAAATTGTCCAAAACTTATTATGAAGAAAAAAATAAAGCATGTACATAAAAAAATTAGCTATGGAACAACAAAATTAAATAGCATCTTATTCCACATTAGAATGAAAACAAAAAGACCAAGTATGTAAGAAACTATACTAATTAAAGTACTGAAAGGCAGAAAAAAAACCAGATCTGTCCTCTTTGAATTTTATATTTAGCAAACATACTTTTGAAAACTAAATGTATTTTCCAGTTATGCAAACTTGAAATATTCTCATACCTCCAGACATTGCATATAGGAAATAACAAAAAGCATATTTCAGAAGGCAAGAGAAGTTGCTGTATTCTCCTGGATGAAGAATAAAGAGCTCTCAAAATGATAGTTATGCAGGACTATGTAAAACATATTAGATGAACCCATAAAAGGTCATTAAAGATTTCTATGAAACAGTATCTTATGTTGAGTTATACACATATCTTTTTCATATATATGTGTGTGCGCGCGCATGTGTATAAAAGATAGGGAAGAATTAATTAAAGTCAATAGAAAAGGGAAATATACTTTTTAAAGTTTCTAATACTAGGAGAAAATATTATATCATGTCTTTTAAATAGATTGTAAGTCAGAGATACAATATAAATCTAAAAACAAAAATTAAGATTAAGCAATATTCAGAAAATTAAATCTTAATACTAAATGTTTCAAAACAATTGAACTAAGAAAAAGTTCTCATGATAGTAAAGAATTACTAAGAATAAAACAATATAAATACTGGAATGACAAATAAATGACCAGCACTTCTAACAGTTTGGGGATAGAATATCACACAAAGTTTTAGTGTGTCTTGGACATGGATAATGTCCATAACACTTACCGGTGGCCAGGTGTCACTTGTGGGACTGAGCTACTGCTATTTCCTTGATATCCACCCTGTAGGCCCAGACAGAATCATGACCCATAAGGTGCAGGAGAAGTCCATTTGTAGAGTGTGCTGATGGAAATATCTTGCTGTTGTATACAAAAGAACTGAAAGACTGCTTTTGTACACCTTTTATTCTCCTGTGTTTAATTGTTTGTCCTATTTGATGGTTTCTTTCCATTCTCATTCATGGAGTTGTGGTCGTTTTGCTCCCTCTCTAGAACATCTTTTAGTAGTCTGTGTAGGTTTAGCTTTGTCATCATGAAATTCTTTAGTTGTTCTTTGTCATGGAAGTATTTCACTTCTCCATTATACTTGAAAGAGAGTTTTGCAGGGTATATCAGTCTGGGTTGCAATTTGTATTCTTGCAAGACTTGAAGTACTTTACTCCATGCTTTTCTTGTCTTGATGGTTTGTGAAGAGAAATCTGCTGTTATCCTGACGGGTTTTCCTTTAAACATGATCTGTTTCTTTTCTTTAGCAGCTTTTAGAGGACTGTTCCTGTGCTGAATTTCTGGGATCTTGATTATTATGTCTGCGTGTGGTTTTAATTGGGTTGATTTTATTTGGAGTTCTATATGCTTCGGTTACTGAATGTCAGATTGTTGCCCCATATTTGGGAAGTTTTCTGCTATTACTTCTGCCCATATTCTTTTTATATCATTTCTTTTTTTCCCATAATTTTATTGAGAGACAAATAGCAATGAGACAGTTTCAAATCAAATTGGTATGACAGTTTCAATAATTAACACATTGCATACTCTCTTCCTAGTGGTTATTTGCTGTACAAGATGCAGACATGATATCCTATTTACAAACACTATTACAACAAATCCTTCTATTTTATATCATTTCTATTGACTCCTTCCTTCTCATTGATGCCTATTAGTCTCACATTGTTCATCTTTACGTCCTCTTGCAGGTATTGAATTATTTTTTCTTGCATCCTAGTTGTTTTTAAGAGATCTTTTCTTACTTTTTCACTAGTCACAATAGTGTCTTTAAGGTCTGAAAGTCTAGCTTCACTTTCATTGTAACGGTTTTGCCAGCTTGTGATTGAGGTTTCAAATTATTGTACATCATTTTGGATCTGCTTCATGCATTCTATTTCTTTCCTATGTTGCTTATTCAAGGATTCCATCATTTTTATATTCTCTATTTTTTAAATCATTATCTTCTTTAGAAGCATTTAGTACTTCTTTCATTATAGTTATCATTTCTTTTTTTACTTGAGAAATTATTTCTGATCTGATTTCCTCCATACCTTTCTGCAGTTGTTTCTTTACTTCAGCTGCTATTATTTCAGAGATTTCAGATGTGTGATTTCCAATTTCTTCTACTCTAGTGTCCTCTGCATTTGTTCTGGGTGGACTCAGGACCTGAGACTGCATTTTGTTCTCTCTCTTTGTCATTTTCTACAGCACTATCTTCTGACCTTTGGTGTAGATCTTTGGTAGAGTTATTACCTTAGCACCAGGTCTGGATCTACCAAGTTTAAACTGGTCCAAGTGGGTGTGGCTTGGATTTGATTGCTGTGCTCCACTTCCTTTTGCAGCCCTTGGAGTTGAACCCTCTGTGCCACTCTGGCAAGATGTTCTGTTCCTGAGTCAGGTGGATGGGTCTTGCCTCTAGCCTCTTTGCAGGGAGTTCTGCTGCAGGTTCGACACTGGGCCTGGGCTCTAAGAGGTCGTATCAGGATCCGGCGAGCCCTGGTTCCTCTCACTCACATGCCGGGCCTGGGCTCTGGGTCAGATCAGGATCCAGTGGGCCCCCGGTCGTCTCACTCACATGCCGGGCCTGGGTTCTGTGTGTACAAGTTTAATGGTCATAAATTTTCTAAATTTATACTTATCATGAAAGGTCGTTATTCCTCTGTCAACATTGTAGGATAGGGACCAGGGAGATGGCTCAGTGGAATAAGCGCTTCCATGGCAAGTGCAAGGGCCGGAGTTCAATCCCCGGTTCTGCAAAAAAAAAAAAAAAAAAACCATTGTAGGATAGTTTTGCCATCTATGATATTCTGAATTGGCAGTTACAGTCTTTCAGGGCTTGAAAGTTCAAAGACTGTAACTGTTCTAAGCTATCCTGGCCATTTGGATATTTGCTGAGAAATATAAAATATTTTGATGGATTGACATGTATAAATGGGGCTGGCGAGATGGCTCAGTGGTCTAAAGCACCTACTTAGAACAAGCTAAGCTAAGCAAAAGCACAGCGACCGCGGTTCTAATCCCCAGCGCCACATGCCAGCCAGCCCCGCCCCCTGGTGGGCTGGGCTGGCCACACACACACACACAAAATAAATAAATAAATTAAAAAAAAATAAATAAATAGATAAAAAATTTTTAAAAAAAGACATGTATAAATGATTCTATTTTTCTTGCTTTCTGCTTTTAATATTTTCCTTTTTCTACACTCTTGCTTTTTACCTCTATGTGACATGGGGTGTTTTCTTCTGGTCGTGTGTGTTTGGGATCTCATTGCATCTTGTATCTGAAAGTCTTAGGTCTTTCTCAAGATTTTGAAATTTTCTGTTATTATTTCATTAAGTAGATTTTTCTGTGCCATTAATGTGAACCTTGGTGCCCTATTCTATACCTACATTCATAAATTTGATCTTTTAAACATGTCCCCGTTTTCTTAGGTTTCATGAGTTCTATTAACCTATGTGTAATAGTTCTTTAATCTTATCTTCAAGCACTCAAATTTTGTCTTCTACTTGGTCCAGTCTGTTGGTGAAGTTTTCCAGTTTTTGTTTGACTTATTTTGATTTCATACCAGGATTTGTTTGGCTCTTCTTCACAATGTCTTTGTTAAATTTCACCTTTGTATTTGCATTGTCTTATTTACTCAGCTGTTTCTTTCTGTCTGATTTGAAGTCATTAATCTAAGTCAGTCTTTTGAATTGTTTGTCTGACACTTTATCAATTTGTAGTCAAAGATAAATTATGAAAATGTGGAGGAGTCATGTTGTCTGTTTTTTCATATTTCTTATATTTCCATATTGAGACATGTATGTCTGTCAAGATGGATATCTCTTCTACTTTGAGGATGTTTTTAAGTGTCTCACATTCTTTTTGGGTTTTTTTTTCCCAGCACCACTCTCTCCGATACTTTTCTCTCCTTGCTGGGACAAGATATCTGATACACAAAATTAAGGAAGAAAACATTTACTTAGCTCACTGTTCATCGAGGTTTCAGTCCATAGCTGGCTGGCTCCAAGGTAGAGTGCCACATGGCAGAGGGCAGCAGTTCATGGTGGTGAAAAGCAGTGGAGAGAAGAGGGAGGAGCAGAGCAGCAGTGGCAAAGCCAATCCTTTCTCTTTTTCTTCTATTGCCTTTAGGCTATCTGCCCCAGGGTGGGTGTAGCACTCACACCCATAATCCCAGCAGTATTCCAACCAATAATCCCAGCCTTGGATCATGAATTAATCACAAACTCTAGAACGGAGCCCCATTACTAATCATGAGGCTTTGTGGGGACAACTACACACAAACCATAACAACCACTGACTGGCTTAAAATGAACTACAGTAGTGATAACAACACAAACCAAACCAAATATTAGCATGCAGTAAAAGCAAATTAAAAGCAACAGCGTTTGAGAGAGCACAAGAGATTGATTAGTAATAATCTAGGCAAAACAAATCAGATAATGGTGAGCTGTAAAAGGCTCAAGTCAACAACTTCTGACATTGCCAGTTCTGATAACACATTAATGTTATGGACTACTGGACTATATTGGGTTATTTTGCTGAATTCAAGCACCTACAATATTTGAATGGCAATAGAACACCCATCTCTGATGAAACAAAGCAAAAAAGGGGGATATAAATGAAAGACCATTTTGTAGTGAAATATATATATATCTGTATATACAAAATTGGATAGATGTACAGCTATTTTCTTTTAGTTCAATGAGATTTGTACTAGTAGTGTTTAGACAAGATATCATGTCTGCATCTTGTACTCTGAATAACTACAAACACAATAATATGCAATGTATTAATTATTGTAACTGTCCTACTAACCTGTTTTGAAACTGTCTCATTGTTATTTCTTTTTCATTAAAATTAATAAAAATATATAATGCCATGCACTAAAGACCTACCAAAAACAACAGCTATACTACCAATAGCAATTGTTATAGGTGTACCCCCAAAACCTCATGCAGTCATGGGGCAGCTTCTGGAGTTTGTGATTGATCATTGTGGGGTGTGGGTGCTGCACTCCCCCGGGGCAGGCAATCTGCATTATAATGTGAGGAAGAGAGAGAGAGAGGGCCTGCGCTGCTGGCCCTCCCTTTGTTCTTTGCCCTTTGCTGCTGCCATGAATGGCTGTCCTCTTCCATGAGTTATTCTGCCTTGAAGTCAACTGAGTATACACTGACACCTCCACTAACTGTGAGCTAAATAAACCTTTCCTTTCTTAATTTTGCGTGTCAGGTATTTTGTTCCATCAACAAGTAAAAAGTCACTGAGACAACAATAGAAGGGAAATCAATAATAGCATAGAATAAACTAAGTAGTTTATGCTTGCAGAGTCAGACCTTCCTTGGGAGGTGGGATTAGCAACTACTTTTCTCCATGTTGTCTTCTGTTTCTGTTTCTCACAGCCCTGTAGGTCCATTCTTAATTCTTAGAGCCCTTCTCTTTTTCTTTTCTAAGTGGCTATTATCCAAGTGTCTCAGATCCAGATCCCAGAGTCTGTGCCTCACTGCTGGCTTCTACTTTGCCTGCCATCTTTATTGCTTTTGTTATTATTATTTATTTTTTTTATTTTTTATTTTTTTGTGGTACTCAGGACCCTGCAAGCGCTTATTCTACTGAGCTATCTCCCCAGGTCCTAGAGAGCTCTTTTAAACCTGCCTTAGCATTCCTTTTACTTAGACCTGGTGGTGTCCTATGTGCAGAGCCCCCATATTTATCCTGTTTTCCAGGGAATACTTAGAGCTTTGATTAAAGACAGTTGTATTACAGGGGTGATAGCAGAACCTCCAAACATGATGTGAGGGAAATATTATAACTCCCAACCTCCTAGATTTCTGATATGCAGCATTTGTGGTTTCTAAAAATTAAAGAATGAAGGGCCGGGTAGATGGTTCAGTAGAATAAGTGCTTCCCTGGCAAGCACAAGGGCCTGAGTTCAATCCCCGGTTCCGCAAAATAAATAAAAAATAAAAATAAAAAACCAGCCTAAAAATTAAAGAATGAATTTTAAGAGCAACAGAGGTTATAAGTAGAAAGATATTTATTGAGAATATAGAAAGCTCCCATCAGAGGAAAAGGAGGACTCCCAAATGGATGGCTGAAGGCCATCTTAGTCTATAAGCATGTTTTATAGAGCAGAACCCACATATGACTGAGGAGATAGCTCAGCAGCATAAGCACCTACCTGGCAAGTGCAAGGTCCTGAGTTCAATCCCCGGTACAAAAACAAAGCAAAACAAAAAACACCCACATATGTACAATGTGAGTTACAGCTGTGATTATCCAGTAAGATTATAAGTGTAGCTGCTTAGCTAATACTGATCTGATGGGCAATCAAGTCACATAGTATGCAGGCATGGAAAGAAGGAGGACTTTCTAGAAAATGATGGGTCTAGAGGTATTGGTCACCCATTGGGGTGACTGAGTTCTGTCTAGGCTTCACTAGTCCTAGTGTTTGTTGTTTAAGAAAGTATATAGGCCTGATCTTCAATAGATGTGTCTCCGGCAACTGTTGAGAAGTATTTCACCTTTTTCCTGGCTCTCTCAGGGGTCTAGCCCTATCTGACTACCTATTTCTGCCTACCTTAGCTGTCTATAATATTCCTCCCTTGGAATAGGTACCAGTAACTGCCATGAGGGGGAAAATGTTACTCTGGTTTCTTTTGGCTAAAGGAAGTCATAGTTGTGATTGACAAAGATACATTCCAGAGGGTCTATTTCGAAGATATTTGATAGACATTGTGAGATGTTTTCATCTTGGGTAGGTGCATAACTTTAAGTCTAGAAGAAACAAAGTCAAAGAAACAGTTAACTGTGTAAGGGCCAAACAGTAAAAACAACAAAACTATTGTAAGTACACCCAAAAAAATATTTTCACAGGGAACAGCTAATAATAGCTTCCTACAGAGAAGGTAAGGAGAAAGTCCAGGTTGTTTCAGAATCCAACATGACATTAACCTGTTGTGTAATGTCTTCATTAGTCATCAAGATATTAGCAGAAGAATCCAGAATGTACACACAGCAGTTAGTTTGTATTTTTTTGTAGTAGCACAAGTACCCTCAAGTACTATTGTTAGAATGTCTACTGTCATCCATTTTGGAGGACAGCTTGCCTTACTAATTTGTATTGTATTGTATTTTTTTCTTTAGAAAGGAAGGAGGGAGAGAGACAGACCAACACTAGTTGAGGTCTCTTGTAAGCCCCACTGAGTATAGTTTCTTCTTAAGGTTTCAATGTGTTGTATGACATACTCTACAAGTTTGATCTGGTGGATACCAGTAAAAGGAGTCTGGCATGTCTGTGATTGGTTCACGCTGCACTATCACCTGGGACCTGGCAGCCTCCAAGTGTAGTGAGCATAAGCACCAAAACTGAAAGGCAAGTTGCAGCAAGAGCCAAGTCCAGAATGTTTTTAAGGGACTAGAATAGTGACTATAACCCACTGACTCTTAGATCCCTTTACTAATAAAGTCTGATGTTTTGTAATAAGTATCTCTAGTTTTAGCTTGTGAAGATGGAGATTTTGGTGGTTTTGAAAAACAGTTTTAGCTGAAGAATTTAAAGACTCTTGTTACACTTTTATAGCTTCTATCATAGTTTTTAATGACCCGTAATAGTAGCTACCGTTGTCACTGGAAGCTGCCATAAGGTGTCAGCAATTAGATCTTCTTTTTATATTACTATGGCATTTTCTTATATATCTTTTGGTTATACTTCCGCTTGATCTTTAAAACCAAGTTAAAGTGAGAACTGTGTTAATTAAAATTAGCTGTTACTGACTATCAAGGTTAGTTAATCTTCTCAGGTATTACTTTAGAACTATATACAGATCCTGTCAGCTCGTTTGTCATTGTCAGCTGACCTTGGAAGGTCAGGTCCAATGTACTGGCTATCCTTTTAGTCTAGTTTCCTTTCTAGTTCCAATTTTTAAATTTTAGTTGTTGAATACCCACAAGAGAAGATCAATGAAATTAGTATTACACTGGGGACAGTGACTTCAACTATTATAATTGTAGCTGGATGTCAAGCACTTTGAAATATAATCTATAGCTGGAGGACTGTTATTTCTTACCAACTGTGATTGTTTTGGTAGTTAAATCCCTGTAGAATGTTAACAGACAACACTTATAAAAGTTTTACAGAAGACATTTGAGGTCAAGAGCATACATAGTCTATCAACTTAACGACTGTGATATTATCTTCAATATACATTTAAATGTCTACCTTAATGTAAGATAGTCTTTTTCACCAGTCATCTCTATTTAATACATAAAGAAGCTCTCATCTACTTTGTTACGTCATCAAAGAAGTCTATGACATTGTCTAGACTGTTCAGTGCCCGAGCATCTCCAAGTGTAGTGGCACATATATACTGTGTACATCACAGAAACCTTTTTTTACAAAAACTGTCATTTGACAGATAGTGTCATATGTCTTTGACATACACCTCTTATCACAAGTACTAGAGTATGAGAGAAATCTGAGTTTAGAAAAATGGTATCACCACAAACAATCCTAGTTTTACATCTTAGAAGACCTATACACCAGGAAGGCATGAATACATTCAGTACACCATGAAGTTAGCAATAGTATTACAGCTATGTAAACCCCTTTGTCCCTTAATTTAGTTTTGTACTAAGAGCATTTTTTAAGTAAAACTCTTTTTCTTTACAGAAAGTCTAACGTTTTGCCAATGGCTAACATAAACATTTCACAATAATATGTTTAAAAACATTTATTGAGGTGTGTTTCCCCTAAGATTATTGAGGTCCCATTAGTAAACAATGATTAGAAGAAAATATTTTTAGGTAGCTGCTCCTTTGCTTACCAAGGAGAATCCTGTCTAACAGTTTCCCTAAGGTCCCCATTTAATTATCTTAAAATAATTTTTTTCAGATGACCTGTGAGAATCAGGTCATAAACTTAACACATTATTCTTGACAAATGGAACACTCAAGATGTATATAGACAATAATATACATTAGATTTGTAAAACCAGTCTTGACATTTTCATCAACTGGCAACCTGGGTGGAAGCATGTCCTTAATTCTAATAACATTTATCTACAAGCCAACTTCAGCTATAGGCAAATTTTATTTTATTTTATTTTTTGCTTGGAATGCCTTCAGGGCAGGTTTGGTTGGCTGGAGTTGTGGGAATCGAACTACAGCCACCTGAGGCTGACAGCTTTGTGGAAGCAGCCACTTAAAGAACTGAGCTAGGGCCAGGCCCCCTAGGCAAATATTTTGAAAAGGCAAAAAGAAGAAAAAAATTGTTGCGCTCAAACAAAACAGCTGTAAGTATGGTAACTGGTTACAGATTGGACAGACAAATGGACAAACACACTTAAGACAATTTGTTTATAAAACCAGAGTGGGGCCGGGGATGTAGCTCAGCGGCATAGTGCCTGCCTAGCAAGCGTGAGGTCCAGAGTTCGATCTCCAGTACCAAAAAAAAAAAAACAAAAAACAGAGGGTACTCGGGTGTATTTGGCCAGGTTGAATTGTAGTAAGTTTTTACAGTTTTAAGTTTATAACTATAAATAGTCTAATCAGAAGTTTTTATAGGTTAATTAACATCTCTTGTAATAAAAATCAGAAGAAATAAGAAACATTTTATATCTGTGAAAGCAAAGATATTTTTTAAGATGGACCCTAGGCAAATGCTTTATTTGACTGTAATGTTTTGCTCTGTTGACTTCTAAGGGTTTGTTTTGTTTTGTTTTTACAGCCACAGGCTCCCTTTGGAAGAAAGAAATCTTGCTGTGTTGTAAGGTGTATATACAATGAGTTCTTTGCCTAAAGTGGGTTTTTGATATCTCTGGCACTAAAAGAACTATAGCAGCCATAGCTCCAAGGTATGTAAGCTATCCCTTTGTTACAGCGTCTTATTTGGATCGTGATACTGAGTTAGCATTCCCAAAGCTATGTCCTGTTTTTCATTAACATACAAATTAAAATTGTGTCCCATCTGTAGGCTCAGTGCTGGAGCATTTAGAAGTACTAATTTAAGAATCTGAAATGCAATCTGGGAACCAGGTTCCTGGGGTCAAAATTTAGGTGTCTATCTTTTGGGCTTTTTTGTAAACTGATAGATGGGTTTTGTAATTTTATCATGTCTTGTTATCCAGAGACAAACATCTGTAACTTGTAAAGAACCCTCTTAGGTTTTTTTCTGTTTATAATTTGCTCTTTTATAGTTTTGGGCTGTGGGAAGGCAAGAATTGATTGAATTCTTTCTTTCTGCAGTCTTTGAGTTCCCTTTTATATAAGACCCAAATATTTTACCTTTAGTTACCCATACTTTAGGATTTATTTCTGTCTCCACAAAGGAAACGCAGCATACTTGACTTGGGTACACATATATTACAATATTTAAGCAAGGTAAAATATCTCTCTATTAGAGGGGAAATGAACTTTCTTTTTCTTTAATTTTATCAAAAAAGTAAAAAGTTCATAACAAAATCATAGGAAAATAACAATAGTGAATTTATCACATGTTATTTTTAAAAATAGTTGCTTAGGGTATAAAATATGGGCATAAAATTTTCTCCAATCTGTATTAGTACAGACCTTCCTTTTTATTTTATTTCATTTATTTATTTATTTATTTAGTGTGTGTGTGGGTGTGGGTGTGGCCAGCTCAACCCACCAGGGGGCGGGACTGGCTGGCATGTGGTGCTGGGGGATTGAACCGCGGTCCCTGTGCTTTGCTAAGCTTGTTCTAAGTAGGTGCTTTAGACCACTGAGCCATCTCACCAGCCCAGACCTTCCTTTTTAATGAACTAAGTGACTCTGATGATAAAACTGACTTGCATTTTTTTCCCTTTTCCCTACTGTCCTTTCCTGTTTGACCAATTCTAATTTCTTTTTCCTTTTGAACAATTTCCTCTCATTTCACAGTATCTGTTCATGTTTTAGAACTTATTTACTCTTTCAGTTTCTCATACCAGGGAGATAATATGATGTTTACACATATGGGTCTGACTTGTTTTACCTATGAGTATGGTCTCAAGTTGCATCCATATACCTATAAAAGTCTCAAGTTTATCTTCCTTTGTGGCTGAGTAGTAGTCTATTGTATAAAATGACCAAATCCTTTTTATCCATTCCTCAGTTGATGGGCATTTGGGTTATTTCTAAGATTTCACTATTAAAAATTGTGTATCTTGGGCTTGTAGTGATCGTCCTGTCAGCCTCCCAAGCTCTGGGTTTACAGGCATGTGCCACCACGCTTCATTTCAGTGGCCAGTGCAGCATGCACTACCAGGGATCAAAACTGGGTCCTTGCACTTGCCAGGCAGGAGCTTAGACCACCAAGCTATCTCCCCAGCCCAGTATGTTGTTTTTAATGCTTCTGGGAAAATACCCAGAAGATCAATAGCTGGATCAAATAGGACTTCTAATCCTGGTTTTTGAGGAATCTCCCCACTGATTTCCACAGTGATTGCATCAATCCATACTACCACCAACAGTGGAGAAGAGTTCCTTTTTCCCCACATTCCCTCAAGCGTTTATTATTGGTTGATTTCTTGATGATAGCCATTTTTTTTGGGGGGGGTGAGGTGAAATCTCAGTGTTATTTTAATTCACATCTCTTCAATGTGCAGTTATGTTGAACATTTTTTCATATTTTTATTTGTCTTTTGTATCTCTTAATTTGGGAAATGTGTTTACATGTCAGATTCCCATTTTGGATTAGGTCTTTGAATTTAAGAGGATCTGCTTTATTTCGGTTCTCTATATATTCGAAATAGAAGTCTTAGACCAGGAAGATAGCTCCCTGCCTGGCAAGTGTAGGGTCCTGAGTTCGATCTCTGCCTGGTACTGCAAAGAAAAAAAAAGGAAGTCCTTTGCAGGAAAATTGGCTAAATTTTTTTCCCACTCTGTGGGTTGCCTTTTCACTCTGTTGGTGATTTTTTTTTTTTGATATGCAAAAGCTTTTTAATATGAGATCCAGTTTTTGATTCTTTGAAGTATTTCCCATGCAGTCTGGGTTTTGCTCATAAACTCTACCTGTATCTATGCCTTCAAGATTTCTACTTGCTTCCTCTTCCAGAAGATTTTAGTGTTTCTGATCTTTGTTCCATTTTGACTTTAGTGCATTGTGATAGATAAGGGTCTAGTGTTAGTCTGGAAAGTAGAGAGCCAGTTTTTCCAGCACCTTTTATTAAAGAGGCTGTCTTTTACCCAGTGAATATGTTTGGCCCCTTTGTCAAAGATAAGGTGGCTGAGTGTTTTTGTTATGGTGTTTGCATTTTCTAATTTGGGGAACTGGACATTTAGGCATAATTAAAAATGAATGAGTGAAGGGAAAGGCATGTAAATGACAACCTCAGGGTTGTGAGGGATAGCTTGTTACCTCTTCTCTGGCGACTCTTTTTATTGCAGCATGACAGTTGGAAGGAAGGCCAAGGTTGTAGAGAAGGACCAAGAGACAGGTTCCAGTGTCCAGCAGTCAGCTTTTTTCCCCCTCTGTAGTCTTGCTTGCCTGGGGTTCCTCTATAGAGGTGACAGTATGGCCAGAGGGAGAAAGCAGAATGCCCGGGAACCTTTTAGCCTTGGTAGACCAGCTAGGCCAATGTGTCTGAAGTCTGGGGCCTCTGCCTCAGTGCAGTCCTGCTTCCATGTTTTATAGTCAAGATATGGCACAGGGCATCTCTTGAGGTATTCCCTCATAGCCTTTGGCATATAAGACTAATTTTGTCATCAAGGCAAGACACACATTTATTCTTTCAAATATTTTATGGATAAATTTATAATTTTTATTTTGAGTTTTGTTACATATTAAGTAATACATATTTAATAGAAAAAAATCTCAAAAATAAAGTAATGAATTTTTAATACTAAATTTAAAAAGTCAGAATTTTCAAAATTGACTAGCTTGTGGTACACATTTCTTAAAAAGAACAACACAAATAAATCCCCATAAGTACTACAATGAAAGGGCTGGCCAGATAGCTCAGCGGATTAAAGCGCCTGCAAGCAGGTGCAGAGGCCAGGGGTTTGATCTCTGGGCCTGCCATGCCCAGGGTGCGCTGAGACGGCAATTGAGACGGCGTGGTAGCGCACGCCTGTAATCCCAGCTCTTGGGAGGCTGTAAACAGGTGGATCACTATGAGTCCGATGTAGTAGTGAGACCCTAGACCCCTCCCTAATATTAAAAAAAAAAGAATGATGAAAATGCTAGTAGCACTTTTCAGCAAAAAATAATTTTCACTTTAGTTATCACACCTAAGGCAGTTTGCACACATGACAATAACTTGTTTCATTCACATGCATCTCTTTCATTGAAAGCACATGCTTTATGCTTTCCTGGTCTTTCTGTAGAACATACTTGACATCTCAATAGTCTTGCTGCTTTGTCTGGAGTTTCCTAGTATATTTTACAGTATATAGTTAACAGAAGCATAAAATAAGGTATTTAATTGTACCTTATTAAGTATTTTGCATTTAGAATAAGGTATTTAATTGTACCTTAATAAGTATTTTGCATTTAGAATAAATATCAATATTTTCGTATTAGCTATGTATACTTGCTTAGAAAACCTAAAAGATAACATCAGAAATAAATTATATGAGCTACAATGAAAATATCAATGAAACTCTACCACAAAAATAAACCGTCAACTGTCAAACCCAATGTAATCTTCACATATGAAAACTGCACATTCCATGCACACATCTCGCTTATGTTGGCAGCACATGTACTTAGCTTTCCTTTCCTATATGGCAGTCTGGTCACTTCTCTTCTCTTCCTGTTTTATCAGGAGCATCAAACTATAATGTACAAAATGCACTTAGGAAAATAAAAATCTCTAAAATAAAATAGCCAATTCGTAATGATTGCTTAGAATAAACAAAACTTTTTCACATCAGCTGTTTACTTACAAAACCTAAAAGTAAAAAAAATAATAGTTTTTTAAAAAACCCTAAAAGTAAACTTCAAAAATAAAAACCTCTATGAACTTCAGTGGAAACACAAAAGTCTACCACAAAAATAAACTTTGCTCATCTGGGTATGTAACTCAGTGGCATAAGTGCCTGCCTGGCAAGTGCAAGGTCCTGAGTACGATACCCACTACTGAAAAAAAAAAAAAAAAAAAAAAAAGCTTTGTTTCAACTGTCACACCCCATGCAGTCTTCACACATGAAAACAGCAAATTCCATACTCAAGTATTGCTTACACTGCAACCATTTATATTGTCTTTTCCTGTCCAGTCCTTTAGGGCATACTTGACATCTTTTTGGTTTTCCTGTTAACAGAGTAGGTCTTTGTGATACCCTGCCTACCTGTTCCCCTGTCAGTTCACCAGTGCAGAAACATTTTGTTTTCCCTCTGCTGTAAATGGTCTCTTACAAGTTTGTTGCAATCTGCTAAGAAAGTTTTTCTTTGATATTTTGTTGTTATTTGCTTTGCCATATGCAATGCCAATCTTACATCTTTCTCAAATTCAAAGATTGAACTGTACAATTCTGTTTTTAAATTACAGCATTTCATTTGGAATTTCTTGCTGTGTTCCTGCATACAGTTCCTATGCTGGTCAGCTTGTTTTGTTAGCAAAGAGAACATCAGTTGGGAACCAGTAAACTATCCAGTGTCACATTCTGATTAGTTGGGAAGATAGGCACAAGTCTGTTCACAACATCATTCAGTTTATTGCTATAAAATAAGGGCCTAATGGCTGAGTTCCAGGATAAATGTCTAAATTGAAAGCATAATAAGTCTTCACATACACAAGAGCATAAATTTTTATGCCATATTTTGACCCATCACTTTTCCATGTTTTACATTTCTTAGATCATCACCATGAGCAATCTGTATTAAGTACAGCAGACTTATGAATGCTTTGTCAGTTCAGCTAGTGAAGTGTCATAATATTTTTTGAATATGGCTAATGGTGCATAGAGAACATTTTACTTGCTTTTCAGGCTTTGTGTATTTCTCACTCTCTTGTAACATTTCATCTCTTACAGTTTCCAGCATTGAATGGCAGTGCTGGTATCCAGTCCAATACCTTTTATGCCTGCCTAACACCTTCACTTTATTTTTGGGCCTAATTCTAACATTGGACCATTCCATTTGGTAGTGTGGCCATTTTGCAGCATTTCTACTAGTCAAATATGAACTATTTGTCATCTAAATCAAGGAGATCAGCATTCATTGTGTCTGTATCAGGTGATTTTTGCTCCATTTCACTGTCACGGGAACTTTGGCTCACATGGCCAAAATCAAAGTTATTATTACCATTGTCACAATCATCCACCCACACCACTCTTTTGTTATGAGAGCATGTATTTTACCATAATGGATCATCTTCATCATTTATGCATGAGTAATCTATTGATTCACTTTTGACCTCCTCCAAAACTTGTAAGTCTGGTCTTTCATGTGCCATTGTACTGAAATAGCCTACTTCTACAAAAATAACAGGAGAACTTTTTTTTTTAAAAACAAATCCTGGAGTAATGTGAGTCTCTTGGGCCCTTTGTAATGCTCAGATAAACATGCAAAACCCAGTTTGCACATAAAGGAAGTGCCAAATCCCATTTTGACAGTTCTTTATTAGACAGGATACCTGATGATCACTGTGAAAGGGTTGTCTTTCACCTCACATAAGAAGTACAGGTTGATATGCAAGGTAAGTGAAAATTACCCTTCTGTTCTTTAAGGCCCTACCTTTCACCGGACTGGAGAGTTGTCCCATCTATGACCCCTCAGTTGTCCTTTCAATTTTTACTAGTTTCATGCAATCAGAAGTCTGTCTCCAGAAAGGAATCCAGTTGCTCACCTGGCCAACATTCCATTGAACATTCCAGTTCACCAGGGGTACTGGAAAAGCCTACCCTTTGCTTTGAGAGTGGCTGGTGACTGCCTTAAAGGTGATTACTACTTCGTAGAGTCATCAGTGTTTGGTATTGGCATTCTTAAGAAACAGATAAAAACCTGAGTGAAACATAGACAAGATTTCATTAAAAGACCCACTTTACAGCATTTTAAATTTATTTTTTAAGTTAGTACAAAGTCCACTGGGTGGCATTTTAATATTACCTTTTCTTAGCAAGCCAAACAGTCAAAACAAGTCAAATGAGTATAAATATAGCATATATAAAAAAAGAAATACAAAATTTTCCTAGTAAAAGCAAAATGTCTCATCAAAGGAATAGATTATTTTCCATGTTCAAACTTAAATTTACAGCAAAAACTAGGGCCAAGCAATTGACAAAGAAAATGCAAAGTAGGGCAAAAATTTTGATTACCTAATAATAATTCAGCAATCAGTAACTAAACACACTCTTATCTCCTGTTATTTATCCCAGTGGGACCTCCAAGTATGTTACAGAGGTGATATTAGAACTTCCAAATATGATGCAAGGGAAATATTTTAACTACCAATCTCCTAGATGTCTGATATGCTGCACTTGTGGTTTCTAAAAATTGAAGAATGAATTTTAGGAACAACAGAGGTTAAGAGTAGAAAGGTATTTATTGAAAGTATAGAAAGCACCTGTCAGAGGAACAGGAGGGGTCCCAAATGGGTGGCTGAGGGCACCACTCTATAGGCATATTTTATAGAGAAAACCCATATGTATACAATATGAGTCATAGCTATGGTCAACCAATAAGATTATAAGTATAGCCGCTTATACTGGTAATATTGAGCCAATGGGAAAGCAAGTCACATAGTAGACAGACATGGAAGAAACAAAGACTTTTTGTAGGACATTATAGGTCTCCAGCCACATTGTTTATCCTTTATATTCTTAAAGTAGATCATCCTTTTTTTAAAAAATAATTTTCTTGATTTTCTCACTACTAAAGATTAAACCATGGGTCTCACATGGTAGGCAAGAGCTCTGTTGTAACTGGAATTATAAAATAGAACTAAAAAAACTTAGATGTTTTGTCTTTTAAAAATAAGCAACTTCTCCAAACTTCCTATTGAAAAGTATCTTCCCCTCTCCTCAACCCTCAAAATAATGACAAAATATGCAGATACTCACATTCTTAAAGCCAAGAACCCAGCTTCCTTTCTGCAGGAAAGGAGATAATAAGCTAAAGATAGCTAAAAGCAATAAAGCAAGTGTAATGATCCACATTGTCTCTCTGTCCTTACTCTATAAGATGGTAAACTGAGACAAATCAGCCCTCCTCCTCAGAGCTATCATTTTTCCTTTTTATCAAATTCTGTGTCCTTTAATGTGGTTAGTCATGAGGAAATATATTTAAGCATATAAACCTAAGCCATGCCAGTAACACTACCACTATGTAGCATCCCCAACCCTTTTTAAATTTTATTTTGAGATGGTTTTGGTAAGCACCACCGCTGGCCTGTAACTTGTGATCCTCCTGCCTCTGCCTCCTGTGTAGCAAGGGCTACCAGTATGTGCCACCACTCCTTATTTTTGAGCCCTTAACTCCTACTCTTTGTTTTTTACTCTAATTCTAAGAAAAACTATGGCAGAAGTACTATCAACACCCTCAATAAGTGAATCAAAGAACAGGAGGAGGTCTCCATAAGACAGCCTTAGGGTTAGTTGAGATTTCTTCAGAGAAGAAAATACAGCTGACCTCTTTGGTCCTCTGAACTACTACATTACAAACTTATATTGTAAAATAATGCAAGTAACATTATATGGAAGTACAATAATTAAAGTATTTTTGGTTTCTGACCTCTTAGTAGTGTTCAGGAAGCAATATTTCATCCAAGGGCATCATGGCAAAGTTTTTTGAAGGGGGCATTATGTGGGGTATGTAGCATGCATGTTTTTTTAGGCCTATTTTTATTGATGAGTTTTTAATTTTGCATTTTGTTATATTAAATAATGTATACCCAATAGGAAAATAAAATGCTAATAAAGTATTAAATTTTTAATGTATAATGAGTAGAATAAACAGCAACATTCTCATGATCAACTGTTTATTTGTATGCAAAATCTAAACAACAGAAATAAATTCCAGTGTGAGCTACAATGAAAATACAAAGAGGCAGTCTTGTAAACAGCATGTTCCCTATACAAGTATTGCTTACACTGACAACACGTTTTTCTTTCCTGTTTTTTTCAAGCATGTCATACTTATAACTTCATTTGTCTTCCTGTTTTGTCAGGAGGTTCTTATTGTACAATGTGTAGTTAGCAGGAAAGTGAAATGTGTTGTCCTGAGTGTTTAGAATAAATGTCACCATTTTCTCAATCAACTGTTTAGTTGCTGAATCTAAAAAATAAGTTCCTTCATGAACTATAATGAAAATATAAATAAAAATACCACAAGAATAATCTTTACATCAATTATCAAATCTAAAGTAGTTTTGACAAAAAAATAGAATATTCCATGCACAAATATTGATAGCTCATGTGTTTTATTTTCTTACTTTCTTTTGTAGGACCTACTTGACATCTTTTTTTTTTTTTTTTTTTTTTGGCAGAACTGGGGATTGAACTCAGGCCCTTGAGCTTGCCAGGCAAGTGCTTATTCTACTGAGCCTTTTCCCTGGCCCCCTTGCTTGACATCTTGCTGGTCTTCCTGTTGTCCTAGAAGGGTCTTGTGATGTTTCATCTGTCGTTGACTGATCTGCTCTAGACTTCTTTTACAGAGTTCTTTTCTTTGGGCAGATACATCTTGTTCTTCTATTGTAATCGATCATTTATTAATTCCATTCCCAGTCCTTCAAGAAAATTTCCCTTTTCTTTGTAAACTATGAAACTATTACTTTACACATTTAAGACCTATTGAGACATCCATTGGCTAACGCTTTGTATGTCAAGTGACATCATAGTTGATGGATAACTTATTAACATCTACTCTACCTTTCATTTTGCAGTACAATGTCATCATTTGAGGCTTCATTTGTGTTACAGATTAACTATCAGTCTTTTACTTTTTTTGTTGTTTTTGAAACAGGGTCTCAGCCTATATAGCATAGGCTGACCTTGAACTCACAGATCCTCTTGCCTTGGCCTTCCCAGTGCTGGGATTGCAAGTGTGTACCATCACACTTGGCTTCACTGTCAATCTTATCTTTGTGGTGTAACATTGACAGTTATCAATACTACTTTGCTTTTCTTTGCCATATAGGAGGACAATATTATGTCTTTCTGAAATCCAAAGATCGTATTGTACAATTCTGTATTACGAACTTGCAACATATTTTAAGCAATTTCAGTTTTTCTTCCAAATAATTCTTGTAGTAAACTGATATTCTTTTAGCAAATCTAATCAGTGGATAACTAATTAGTGGACTAATTGTTGAATGTGACTTTTGTGTTACTTTTTGAAATAGGTTAAAAAAAAAATAGGTGCAAGACTGTTTACAATGTTGTGGGCAGGGGTTGTAGCTCAGAGATACAGTGCTTCCCCAGCATGTATGAGGTCCTGGGTTCAATCTCTAGTACCATAAAAACAATGTCATATAGTTTATGCACAAATAAAAACCTACGGGCTGAATTTCAGGATAATTTTTTTTTAATGTAAAAAAATACATTAAAAGGATCTCATTACACAGCTTGGTCTCATAGTGACCCTCCAGTTTTCAGCCTCCCCAGCACTGGATTACAGGCATGCTTCACCACACCTGGCTCAGCGTCCCTGGGGGCAGGGCCGGCATAGCATGTGATGCCAGGGATCAAACCGTAGTCCCTGCACTTGCCTAATCAGGCACTTAGTCCGCTGAGCATCTCGCCAGCCCTTCAGAATAAATTTCTTTTCTTTCTTTCTTTCTTTTTTTTTTTTTTTTTT
>NW_004524592.1:16365926-16421088 GCF_000260255.1 Octodon degus | reverse complement strand
ATATTGCTTGGCAGTTTGAAATAAAGCTTTTAAAAAATGAGCAAATAACCAAGTTGTTAGATTGGTTTTTTTGGTGAGTCCTATCATTAAAAGTTGGCAATTTTGAAGGAAACCAAATCACTTAAGTGTCATTGTTAAAAAAAAAATCTCAATATCACATCTGTCACTTCACCATAAAGCTTTTAAATTCCAATGATTAGAATGATAAAGCCTTGCCATGATAGTTTTTAGTTTGGATAGTGAGGTATGATAGATATATATTTAAGTATTACTACTGATACCTGTAGAACATTTTAGTTGTGTTATGTTTAGTATGAATGTATTTCCAAACATCTTGTGGCACATTGTCCATTATAATTACCAGTGTTCAGTTGCATTGTTGTCATTGCATCCAATAGCTTTCACCCTCAGCAAGAATCTAAAAACATTTTCCAACCTAGTTCTCATATTGGATCATTCAGGAATACATGACTATTCTGTAGCATTTTAATGAGTCAGATGTTTATATTACTGTTTTCTTTCTCATCTGAATCAAGGTCTTCATTCTGTACCTATCTGTCATATCTGTCATGTATTGCCAACTTCTTTGGTTTACATAATCCAAGTCATCATTGATAATCAAGTCACCTGAAGACTCACTTTCAGCCTCCTCCCAAAATAGTATAACTGGATTTTCATGTGACATTGTACAAATTGGACTAATTCTACAAGAAAAAAATTCAAAGAAAACATTTAATAAAGCAAATTACAAATATATAACATGGCACATAATGTTTACACTTCAGTATACATTGCCATTAAAGTGAGTGAGCACAAAGATTGCTTCTTGTATTCCCTTAGCACAGTTACTGATATCTGATATGTACAGTTGGTTTCTGTTATGCTAAAGCTCATATTTTCATTAGAAAATATTGTGTGGTCATCTGCAACCAACCTTTAATGCCCCTATGAAGGATATAATTGCATTGACATCACACTAAAGGCCATCTATATAAAATTTGTATAATAAAATTTAGTCATATTGCCACTGTTTACACTTTCAAGGATACAAAAACAAATGTACCATTTAACTAAGTGGTAAACTGCCTAACTGCAAAGAGACGAGAAAATATGAGTAATCATAATTATAATGGACCTATTAATGCACTTAACTTGCAAAGTGCTTTTGCCTCTGTCAGTTTCATTTGATCTTCATGACTCTGAGGTCATTAAATTGAGCATTTAGAGGGTAGGACTCTTGACAGAGATAACATTTTGATTATCTTTGAGCAGATATAAGTAGTGTTATCATAAGTTTAGGTTTGTTTGCTTGCTTCTGACCAGGTCAAAGGAGGCCATATTTGGAAAAATAACTTATCCAAAGCTAGCTAGTTGTGAGGAGGTGGATGGTCCCATTTGTCCCTGATCACCATCTTCACGCTACAGGTGGGCAAAGGTCTTTTATAGTAAGGAACAGAAAGGAGGGAAGCTCCCAGAGTTGATGCAGACCTCCACACTCGCTTTATCACTTCCAGCCATCTTCGGCTCATTGCACCATTCTGTCACTTTATCTCAACTGAGGAGAGAGTGTGTTGGTCATGTGCTTGGGAGGAACTTTAGAGAAGTTTCTTATTTCTAAAAGAAAAAATATCTAACTTTTAAAGTTCTATTTTTCAGTGTCAGTTACAGTAGTTCTCACTGCCATTAGGAATTTGTATTACAACCATAACATTTTTAATTTAAAAACAGGATACTAAAACAAAAATCTGTATTGATTAAATTGGGATCAAATGAGGAAGGGAGTCTAGTAAACCAACATGAATACAAAACAGGAGCTTTTCTTTTTTCAAGGTGACTGATACCTATTTGGAATATCAGGCCTTGAAGCCCGTCCCTAGGGAGTATGTGGCTCTTTGTCTACTCTTTTTGTCTTGAGGTCTGGCCTACCAGGAGCCTCTGGGACAGATGTAAAGTCTTGTCTTCCATATTGCCTCCTTGAGAGCCTAGCCCTCTGTGACTGCCTGTATTTCTAAGGTGCCTATATATGGATGAAACTTTTCAATACAGTCAGTTACATAGGAGCTAGGTATATAGCTCAGTGGCATAAGTGCCTGCCTGGCAAGTGCAAGATCACTAGTTCTATCCCCAGGACAAACCAAAACAAAACAAAAAAACCCAGTAAGTTACATAAATGCAGAACTTTGGTATTACATATATTTAATACTTATTTTCTTAGGGCCAACCAAATAGCTCAGTGGATTAAAGCGCCTACAGGCAGGTGCAGGGTTTGGGGGTTCAGTCCCCAGGCCTGCTGGCTAGCCCTGCCTCAAGGATGTACTGAGACAGCAATTGAGACTGGGCGTGGTGGCATTCCAGCTCTTGGGAGGCTGTAAACAGGCAGATCACTACCAGTACGATCTAGTAGTAAGATCCTAAACACCCTGTAGACCCTTCCTTAAAAATACCAAAAAAAAAAAAAAAAAAAAAAAAAAACAGGAATACTTATTTTCTTTATTTCCCTTTAAGTATCTTAAGAATTAGAAGGTTATAGGTTCCTAATCTGAAAAAAAATTAATTACTATTTGTTAGGTTTTTTTGCGCTGCGGCAGAGGAGCAGAAGTAAAAGAAAATGAAGGAAAAGTTATTTATTGAGGCGGATTTGCAAACTAGCAGGGAGTTGGAGGGATCCTCTGATCTGAGACTAAGATGACTTTATGGACTCTTGCTGGGGGCGGAGCTTGAGGGGCGGGTTCAGTGACACTCAGGAGGAGACAGCTAGGACTCGGCTGGGGAAGGAGGAGGAAGTGACCATTGGGAAGATAAGCTGTTGATTTTGGGGTTCAGCCATGTTGGATCAGGGCCATGATAATTTAGCAGTTTGTACCCGGGCTGGAACCTGTTACCTATGATATGTGAACTTAAGTGTGGTTGAGCTTTCTGTCATACCCATATGATTGGGTCCGAGAATTTGCTTTAATTTTGAGTATGAGAAGAAAAATTGCATATCCCTCTCTTTTTCCTATGAATTACAGCTTCATAATCATTCTGTATTCCAGGCATTTTTGAACTATAAACTAAGCTTAGTTTTAGGTGAGATTGACAGTTTTTCAAGCACCAAAAGTTTTGTTAGTTCATATATAACAGTTTTGTAGTCCTTACATAAATGCCTTAAATCCTTAATGTCTTTTATCTTTCAAATTACTAACTCTTAAGTTCGGTAAATCATTTTTATTTAAACAAACATTAGGACTCCTGTGTACAGATCATTTATTGGATATTTATAGAAAACTACAAATTTCCTTTCCCCATCAGTATGTGATAAATTCCAAAAGACATGTATGTTCAGTGCAGTGAAGAATAATCTGATTTGTTTTGTTATGGAGAACTTATTGGATATTCAGGATTTAGAAAGGAGCACTCCAATGAGGTCATTTTCCTTGAAGGAGCTAATCCTGAGGAGAAAAGTGTACTCAAAAATTTTTTTTTCTCAGGGCCAAGGACATGTGTTAGCAGCATAAATACCTGCCTGGCAAGCATAATGTCCCACGTTCAAGCCCTGGTGGCGCAAAAAAAAAAAAAATCTTAAAAGGTAGAAATAGATGGCAAGTTATAGTAGTTGCTCTTTTTTTCTTTTCTTTCTTTCTTTTTTTTTTTTTTTTTCTTTAAAGTATTTAGTACAGGGCCTGCAGGATTTCATTACACAGATCAGACTCACAGTGATTCTCCGGTTTTCAACAGGCACACGCCACCATACCCAGTCTCAGTGTGTCTCAGTGCACCCCAGGGATAGGGCTGGCACAGTAGACCAGGGTTCCCTTGTGTCTGCCTAAGCAGGCCCTTTAATCCAGGGAAATAACATTTGTACTCCCCAAATAATTTTATTATTTTATTTTATGTATTTAGTATAGGGTCTACGGGGTCTCACTACACAGATAGGACTCATAGTGATTCTCCTGTTTTCAGCCTCCCAGGCCCTAGGATTACAGGCACACTACCACACCCAGTCGCAGGGGATCAAACCCTGGTCCCTGCATCTGCCTAAACAGGCACTTTAATCCTCTGAGCTCTCTGGCCAGCCCTTTTCTAGCAAATTTTAAAGAACTCCTTAATGGGAGACTTCACTGGAATTGTATTTAACATAGGGTACATGAAGGGAATGCTACAGATAGTAAGTATATTAGAAGACAGCTATGTTTACATTGCTTTTATTAGCATATTTAATTTTCACTTTGTTGTTGGTAACTTTTATCTTGTTTCTTCATATTTTAGACCTGGAATGGCCAAATATCAAGGTGAAGTTCAAAGTTTGAAACTGGATGATGATTCAGTTATAGAAGGAGTAAGTGACCAAGTTCTTGTGGCAGTTGTGGTCAGTTTCACTTTGATTGCTTCCCTGGTATATGCACTTTTCAGGTGAGACTATAGGACAAATATATTGAAATATATTTCCAAGGATCACTGAATTTTTGACTTGCAGTAATGTGTAATACTCAGAAAAATAAGTGACCAATTTCAGTGAGTGTCCATATTGACTAAATACTTTATTATCCATTGAAATGTATATTTTCAAGAGTCACTAAATTTTTGACTTGTAGTAATATGTAATAGTAAGAAGAGTAAGTAATGAATTTTAGTGGGGCTGGTGAGATGGCTCAGTGGTCTAAAGCACCTACTTAGAACAAGCTAAGCAAAGCACAGGGACCGCGGTTCAATCCCCCAGCACCACATGCCAGCCAGCCCCGCCCCCTGGTGGGCTGAGCTGGCCACACACACACACACACACATAAATAAAATTTAAAAAAAATAAAGTGTGATGATAGTTTAAAAAAAAAAAAAATTTAGTGAGTATGTCTGTTTCCTAAAATACTTCATTTTCCACTGGGCTCTGAATGCTGACACATTTTTCTTCTTTTATCAGATAAATTAATCGTCCACATTTTGATTAAAGTGTTAATATTTTCTGTGTGTCATATTTTAAATTTTTTTCATAATTGAAAAAAATTGGTGTTACTAATAGGTAACAGATAATTGCAAAATATTTTCCATTTTTAAATGGGAAAAAGTGAGCAGAAAAGGAAAAAAATGTCTTGGATAGTGTAAAGGAAAATTAAGATTACAAGAAACTTTAATTGTTCCGGAGTTAAAACAGTTTTTAAAGCCTCAAGTGTCTGTGTGCTGATATGTAGTCTATAGGCCAATATGTAGATTAGTAGATTTAATCCCCAAAATTACAGTTTTTCCTCTAAAATGTACAGAAAAATGATTAAACAGAATGTGAACACTTAAGGAAAAAATGATGATTTAAATTATTCTTTTACATTCGTATTGATAGTCTTTTAGGATAACATCTTGATTTTAGTAGAATATTTTTTAGAGTGATTCTAAGGAATAATGACTAAATGATAGTAGGTTTAAATGAATTAATAACACTATAATTCTTAAGGATATAATAATTCATCATAACATAGAAATACTGACTGATGTTTTAATAGAAACCAAATAAAAGTATTCTGTGTATTACTTCAGGATTCTGCTTTTGGCCCTGCTGTGTTCATTTCTAATAGCAGGTGAGGTGAATAAGACCCATGCAGGTCTATAGTTACATGAGAGTAACAACTAATGTGCTAGTGCAACAGAATCAACATGCAGAAATTGTCAGCCAACACATCTGTAGTCACCTGATCTTTGACAAAGTGCCAGGAAAACACAGCAGGGTAAGAGTTCAACAGTCATGCTGAGAGAACTGAGTAGCCACATGGAAAGTGAAATTGGACCCAAACTATACCACATAACTCAAAATGGATCAAAGATTTCAGTGTGAAGACTTAAAACTGGTAGATTTGCTGTGATTTACTTGTAATTTGTCTCCAAAAATTCATGCTTAGTTTTCAGAGTGATGGTATTTGGACATAATGTGGAAACCTTCAGAGGCAGGGCCTAGTGGAAGAAGCTTAGGTCATGAGGGCACCGCCCTGGGCAAAGCCTAGCATAGTTCTTGTGAAGACTCCTGTGGTTCCCTTAAGAAGACCTTTACATAAGAGCAAGACCCAGACTTGCCTGGTCTCTGTCTTCCTGACTGGCCATTTATATCTCCATCTCCTAGTGCTTGTGCCATGATGCTATCTGCCATGATGTAATAATGAGGCTACAAGGCTTCTCACCACTGGGCTTACTAAATGATAAGCTAAAAAGATCTCTTTTCTGTGTATGTGATATTGGGGAGTGTACCAAGGCCTTGCATGTGCTAGGCAAGAGCTCTACTGTCGAACTACATCCCCAGCATTTTCTTTTCTTTCTTTCTTTCTTTTTTTTTAGACAGTCTCACTAAATTTCCCAGGCTGGCCCAAACTTGTAATGCCCTTACCTCTGCCTCCTGAGAAGCTAGGATTAGAGGTATATCCACAGGTCCCAACCTAAACCTCTTTTCTTTATAAAAAATTCAGCTTTGGATCATTTTCTTATAGCAATGAAAGGAATACTACAGTACTTTAAGAAGAAAATATCAGTAAATCACAATCTTTAACTTAACCAACATTAGACATAACAAAACCATGAACAGCAAAGCAATAAAGTACACAAACCAGACTTCATCAAAGTTAACAATTTTTATACTTCAAAAGATATCATCCAGAAAATCAGGGGGGCTGGTGAGATGGCTCAGTGGTCCAAAGCACCTGCTTAGAACAAGCTAAGCAGAGCAAAGCACAGGGACCAAGGTTCAATCCCCCAGCACCACATGTCAGCCAGCCCCGCCCCCTGGTGGGCTGAGCTGACCACACACACAAAATAAATAAAATAAAATAAATAAATAAATAATTCAAATGCCAAAAAAAAAAGAAAAGAAAAGAAAATCAGGGGCCAGGGAGATGGCTCAGTAGAATAAGCACTTGCCTGGCAAGCGCAAGAGCCTGAGTTCAATCAGTTCTGAAAAAAAAAAGAAAATCAAAGGCTGGGCATGTTGTCACATACCTGTAATCCCAGCAACCTGGGAGGTGGAAACAGAAGAACTGCAGAATCCAACCTGGGCAACTTAGTGAGACCCTACTTCAAAATTTAAAAAAAAGAGAGCAGAAGCTTAGTACAAAGACCCTAGCTAGGTTCAGTCCCAGTATCACTAAAAGAGAACCCAGTTAATTTAAGCGAGAAAACACTTTGAGTTGGCCTTTCTCTAAAGGAGATACACAAATGGCCAATGGGCACATGAAAATATGTTCACTGTTGCTAATTAAGGAAAAGCAAAAATCAAAATCTCTATGAGATACTATCTCATGCCTATAAAGATAAGATAGCTACTATCAAAACTACACAAAACAACAAGGGTTGTTGAGTATATGGAGAAATTAGAACACTTGGGGCCGGTGAGATAGCTCAGCAGACTATGGGCCTGTTTGGAATATGTACCTCCTTAGGCTAGAACAGGGGCCAGAGTTCAAGCCCTGGCACCACATGCTGAGCCAGCCCTACCCCCAGGCCTGCTGAGCTGGCCACAGAGACTGGGCATGGTGGCGTACACCTATAATTCCAGCACTGGGGAGGCTGAAAATAGGAGGATCACTATGAGTCTGAGCTATGTAGTGAAACCCTGTACCAAATACATTAAAAAAGGGGAAATTAGAATCCTTGTTTACTGTGGTGGGAATATAAGATATTGCTATTGTTACAGAAAACAGTATGGCAGTTGCTCAAAAAAGGAAAAATTGTATAACCATATGATTCATCAGTTCCACTGTCCCAAATAATTCAAAGCAGAAATTGGAAAAGGTATTTGCAGTTCTGTGTTCATGGTACTATCATTCATGTGCTTGAAGTAACTGAAAGAAAAGATGGAAAAAGGTATTTGTAGTTTTGTTTGTAGTAGTATTATTCTTAGTAGCCAAACAGTGCAAAATCAGACGTGCAAACTTAAATGCTGTACAATTTCCCTTTTATGAGAAACTATTCAGCTTTATAACAATGATAATCCTGTCAATTGTAACAATCTGGGTAAACTTGGTGGCTCTTAGACTAACTGAAAGAAGCCAAGCACAGAAAGGTAAGTACTATATGTTCTCGTTTATGTGTGGAGTCTACACAAGTTGAACTTATAGAACCAGAGAGTAGAGTGGTAGTTGCCAGTGGCTAAGGAAATCTTGGTCAGAGGATGCAAAGTATCAGTTAGAATAAATGAATTTTTTTTAGGTAATAAAAAGGAAGGAGGGAAAAAAATACCCACAAGGCGCAAAACCATAAGTAAAATAGCTCATTCAAAATGTGTTATTGTTACAAGATTAATTTTTAATATTTTTGCTATTAATTTTTCTAATTTCTCTACTATGAATAGTTTTTTTCTGCTACAGATTGGAATAATACAAAGTACAAACTAAATTAATTATATAAGGTATATTTATAAAAATAACTAGCTAAAGGTCACATCCTATTGTATTCAATTTGAGATCATCATTTCAAACTGGGAAACAATCCCAGCACTCTGTAAGGCCAAAACAAAAAGTTTTCTAAGTTCAAGCCTGGTCAGAGCAACTTAGCAGCTTAGTGAGGTTTTGTCTCAAACTTTGAAAAAATAGGGCCAGCCAAATAGCAGATTAAAGCACCTGTGTAGGCAGAGTGCAGCGACCAGGGTTCAATCCTGGGCCTGCCGTGCCAGCCCTGCCCCCCAGGACAAGCTGAGACAGCAGTTGAGACTGGGCATGGTGGCGTACACATGTAATCGCAGCACTTGGGAGGCTATAAACAGGAGAATCACTACAAGTCCAGTCTACATAGTGAGACCCTTTAGACCCTGTACTAATACAAAAAAAGAAAAGAAAAGAAAAAAAAATAGACTGTGCATATAGCTTACTGTGAAGGCCTTGATTTCAATCCCCAGTAGTGCAAAAACTAAACAAATAGAAAAACAGTCAGAGGAAATTGTCAGAATGGTAAAAGCTGTAGAAATAAATCATGTAACATGCTCGAAGGAACTGAGGCTGCCCAGCTTTAGGAAGGGGACCACTGCCATAAAGGGTGTGTTTAACTGTGGTGAAAGTTGTTTGGTTAAAGAATATGGCCAGGTGGGGTGGCATGTACCTTGTAGTTCAATACTTGAAAAGCTGAGACAGGAGAATCTTTTAAACCCAGAAGTTAGAGACCAGCCTAGAATATGTGAGACCTTATTTCCAAAAACTACAAAAAGAGACCTTTTCCCTTTGTGGCTTCATGATTATGGCTTAACCTAAGAAATAATTTTAAATTATGTAAGGTATGCCTCTTTACTTAGACATTATTTTGTGTCTGTCATATGATTGGACAGGAGGTCAGTTTAAATTTCAATTCGGTGCTCTATATTTACATTTAGTTAGCAGTTATAATCTCACTTACCTGAGGTGATCAGTTGGGGGTAGTGTATATAGTTTAAAATTTAAATAAAAGAACCTCATGTCCATTTTTCCAGTTTCTTTGATGGTTTTATCATAATTCTCTCATTTTTGTATTTGTCAAAATATATGTAATGTAAAAATTGTCATTTTAACCTTTTTCTTGTTTCTTTGTTACTATGTAGTTCAGGCTGGCCTTGGAACTCACCATATATCAGAGGCTGGCCTCAAACTTACAGTGATCCTCCTACCTCACCTTTCTATATTTTATTTGTATTTTTTTGGTACCTGGGATCAAACTCAGGACATTGTGTTTGCCAGGTAGGCACATATGCAGCTGAGCTATCTCCCCAGCCCTTACCAGGCCTTTCTATATGCTGGGATTGAGGACGTGTACTACCATGCTCAGCTTCATATTAACAATCTTTAAAAGGTGTACAAGTTGGTGGCATTTAGTATAGTTAAAATGTATAATGATCATGACTATCTACTTCCAAAACTTTCTTATCACTCCAAACAAAAAGTCTCTTTCCATTTAGCCAGCAAATTCTGATAATTCTTCAGCCACTGGTGAAGTCTGTTCTACTTTGGGTGTCAATGAATTGGACTATTTTATGTTCCTCATAAAATAGAATCATACAGTACTTGTCCCTTTGTGTTTAGCTAGCTTTACTTCACATAGTGTTTTCAAAGTCCATTTATATTGTAGCATGAATAAGAATCTTACTCCTTTTTATGGCTAGACAATATTTCATTATATGTGTACATCACTTTTTGCTTATCTGTTTACCCTTTGTCAGCCTCTTGAATTATTCTCACCATTTGATGTTGCCAATGAATAAATAATATTGCTATGAACACTGCTGTTTTCTCTCTGAGTCTTTGCTTTTATTTGAAATTTCAAGATCATATTGTAATTCTGTAAAATTTTTTTTTCTTTGAGACAGTATCTTACTGGATTCACCAGCTGATGTGTTTTTTTCAGGAACTTAAACTGTCTTCCACAGTAGCATCTCTTGTACTAGCAGGGATCCAGTTTGACATCGTTGCCAGTGTTTACTCTCTCTGCCTTTCTTTCTTTCCTTTTTATCTTCTCCTTTAACTATCATGGGAGTGTAGTAGTATTTCACTATAGTTTTGAATTGCATTTCTCAAATAAGTTATATTACCATTTCATATACTCATTAGCTATTTGTTGAAGTACAGTACTCCCATTGAATATGTTGATACCCTTATCAAAACTCTGTTGATAATTGTCTCAGCTAGTTTGGGCATTTATAACAAAATGGGTAGTTTGAGCAACATTTATTTCTCATAGTTTCAGAGACTGGAAAGTCACAAATCAGTGTGACTGATTAGCTTAGCTTTCTGTCATCATGACAAGAGTACCTGAGATAATCAGCTTACCAAAAGAAAACGTTTATTTTAGCTTTCATTTTCAGAAGCTCTATTAAATGATCATTAAGTAATCAGTTGGCCCTCTTGCTTTGGTGCCTGCTGTATGGCACTGGGAGGAAGAATAGATGGCAGAGCAAGACTGCTTACTCATCTCTTGGAAGCCAAAGAAAGAGGATGAAACTCAGTCCCCAAAATCGCCTTTAAGATCATGACCCAGGAACCTAAAGACACCCTACTAAGCCCTTTCTTCTCCTACTAGGTCCACTGTGGGCAGTGGGAGTGGATGGGATGATGAGGGAGGGACCTCTAACAACACATGGGTTTATGGGAGATGATCCAAACTAGATAATAAAGTATTGGTGGATCTAGTGTCTGACAGGAGCCTACTATCTAGTTTACAAGTGGCTATTTTTTCGTCATATCTTTACCTAGAAAGGTGCACAGACAGGAAGGCATATCTTCCATGTTTCTTTTTGCGGTGGTGCTAAGGACTCAGCCCTGGGCCTTGTACATATAAAGCATATACTTTACCACTGAGCAGCATCCCTAGATCTCCATGTCTCTTATAAGCCTGCTAATTCCAACATTACAGTGCCACCCTTATGGTCTAATTGCCTTTGAAAGGTCACATCTCTAGATCTTGCCACATTGGGATTAGAGGTTCAACATAGAATTGGGGTTGTGGGACACACAAACATTTAGTAGCAACCATATATGTGAGAATTGATTTCTGAGTTCCTGTGTTCTAGTCCATTGATTTAAAATGTCCTGTTGGGGGCCAGGGAGATGGCTCAGTAGAATAAGCGCTTCCCTGGCAAGTGCAAGGGCCTGAGTTCAATCCCTGGTTCCGCAAAAAAAAAAAAAAAAAAAAGGTCTACTTTCTAAAATGTCCTGTCTTTTTCTCATAGCTAAGTTGGTCATAGTAAGATGCCAAGAAAGGCAGTAACTCAAATATAGAACTCTAACACATTTGTTGTCACCCTATGCCAATGATTTACAGTCCTTCTTTGTCTTTGAAAGGGAAAAAAACAAAATTGTCAAATGATTAAGTCATAAAATCCCTGAAAGAGAGCCTGTAACCTTTAATATGCAAAAAGAAATGACATATCAAAAAGTAGGAGAAGAAAGATAGATGGGATTAAGTTATAGAAATTTGGAAGACCTTTTGGACTGGTTTCTGATATGTCAACAAATAATAGCTAGTAGTGATTCCTCTATCTAGTAGTGATAGAAGGAAGAACAGGGCTATCTGAACAGAACCTCACTTGCATACAAGATAACTTCAGGAATCAACATGTGGGGCAGGCAAGATAGCTCAGTAGGCTGAAGAGCCTGCTTAGGCAAGTACAGGAACTGCAGTTCCATCCCAGGTACCACATATAGCACCAGCCCCACCCCCAGGGTGGGCTGAGCCAGGCACAAAAAAAAAAAAAAAAGAATCAACAAGTGAGGTTATATCAAATTAAAAAGCTTCTGCACAGCAAAAGAAATAACCAATGGAGTGAAGAGAAAACCTACACAATGGGAAAAAAACTTCGGCCAGCTACACCTCAGACAGAGGACTAGTTTCAGTGATATATAAAGAACTAATAAAAAAACTTAAGCCCCCTCCCCAAATAAAAGATCCAATCAAAAAATAGGCAACTAAGCACAGCGACCGCGGTTCAATCCCCCAGCACCACATGCCAGCCAGCCCCGCACACTAGTGGTCTGAGCTGGCCACACACACACACACTCACACACAAAATAAATAAATAAATAAATAAATAAATAAATAAATAAATAAAATAGGCAACTGAAATGAATAGACACTTCACAGAAGAAGAAATATAAATGTCCAATAAATATACAAAAAATGTTCACACTTTTTGGTCATTAGAGAATGCTAATTAAAACAGATTCCTTATTTCTGAAAAAATAGCAATCAAGAAATCAAGTAATAACTAATGCTTGTGAGGCTGCAGGGAAAAAGGAATACATCTACATTGTTGTTGGGAATGTGATCTAGTACAGCCATTACAGAAATCAGCATGGAGATTCTTCAGAAAATGAAAACTAGAAATTCTATTCAACCCAGCTATTTCCCCTTCCTAGGTAGCTTCCTGAAAAAATTAAAAGACATCATATAGGGGGCCAGGGAGATGGCTCAGTAGAATAAGCGCTTGCCAGGCAAACTCAAGGGCCTGAGTTCAATCCCTGGTTCCGCAAAAAAAAAAAAAAAAAAAAAAAAAAGACATCATATCACCGTGATACATGCATACCCATGTTCCTATAACAGCACAATTCATGATAGCTAAATCTTCAAGTGCCTATAGATCGATCAACATGAATGGATAAAGGAAAGGTACTGTCTGTACACAGTGGAATAGTCCTACATTGCTAAAAGAAGAACAAAATTGAGTCATTTGTAGGAAAATGAATATACCTCGATACCAAATGTGAAGTGAAATACACAAGATTAAATATTGCAGTTTGTTTTATATAAGAAATCCAAAACAAAAAATAAAGATCAAAGTAAAAGAAAAACAGTAGAAAACAGGGAGATGGATCTTTTTGAAAAATGGAAGGGAACCAAGAGTTGGAGGGAGAGTAAGGAGAGGCATTAGAAAAAGAATTAAGATAGTCTTGTGCATGCACCAGCTCCCCAGGATAGGTGTAATTATTATGTGCTGCAAACATGTACTAATAATTTTTTTAAAATATATTTTAGTACAGGGACTACAGGATCCCACTACACAGATTGGACTTGCAGTGGTTCTCCTGTTTTCAGCCTCCCAAGCACTGGGATTACAGACACATACACCACCACGCCCAGTCTCAGTCACTGTCTCAACGCGCCCCGGGGATGAGGTTGGCCTGGCACACTGGGAAATAATTTTTTTTTTAATTTTATTGATACACCCTTGATGTGCATCCTGATGCTCATACAATCAGTTGATCTTCATATTTCTTTTTTTTTAATTTTTTTTTATTTATGTGTGTGTGTGTGTGTGTATATGTGTGTGTGTGTGTGTATGTGGCCAGCTCAGCCCACCAGAGGGCGGGGCTGGCTGGCATGTGGTGCTGGGGGATTGAACCGTGGTCTCTGTGCTTTGTTAAGCTTGTTCTAAGTAGGCACTTTAGACCACCGAGCCATCTCACCAGGCCAATTTTTTTAATAAAACAAATAGAATATAAATTTTTACAACTACAACACACTACTGAGAGAAAGCACAAACACACATACACACACACACACACAATGATGAACACTTTCCATAGACTAGAAGAAAGATGAAAATACTACACAGAGTGATCTGGATCTGTCATTTTTTCATAACTAAATTGGTCCTAGATTTTCTAGTTTGGTCTTCAGTCTGTTAATTTTGGCAATGTTTTCTAAATTTTTGGTTCTGTACTCATACTGCTGTCGGTCACATTTAGTTACCTCACTGATTGTATTCAGCAGTCTGGGCAATCCTTGTTCACTGGCTATATTTTGACTTTACTACCAACTGTAGTGTACCTCAAAAGAATCTTACACCTTTTTGTATGGAAAGAAGTCCAGTGAAAAGATTTTCCAAGCACATGGTTCATGTCTGCACTTTGGAAAGTGTTTGTTTTTATTTATTTTTTTTCTTCCAATGAAAAGGAAATGATTTTCTGTTCTCAAAGAACAGGGAATTTTATCTAGCTGAGACTTCATTTGGGCTAGTTAATTTGATTGATTGCTTTCATTATATAGATAAGATTCATAGATTGTTAATTCAGTGATAAGAATGTAACTTTTGAAATTGAGAATTCACTGAAATTCAAGTTTAAACTGTTCAAAAATTTTATTATACTTATATTGAACTTCTACTTAGATACCTGACTTTAAGTTGGTTTCCTATTCTTACTGAAATGATGCTTATATTTTCTAGCTTTCTTTGTAAAATTTGAATTTCTCTCAAAAACTCAATTATTTGTAGGATGCATTTCTTTAATTTTCTCTATCCTATTAGGATTTTAGAGTTATTTCTGTCCCATATGGCCTACCCAGAATCTAAAGGCTTCCTTGAGTATTTTTCAATATATTTAAATTTAAGGGAAAAGTCTGTAATCACAGGAGATTGAACTGTGACTCAGATGTAAAGCTTCACCCCCACCTTCCATCTTGACCTCTACTTGAATTTTACTGCTGTCTTAATTCATCCTTTTATATTAACCACCAGCGTCTTAGCTTTGAGTGTCCATTTTCAAGTTAATGTTAAGGTACTAGTGGTATGTTAAGTTTTGACTTTTCTGCATACATAATTTCAGTTTCTGCTTTGTTCACCTCTTCTCAAACAGAAAAGTTACAGAAAAACTAATCCTTCTGGGAAGTGTTTAAATACTATATAGAAAGATAGAGCTACTTATTTTGAAGAAATGTCACAAAACAAATGTGTTCATTGTTTTTAGTATTTGGTGACTATAGTAAATCTGCAAAATAAGAGGCTCCTGGATCTTGTCTCATTTGGCAATTAAATCTGAAACTAGCCAGTGATCAGTAATCTGGGAAGAACTCACCACAGAATATCGTACATTGTGCAGTCCTGGACTTGATAGTGCACCTGAGTGTCATCAGTTACATTTACTTACATATTAGTAAAATGAAATTAGCCCTAGAAAATAAGCAGATTAATCTGACAATATCTTATATTAAACATTTATTATATTTTACTTAACAGAAATGTACATCAGAACATTCATCCAGAAAACCAAGAGCTAGTAAGGGTGCTTCGAGAACAACTTCAAACAGAACAGGTACTGTCATGTGACGTGTACATTTTGTAGTTGTAATGAAACATTAATAAATTATTTTTTAAAAAATGTTTCGGGCCGGGGAGAAAGCTCAACAGCATAAGCGCCTGTCTGGCAAGCGCCAGGTGCTGAGTTTGATTCCCAGTACCAAAAAAAAAACAAAAACCTCGCAGTGTTTCTTTTGTGCTTTAAACTGTTCAGATTTGTGTATTTTCAGATTAAGCAAATTGCCAAATCTTAATGTATTCAACTGTTTGTATGTTTTTATTAAGTTGCTTTAAAATGAGAACGGTTTTCCTACCACCTATTTACATAGAAATAATTAGTATAATTGACTTTATCCAAAATGTGGAAAAACTTAATTTTTAAAAACACATACACTTAGACTTTCAAAGCAAAGACGGGAAAGGACAACTTTTGTTTTTAAACCCTTCCCCTAGTTTCCTCAATGTTCATAGCTTACAATACTAGTTAGGCAAAGCAGAATTTTTTTTCTTCTGCCTCTACTTTCAACCATATAGAAGCTCTAAAGAGCCAGAAAGATATGCAGGCTAGACTAAGTAGCATATTATTCTTGAAAGGCTGGAGTTTATCAGCCTGGGCAAATCAGCAACTTAATCAGACCCTGCCTCAAAACAAAAAGTTTAAAAACTTACAGAGATAAATCTTAGTGATAGAGTGCCCATAAATTCAATCCCTAGTTTTGGTGACAAAAAAATAAAAAGCATTCTAAAATCAGTCTGCTGGGTGTGGTGGTACATGCCTGTAATCCTAGCCTCTTAGGAAGGCTAAGGCAGGAGCATTGCCGTGAGTGCAAGACTGTAAGCTACACAATAAGACCCTATCTCAGAAACACAAAGAAAATTTCAAATTTTATTTCCAATAAAGTTTTATAATTTATCCATTCACTATGTATATTTTTTGAACTTCTACTACATGCTGAACATTGTTCAAGGTGTTGATAATTCAGTTGTGAACTAAAACATTCCTACTCTCGTGGAACTCATTAACACAAGAATAGTTTAAGCATATTAATAGTAGTCTGTTCTAGTGCTGTTGTTATCAATGTTACAAACTGCTGCATCTCCAAAGATCTTAAACTGCTGCATCTCCAAAATGTGATGAGGATTAAACAGAAATATTTGTAAATGTACTGTAACATGAAGACAATGTTGAAAGCCCTGTGTGTAAGGTCTAAACATGGATCCATATCTGCTTCTCAGGATGCACCTGCTGCTGCTCGACAGCAGTTCTACACTGACATGTACTGTCCAATCTGCTTACATCAAGCCTCCTTCCCTGTTGAAACAAACTGTGGACACCTTTTTTGTGGTAAGCACACTATGCTATGCTTTTGAAAGTGTAATCAAGGCCTCAATATGTACATTGGTTTTAGGGTAGATTGGTTCTTATATACTGCTCTACTTGTGGGCCAAGCATATTTAGCATCTAAGTAGTATACTATTTACATGTATACTTCCTTTTTACTCAGTGTATTATTTAGCATTTGTGAGTTCAAAAGTTAAAAAAAACCTATTCAGATTCTCAGTCAACAGGAATGTGTTTCTTTGCATGGTAGTTCAAGTGCATCATTGGTATTAGAGAGTCATTGAATCCCTCCTTGCTCTTCCCTTCTTGATAGTTTCATTTAGGAAGGCTGTTCTCTGAAGAATCATGCCTAAAACGTTCCCTTAGCTCTACTACCTCTCTTTACTTTGAGTCAGTGCAAAAGTTCTTAAGTGAGTTTATTTTGTTTTGTTTTGTTTTGTATTGGGGATCAAACTCGAGACCTTGCACTTACCAGACAGGGGTTTAAGCTGATGAGCTATCTCCTAGACCCTAGATTGTCTTTCTTTGTCAAGTGAAGAAAGTTGGAGAGGGAAAAATGAGAAACCTAGAGCATGTATCAGGACAAGAAGAGAATATTGATTTCACACTAACTTACTGTTATAGTACAGGGCACATCTTTGTTGATTTTTCTGCCTCTCCAAAAAGATTTCCTAGACAACACTGATTATCGTATTGCCATTGCTTGTACAGCCATTGAAGAATAGGGATGGGGGATGCTTTTGTGCTGGACGTGTAACAGACTTATTCTACATACTAAGCAACAGAGCTAGGCCACTTTTTAAGCCTTGTGCTCAGTTTCAGTATGATTGGTTACTTAACAGTGATTACTCTGAAAATTAATCTCTGTTTAGATTTATTGTCATTAGATCTTTTTTTAATTAGTAATGTTTCTTCTTATTGAAAAGCTGAATAACTAGTTATTCTTTAACTTTTGAATCTAAAAGTCACTAAATAAAAGTGGCTAACAAGTTGAACAGGACATTGGAAGTCCTCTACCCTACCTCAGACAAACTGGGTTAGGGTCTAATTATTTCCAGAATGTACCAAATATCCATATAAAGACTAATTTAAAATATAGCACACATTGATCCTATAAATTACTTTCCTCCATTTATATCTCTTCTATGACTTCAGCTTAGAACTTTTAGATCTTATTCTCATCTCACAAATAAACGTGTAACCCTGATGAAAGCTATTGTGTTGTCTCTCCCATTGCCTTAATTATTTTTCTCTCTTGTTGATTTGTATTTTTGTTTTGTTTTTCTTCCCTTTTTTTTTGGTGGAACCGGGGATTGAACTCAGGCCCTTGTGCTTGCCAGGCAAGTGCTTCTCTCTTGTTGAAACAAAATACCTACCACCCAAAGTTAAAGGAAGAAAGGCTTATTTAGCTAACAGTATGTAGAGGTTTCAGACCATAATTGTTTGGCTTCAAGGCAGGGTGGCACATGGCAGAGGGCAACAGTTCATGATGGTGAGAGACATCAAAAACAGAAGAGTAGAACAAGCCTCTTTCCATCCCTTATATTGTATGCAGAGGCTACCTGCACTAGGGCAAGTATAGTTCTTAATCCCAGCATTGGATCCTGAATCAGTCACAAGCTCTAAATTCAGCTGTACCTGAAAATCCCACACCCCATGATTACATGATTCTTTGGGGGGACATCCAGACACAAACCATAACACCCATCATCCTACTTGGTTGGATGGTCGGTCGGTCGGTCGGTCGGTCGGTTGGTTGGTTGGTTGGTTGGTTGGTTGGTTGGTTGGTGTAACATATGTAACTGGCATAGACCACCAGGCTTGTGTAAAGGCAACATGGCAAGGAATTTATTGTTCCTGGGTTCAGGCAAAGAGCAGAATTAGACCATCTGCCCTGAACAAAGAGAAGTTTGTCCCTTTTATTGGGATGAAGGGAACACAAAGGGCATTAGGCAGGAAGATCCCAATGAATATCTGTGGTGAAAGTTTTCTGGCAGTCCTATATCTCAGTGGGCAGAGTCCTTTTTATTATTTTTTTTCATTTTAATATTTTATTTCAAAGATAACATCCAAGCTATTATCTCAACATATAATCAGAAATATAGTATATATTTTATACGTCAACTACATTTCAACTCAGATGCTAAATTTGTAAAGGTAAAAAGTAAAATGTGGTATTTCTAAAACAACAAAGCTACGTATACAGAAAATATTTTGTAGTTACTTTAAAATTTAAATTAGGTAACATTAAATACCAGTTGCTGAGATGTACAAGTCACATTTCAAGTGCTCAGCAGCTACATTTGACTAGTGCCTGCTGTACTGTGCTGCTGCAGGAGAGAAACAAGTCAGGAACTTTTTCTTTCTTCGTGGATCCAGCAGTTGACAGGAATGGAAAGGAAGCTTTCACACTTTCAATGAATTCTATCACAGACTGACTAACTGTGGGAAGACCTATTCAAAATATTTCTTCCTTCGTTGTTTCCTTGGCTATGTAGCTACAGCAGGTTAAATGTTATTGAATACGTCACCTATCCTGTGTTCTGTAATTCAGTAGCACAAAGATAAAGGCATTATCGTCCCTGTGAGGGAGTTGTAATTCAAAGTTAAAATTATTATTGTTATTGTTGTTGGTGGTGTTATTATTGTTATTTGGCTTTTTGAGACAGGATCTTGCCACATAACTCAAACAGGACTTGAATGTACTACGTATCCCAGACTGACTTTGAAGTCACAGCAATTCTCCAGCCTCAGCCTCCCACGTGCTAGGACTACAGATGTGCACCACTACACTCTGCTACACTATTACTTTCAAATCACTTTTCATTTATTATATTTTGAGAGGTGAAAAAAACTTCACAGATTCATTTTAAGTATTTCCACTGTCAAATAAAAATAAAATTTTAAGTGGTAGGTTAAAGACTTTGGCCCTTACCCCTCAAACAGCTTTTGTAAATTTTGTTGTTATTGTTGTTTTTCCTTAAATTGTAGTTTTTATTTTTGTGGACTGACAGGTTAGTAGGACAGCTACAATAATTGATATATTGCATACTGTTGTCTTCATAGTAGTTATTCATAGTTCCAAGATTTTATAAACTTTGGATGAAGGGAGTGACATGATACTGTCAACATTTCAGGAAACAATTAAAAATTCTGTAAGCAAATAGATTGGTAAAACTGAGGATCTACACTTTGGTAAAATATGGAACTTTTACCGTCCTTAGCTGGGTGTATCTTGTTTCTTCCAAGAGCACTGTTTTCCTTTTTTGAGCTAGAAAGACGCATGCTCATCTTCAAGAGTCACCTCATTTCCTGGGTGCAGGTGGCAGGCTGTCGCTTCTTCACCTTTGCTTCCAGAGCATTTCTCACAAAACACTGAATAAGGTCAAATTTATAGAACCAGAAAGTAGAATAGCAGCTGTGTGGGGCTGAGGCATTATTCTGTAACGGGCAGAGCCCTAGATTGCAAAACAGATGGATGGTGGAAAAGGCAGTACAACAGGGGCAATGACCAGGTCTTTGCCCAGCCTCACTCCTCTCCCTGCAGGTCTCCCGTTAAATGTCGCACTCAAGAAACACCTCTTTTCCAGACATGATGGTTTAGGTATGCTAGCTGTATCATCTCATGAACCTCACACTTTTCTTACAGGACCCTCATCACAAACACAATCTAAATCTAAGTAGCTAGTATGTTAGTTTACTAGGGCCACCTCAAAAAAAAAAAAAAAAACCTACAGACTGCATGGCTTATATTTATTTTTTCACAGTTAAGAGCAGGGTGTTGGTAAGTTTAACTTCTGCTAAGGCCTCCCTCCTTGGCTTGCTGATAGCCTTTCCTTTACATACACACCTCTTGTGCCTGCTTATTCAAAATGTTTCTTCCTATATGGCCCTGGGATTAGACAGGCAGTCTGGAGTAAAGCACTTGTCTAGCATAGATGGGGTCCTGGTTTTGATTCCCAGAAAGAAAGAAAAAAACAAAAAGGACACCAGACATACTAGCTTAGTGTCCACCCTACAGGCCTCACTTTAACTTAATTGCATCCTTAAAGGCTCTATCTTCAACCAAATACAGTCATATTCTGAGGTATGGGGGCATAGGATTTCACTATCTGAATTTTAAAGGACATTGTTCAGACTACATATAGTTAATGTGTATTGTATCCACTGAGAAACCTCTAGGAAACAGGGACTTCCCTCTCATTGTCATTTGAGCACCTGTATAGTCTCCATACCCTTCTCTACCTCCATATCCTCATACAACACAATCATGTCAACATTGAAGCCTTAGCATTATCATCTGACAAGGTCCATCCTGGACTACCTTATCTAAAGTAACCCTATAACTCACTTTATCACGTCACTGTCCCTTCTTCCACAGCACTCACCACTTACTTAGTTCTGCAGCATCAGGTCCGAGGTGGGTAACGTGTGCTTAGGCACTGCTGCACTCCAGTGTCCACTCGTAGTCATCAGTGCGTGGGTTTCTTTAAGCACGTGGCACATTGTAATGTCCTTCCTTCCTGAGGAAAAACCCAGCCACCGCGAGAGACCAGTGCTCCCAGAGGTGAAGAGGCCGCAGGCACTCCAGAGTCCTTTTTAGTGTCCAGTGTAAATTGTGTCTCCAAGACCTGCAAAATTCCTTGTCCTACTTTTTCTCCTTTGCTGAGCTTGTGGATGACAATTCAGTACTGAGCCGAGTTCCCTACAGACAGTAGTGCTTCTTCTGGCAAGCAGGCTGGGACTGGGAGAGCTAGGTCCAGTTGGAGACTTACAGTTTGCTTGTTTGCTTGTTTGTTTTTTGAAAAGGCTGAGGTATCTCAGAAAATCACGGAATTATTCAGGCAGGGCTCCTCCAGCCTCCCAGAGTGCTGTGATTATAGATGTGCACCAGCATACCCACCTTGACTATCTTTTTTACAGGGTGAAAAAGTTGAGGAAGAATCAAGAATTTAATAGCAGATTTGAATGAGCTGAGTATTTGATTGGCTGGGGCATAGATTATCAGGGCAGGCAAGTGGCTGTTCCATAATTTGCAAAACTAGAACCCTTATTATATGTCAAAATTCATTGAGCGAAAAGATAGTAATGCTAATATCATGACAGATAGTAATAATGCAAAAAGGCAATAAAGCTAAGACATCATTACAGATAGTAATAAAACTGACAAATTAGTAAGTTTGTTGTCTTATAGTTCCTATTTCAAATTAGATTTCTCAAAGTACCTAATAAATATTGCTTACCTGTAATCCCAACACTTAGGAGACTGAAGCAGGAGGACTGAAAGTCTGAGGTCAACATGGACTACATAGCAAGACCCTGTCTATAAGTAAACATTGATTAATATAACACTCTCTGAGAGTAAAGATATCACAAAAAAATTGTTTGGTTTTTAAATTCATCTTTTTTTTCATTTCCTTTTTTTTTTTTTTTTTGGTGCCAGAGATTGAGCTCAGGACCTTGCGCTTTTCAGGCAGGCGCTTAAGCCACTAAGTTGTCTTCCCAGCCCTTAAATTCATCTTTAAATTGATGAATTCATTGTCCTCATGCCTCAACTTCCCAGAGTGCCGAGCTTATATGTGCCCCCTGCCTCTATCTTCCTTCTTACTTAACATTGTATAGTTGAAGATCTGTCTATCTGTTAACTGATTTCAGTGTGTCCCCTTGGCCTCCTCGGTGGGTTGCCGCGCTTGTGCTTGTTCTGAATTCTGACATCCAAGAATAAGGAATACAGGAGAGCGAAGTTAGGTCTCTAAGATAGGAGTAAGAACATATGTGTAGAGGGGGGACTTGGTTTAGCACTTACTTAGCATTCTGTTCAGGTTTGCCTGTGGAACCTGGCCAGTTAAAGATGCAGATGTTCTGCAGAGAAAAGTGAGTGGGCCCCTTAAGCGGATCTTTTTCTTTTTTCTTTTCTTTTCTTTTTTTTTTTTTTTTTTTTTTCCAGAACCAGGGATTGAACTCAGGCCCTTGCACTTGCCAGGGAAGCACTTATCCTACTTAGCCATCTCCCCAGCCCCAGTTTTAATCATTTTATTTTTAATTTTTTTTCTTTTTGAGGCAGTTCATGCTGGCCTCAAACTCATTATGTAGCCCAGACTGGCCTCAAACTGGTGATAATCCTCTTGCCTCTGCTTCCTGAGTGCTGGGACTACAGATGTGCACCACCACACCTAGCTCCTTGAATGTTATTGCCTATCCACTTAGTTCCGTACCACTCTGAGGTCATCTGAACTCTTTCATTTATTTAGATGCCTTCAGCTGTTTTGCTGCTCATGAATACCTTTTACACAAAAAAATTACATTCCTATATTAATAAGAGTTGATTCAGTTATTGAACTGCACCATAAACTTTATTAGGACAAGAGAACATAAAATCTTTGAATGTATTGGTTCCTTGTTTTTCTACCTATAGCTAGTTAATATGTCAGTACATGTAACTTGAATTTCTAAGTTCTTAAAAACTTTTGTTTTTATACCATACATGCCAAATTTGAAATAGAAAATTTATGCTGATTTGTTGGTTGCCCTGCTTACCATGATATTTCCCATTTCATTTAATTTTCACAGGAAATATATTTTCACTGCATTGAGGCAGTTACTTGCTTTTGACTGTGTAAAATATATACTATTTCATAATTTAAATAAAAATATTTTTAATGGCTGAAAATAGTTATGTTACTAGATTTGAATTTGCCTGAAGAGTGGGTTGGTTGGATGGAGCAAAAACTTTTTCTTCTTGTCTTCTCTTCTCTTCCTTTTTTTTTTTTTTTTTTTTTTTTTTCTTGAGACAGGATATAGCTCAGACTGGCCCTGACTAACTCAGGCTGGCTTCAAACTCACAGTGATCTTCCAGAGTGCTGAGATTACAGGCATGTGCTACTGTGTCTGGCCAGCAAAAACTATGTTTAAATAATGTTAAATATTTTAAAGTTTCTTAAGATGTTGTGGACTTTAAAACATTTAAAGTATTAACGCTTTTTTCCATTAGGTGCCTGCATTATTGCGTACTGGCGATATGGTACCTGGCTTGGTGCAATCAGTTGTCCAATCTGTAGACAAACGGTAATTGTTTTTATATCTGGAGAGTATCATTTATGCTACTTTATTTTGTTTATTTGGTTGACTGAGGTTTTGTGGAGTTGGTTTGTTTGTTTTGGCTGGGTTTTTGAGTTCATGTGACCTTCGGGTACCACAGGCTTTTCTACTGAGCCACACCCCTTTGTCTATCATTTGTAGACTTTAGTTTTTGTATTTAAATTTTGAATTATTTTAATTTTTTTAGCAGAAATTCATTCATTTAAAGTTTCTGTGATTTTACTCAATTACTTAAAAAACAAATATATCTTTAACACAGAAAAAATACGTTCTGTTTGAAATCCTACCATTGTACTAAATAAACTGATGAATGCTGCCAAATTGTAAGTTTTGTTGCAGTGCCAGCAAAGGAATAACTGAACTAGCTAATCACACTTATTCTTCTATCTGGGGGGTGGGGTGGTTTCCCATTCTTATTTACATTTAATTTGCGTTTTGTTTGCTTTTGAGAGGAAGGGTATTGGGGGCTTCAGGCATGCTGGGTGAGCGTTATACCAACAAGCTAGCTGCATCTCCAACCCTGGCCTTTTCTTAGTGAGGGTCCAGATATCTTTAAGTGATGTAGAATAATTCTTTTAATGTTTCATTTTTTAGAGACATAGACACACTGAATTATCTTAAACATGTTAGATGTTAATAAGGCCTAAGTTTTTGTAAGTGTGAACTTGAAGACTAATATTAACAAAGATGAAATTTGCTAATTTCTCTCCAGTTCTCTGACAAACTGGAAGAACAAAATACTGAACTGAACAATTCTGAAAAAAGTAAAGCTCTTATTTTTTAATATAGCAGAATATTTCATTTTGTCATTTATATAGGTGTTTTTAATAGTTTATTTTAAACAAAAATATAAACCTTTCTGATAATAATTTATGATCGTGTAAAAAGATGTTTACTTTGAAAGTTTTCCAGCATGTAAGATGAAAGTAAAAATGTCTGATTACATACATACACTTCTTTTTGTTCCCTCTAGAAACTTTCATAAACTTTATTTATTTATTTATTTATTTTCTGGAACCGGGGATTGAACTCAGGCCCTTGCGCTTGCCAGGCAACTGCTTATTCTCCTGAGCTATCTCCCCAGCCCCTAAAACATTTTGTAAAGGCCTAAACCTATAGAGGAAAAAAAAGTAAAGTAAAATGGTAAAAGGCAATAACTTCTTAAATATTCTTTGTTTTGTTTGATTTTCTGTATGGCTATTAAAGTTCACAAAGCACAGCTCACTGTATTAATAAGAAACAGGTAATTATCACCAGGTGTAGAATACAAACTGCCTGCCTGTGCAGAAACCCTGCAGGGCTCCCTCCAAATCTCTCCCTCTCCTTTGTCACCTATAGCTAGCTCGTATCTAACTCGTATACTAGGCATTTCCTTGATTTTGTAAATCATTGTGTTGTCTCAGCTTTCATCTCTTAAGATTTGGGGGGATCGTCTGATTTTTATCTTTGCATAAGCTCACATATGTGTATACATATGTATTATATGTATCATATATGTATACATATTATGTATTGTCTTGTACATACAAATATAAAGAGTCCATGCAAAAAATGTATACATCAGGAAAAGAAAAACTTGTATAAATATTTTAATATTTTAGTGGAACATCATGAAATTAATACAAGTTACTTTTGGCCTCTAAAATTGCAAGAGGTACTCCAAGGAATTTTACAGTACAATTATTATTTAGTAGGTTTCAGTGTTTGAGAGTTGTTCCTTGTAATAACTTCATTTCCATATTATCCATATTATGGTAGAATTCAAAAATGTGTTAAATACTGGAAAGAAAAAATCTTATTTTCTTTTTTTAATACTGGTAGTTAAACCTGGGGAGTGCTGAGCTACATCTCCAGCACTTTTTATTTTTACTTTGGAGCACACGATCTCACTAAGTTACTCCAATTGGCCTTGAACTTAGATCCTCCTGCCATAGCCTCCCACTAGGTGGGATTACAGGCATGTGCCCCCACATCCAGCAAGGAATGGTTGTTTTAATGACAAAGCAGGAAGACCTACTTTTCACTGTCAGAGTGATAGTTACTGTGAATGTTTGCGTACTATTCTTAGATTTTTTATTTATTTGATTATTTGATACAGCATCTTGCTATGTAGTTCAGACTCCTAGTGATCCTCCTGTCTCAGCCTACCTTTGTGCTGGGATTACAGGTGTACGCTACCATGCCTGGGGTTCTGTGGCCAGCACAGCATTGGTACCGAGGATCAAATTCGGGTCCTTGGCAGGCAGGTGCTTAGACCATCAAGCTATCTCCCTCGTCCCATTCTTACCATTCTTAGATCTTCAAAGATAAATTTGCCTAAACAGAACTATTAAATTTATTCCTGTGTGGGAGAAAACTATAGTAGTGTTTGAATATGATGCCCATTTTATCTTGTAGTTCAAATATATTTTACTCTGTGTGCGCGCGTGCATGTGTGTGTGTGGTGCTGGGGGTCAGATTCACCTTAGAATGAACTTTTTTTGTTTTGTTTTTTGAGACAGATTCCCACTGTCTAGTTCAGACTAGCCTTGAGTTCACTGTGTATCCCAGGCTGGCCTTGAGCTGGTGGTCCTCCTGCCTCAGGCTCCCAAGTGCTAGGATTATAGACATGCTCCACTACACCCAGCTTGTTGGATTTTACTATAAGACAATAACTTGTCTCCCCTATGTTCCCATTATTAAAAGAAATGAGCAAAATATGAATTTAAAAACTTTTCTCTGGCTAGGGATATAGCTCAATGGCACAGTGCCTGCCTGTCAAGTACAAGGTCCTGAGTTTAATTTCTGATACCCCCCAGAAAAACGTGGCTTTTCTAATTTTATTATAAACATAAATTGAAAATTTAATAATTCAGAATATTTAAATTTTTTTTCCTATAATTATAGGTAACTTTACTCCTAACAGTATTTGTTGACACCGATCAATCTCAGGATGTTGTAAGATTGTATCAAGATGTTAATGATTATAACCGAAGATTCTCAGGGCAGCCCAGATCTGTGAGTATTGTTACAACAATGCAAAGTTGTAGGGAGCTATTATATTTCATTTTATAAAGTAAGATTTATGAACAAATATCCTTTGACTCTGAAAAATCTCATTATGTGTGGGGGGCAAAGTAACAGTTTTCCTTCTTAAAAAACAAAAAGCATTATAAATGTGTTTATGAAAGAGAACTAGCAAAAGAAAACCACATTGGAGTAAAATAGAAAATTATTGACTTTTAGATGATTGTAAATCATTTAACTTGTGAGAAAACTTATGGAGAAGGTTTTATAATTTTTTGTGGTTTTTTTCTCTTACTGTTTGACTCATCTAGTTTTCATATACTCTAACAAATAATTCTAACTGTGTGAATATATCAGAATGTGTACTTCCAGAACTGAAACTATACTAAGTGCACACTTACTTGGAGAGCCACAACCTCTCTTGTAGGCCCCAGACTCTTAAGTGTGAGGCTTGGCTGACATTTTTGCTGGCTAGGCACCTCCAATATAACGTGTGGACTGTTGAACTGATTTCTCCCTTGACTCATTATTTTATAAATTGTTTCTTTTTGGGGGGGATGCCTGTTATTTTTGCTTCACAAAAATATCCTAACAGTCTACATTTCTCAGTCAACAGAGCTGTTGTTCTAGCCTAAGCCATCATTACCTCCTGTTCTAGATAAACACACTCTCTCTCTCTCTCTCTCTCTCTGCCTGCCTGCCTGCCTGCCTGCCTGCCTCTTTCTCTCTCTCTCTCTCACACACACACACACATTTTTTCTACCCAACAACCCACATAGTGTTTTCAGACCACATTGCTGTCGTGTTTTAAAACTTCCAATTTTTTGCTGGGTATATGTTGCATGCCTGTAATTCCAGAACTCAGGAAGCTGAGCTGGGAAGAGTGCTGCAACTTCAAAGCCAACTTGCTCTACAGAGCAAGACTTTCAAATATAAACAACTTCCAGTTTTGGTTCTTACTCCTTCCTGTCATTCACAGGGCCCTACCTGGTCTAGTCCTTTGCCCTTTGTACTTTTCCTCGATGACCACATTTCATCCCTCAAAGCATACTCATAAATTCTTCCCACTTTCAGAACTTCACATGAAACATTTTTTGACTTTGTCTGCTTTGCTTATTTCCTACTTCTCATCCCTTAGATGAGCTCTGGCTTTCGACTCTCCTCGGAGGTGTTCCCTGACTAACATTGCCCCCTATAAATTTCCTTCATAGCATTTTATCACAGGCAGTAAGCCAGTCTTCCGTGTTACCTTCCTGTAAATAGACTACAAATTTTATGAGGGAAAGGATTTGTGTTTTATTTATTTACTGCTATATCCTCAGTGTCTTATTTAATGGCTTGGGTATAGACTTCAATGTTTATTGAATAAATTAATGCATTATACAAAAGATGAGAACTGACACTATGGCTCCCAGCCAAAACTATTAAGCTATCAAAATGCTGTTGTATTAAATAAATGTGTGCTTTTCTGCTTCCTAATTCTTTGTTAAGAATTTTTTTTTTTTCTTTTGGCTGGCTCAGGCTGCCTTAACAGTGGGTCTGGTAAGGCATGTGGAGCTGGGGATCAAACCACCATGTCCTGCACCTGACTGCATTTGCATAAGCAGGTGCTTAAACAATTGAGCTAACTGGCAGATCCCCACTAATTCTTTGTTTTATTTTCTTTCTTTCTTTTTTTTTTTTTGGTGGAACTGGGGATTGAACTCAGGCCCTTGTGCTTGCCACGGAAGCACTTATTTCACTGAGCCATCTCCCCGGCTCCCTAATTCTTTGTTTTATGATGTCATGTATCATTTTCCAGGTGTTTAAGCAATAAGGAAACCTAAATCCAGTTAATAGTAATTAACCTGTAATTACTTAGAAACTTCTTTTGCTATTTTTGATCAAGCAATATTTTTATGGTATATGAAATTACAATATATAAAGGCCACTTAGCTCTTTGATATTCTTCCATAGTTGAAGGAAAAGAATATATAATACACAAACGTTTCTTCACAACTTATTTCTTGCCTAATTATACAGATTTTTGTGTAAGTGATATCTGAAATAGCTCTGAGAAAGGACAGAATGCTATTCAGAAGATACACTAGATTTTCATATTTAAAATAGATTACCATAGGCTTTATGAAAGCTATGTAGCCATTTTGTTTTAAAAAATAATTCCTTCCATAGAGAATAGAAAAATTAACATAAAACATTATTCTAAAAATTGTTGTTCTCTTGTGACCACTTTTTCAAAAGGAGTTAGAATATTTTCTTTAAGGGAGTTTTAAAAACTATTTTCTCCTTACTCAGTTTTTTGAATTTTTGTCTCCTTTTTGACCTTCTTGGCACTTAATAAATAAAATGTCTACCCAAAGTTAGATTTAGGATGCTATGCTGATTATTAAAAGTAGCTGAACTCCAGGCAGAAGAATAACTAGAAGTGATTCACTGTGAGGAATGTTTCACTGTGATTCTTTTTTTTTTTTGCTCTGAATGCCTTCAGGGCAGGTTTGGCTGGCTTGAGTTGTGGGGATCAAACTGCAGCATCCTGAGCCTGACTGCTTGATTGAAGCAGCCACCTAAAGAACTGAGCTAGGGCCAGGCCCCCATTCACTGTGATTCTTAAATACTTCTCAAAGTTTGTGTGTCTTTATTGTATGGTATGTATTTCTTGGTAGTTTACAAAAGTCTTCCAAATATATATATATTTTTTTCTTTTAGTAATCCTTGTGGATTACTCAGTGCTCAATTACTAAATGTTCCATTAGTTGTTGAACTCTTATACAACTTTCTCCAAATCACTTGCCTAAAAGTGATTAACTTGGAATTCAGACTCAGTTCCATCTCATTAGAAAGCTGATACTGCAGCTCAGGCCTCAGTTTCTAATTCTGTACACTAAGTTCTTGGTTTGGTTGGTTTTACTAATTCAAATTAGAGATACCTTCAGTTTTACCTGACTGTAGGTTGAGTATCCCTTATCTGAAATGCATGAGACCAGAAATTTCAGATTTCAGAATATGTTGGGTTTGGGAATATTTGTGTAGATTTTAACCAGTTGAGGCTCCCTAATTAGGAAATAAAAATTTGAAATGCTGAAAGGTATTTTTGAGTGATGCTCTCAAAAGAGTTTCAAAGATTTTGGAATTTTTCTTATTTCAGAGCATTTTAGATTTTGCAGCATTTCCAATTTGGTGATTTTAGATACAGGATACATGGGGCCAGTGAGATAGCTCAGTAGTCGAAAGCGCCTGCTTAAGCAATCACAGGACCAGAGTTCAATTCCCGGTACCACATGCCATGCCAGCTACACCCCCCGGGGTAGGCTGAGCTGGCCACAAAAAAAAAAAAAAAAAATAGATACAGGATACTTGACACGTATATCGCATATTTTAAGTTTGTTGACACTTTTTTTTTCCTAAATGACCTGCAGTAAGAACTATTTTTAAATAAAATGCATAATGAGAGTGATGTTCAATCAATCCATGAATCTCTCATTTATCTTGAGTTTGAACATTGTAAAGAGATTTACTTTTAATCTGACATATTAGATGCTAAATCATAATATATTTGTTTTTCCCTCTACCAGATTATGGAAAGAATCATGGATCTACCCACTTTACTGAGACATGCTTTCAGGGAAATGTTTTCAGTTGGGGGTCTTTTCTGGATGTTTCGCATTAGGATAATACTTTGTTTAATGGGAGCTTTTTTCTATCTTATATCACCTCTAGATTTTGTACCTGAAGCTTTGTTTGGAATTTTAGGCTTTTTAGATGATTTCTTTGTCATCTTTTTGTTGCTTATCTATATCTCTATTATGTATCGAGAAGTGATAACTCAAAGGCTAACCAGATGAATAAAGAAATTAGTTTAACCAGGATATCTGAGCTAAGGCATAACACCAAGCAGAAGGACTCATGTCAGTATAAATCATCTGTTTTCTCCTAAGATTAAAACCCTTATATGACAGATATCAGACTTTCATTTGACAGATGCCTAATACTTAACTGGAATTTTTACGTGTTGCAGGTTCTAACGTTAAAATGAGAATTACAATAACCTATAGTTGTACCTTGATTCTATATCGTCTATAAAGTCTCTGGAGAATATATGGAATTACTAAAAAGATATTTTGACATGTTCTTTTCCCCCAAATTACTTGGAGTAATTGGATATATAATACAGTATTGTTAAATGTAGTTTATCCAATTTGTCTTCCTTAGTGGCTACTTATATAGTAATATATAGCTATGAAACTCATCTGAATATTTTACTGTAATAAAATATTGTATTATATTGGACAAAAGTTAGTGTTTCTTTTAGTATTAGCTAAGATTTGTGCATTTGGAACAGTTCTGCCTTCCCATTCAGCCATAATTTTTTCTTACCACCTGAAACTGAAAAAACATGAGCTTTATAATTTCACTTCATATTCTAGTTTATGGAACATTTTTTAATCAGTAGAAAAATTAACAAGGTGAAAATGTTTATTTTCAGTCAAGCATACTTGATGCTCAGAGTTACATTTTCACAAGTTTGGTCCTTTGATGGGAACATATACACATAGATAACTCATAAAGGAACATTGCGTTAGGAGCCTGGGTGATACTGCATTTCTAAAGAAACTGGATCTTTATGTCTATTAGCACCAAACCTTAGGAAAGTAATAGGAACACTAAATTTGATAAGCAAAGTTACTGGTTAGCTCTAGCAACAGAATGGAAAACTTTCCTTGTCTGTTGTCAGAAAAGTTTTATAATACTGTCTCCTAGATGGCAGCATATTATAGCTCAGTCACTGTCTTGTGCAAAATGAGCAGATGTGACTGAGATGACTTGATTGCATAGGGTAGCTTTTATGTTTGTGTTTGTATTCTGATGACCATGGCATGAGTATCTAATGCACTCTTGGCAGTTTTGTGTTTGAGACTAGTCAGTACCATAAGTATTACAAGATCCTTCCTCAGCCTATTGGCATTGCTCTTTACTGGCCAGAACACAGGATGTAAGTTGATACCTAGGCGTCAGCAGGGCATTTGTCATCTGCAGTCACTGATACTATTATTCATCAGTTTGTTAGTGAGCCTTAATAGTGTGTACACAGAGAGAGGGAAAAAAAAAAAAAAAAACTATCACATTTTCCCGTTAATCAGCTTAGTTGTACAGCTAGTAAAATTCTGAATGAAGTATCAATTTTTCTAATTTGGACCTAGGACAGAGCTGTTACTTGTCATAGAAACAATAATGCTTAGATATACAGCACACTGAAGTTCCAGCAATTCCTTACATATTTTTTCATTTATCTTTAGGGAAATCCTTTTTTGTTTGTTTTTGAGACAGGGTCTCACTATGCAGTTCAGGCTGGTCTTGAGCTCACTTTGTAATCCTGGCTGGTCTCAAGCTTGCAACGGTTCTCCTGCCTCAGCCTCCCAAGTGCTGGGATTACAGACTTGCGCCACCATGTTTGGCTCTCAGGGAAATCTTGTGAGAAGGGAATGTCATTTGCCATCCTTTTCATAGATAAAATCCCCATGGTATTGATGATAGTTTTGGCTGATGTCACACAACAAATAAGTAATTGAACTGGTGGATGTTTAGGTAGACATAAAGGATATTAGGGAGAAATAGGAGAGAAATGGCTATCCTTTGGATGTCTTTCATAATGTATTGTTCCTTCACTGGAATAAGGCATTTAGGTGCTCCAAAGAAAAAAAGTCTAGAAAGATGACTCAAAACTTCATGATTCCTAACTCTACATTTCCAAACCAATCCTCTTAAGAGAATGATGTATGTTATAGAAAAATATTTCAGTTCAGGTACAGTTTGAACAGTTCAATGTGTAGGCACTTATTATGTCAGACTGGAAATGTACATCCTACCCATGATAAATTTGGTGTAGGACTATAGCAACATCATTTTCTGAAATAACTTTATTTTCTGTGTATGTGTTCTCCAAGTGTCAAGTTTCTGGTTACTATAATTTTGTAACATTGAAATTATTGCTGCTTTCTTGGTAGAGATGTATTGTGCCAAATTTTGTAATATACAAAAGCACTATATGATCTGTGGTCTTATTAAACTGAAAAGTAAACATTTTAACATCTCAGAATTTTTGAACTGATTGTATAGTCATCTTCCCTGATCACTGGTGATAAATGCAGAAGACATGTGAGAGTATTTACAGTACAGTCAGTGTTTTAACCATCATAATAATCCTTGTATAATTCAGAGTTACAACATATAAGTCAAAACAACTATTTCAACTTAAAAAAAAAAAAATCCAACTTTCAAAAACATATTGTCCAACCCAGGAGCGGCTCAGGTCACAACTTGGGCAGCTCTGTGGGGGAAGAAGACAGCAACAGTTGTTCTTACAGCCACCTGAATAGTGATTTCAGTGCCCACACTTCACAATTGAGAGAAGCAGGGGCAGGACTCATGGTGATGACCCCTGTGGCTCGCAGATACCTACCTCATGGAGTTGGTGTGCAGGACTGATTGGTTGAATTTTGTGATTTGAAGTTTGTCAAATATTTTATTCTTTTGAATAAAAGCAGTGATTTAAAAATTTTTAAAAGGTATATATTTTTTCTGAACTGTTGAGAGCACTAATTACAACTATCACAGTGGTTTTTGTTTCATTGTACTGAAGATTGAACCTAAGACCTTTGCACTGAGCTATATCCCCAGCCATTCATTCATTCACTCACTCAAGGCCTTTGCACTGAGCTGTATCCCCATTCTTTCATTCATTCACTCATTCATTCATTCGTGTGGTGCCAGGGATCAAACTCAGAACCTTGCCACTGATCTCTCTCTGGACTTTATTTTTTTTTTAATTTTTTATTTGTGTGTGTGTGTGTGGCCAGCTCAGCCCACCAGGGGGCGGGGCTGGCTGGCATGTGGTGCTGGGGGATTGAACCACGGTCCCTATGCTTTGCTAAGCTTGTTCTAAGTAGATGCTTTAGACCACTGAGCCATCTCACCAGCCCCTAATTTTTATTTTAAAGACAGAGTCTCAAGTCAGTAAGTTGTCCAGGTGAAATACAAGTTTGGATTGTCCTGCCTCATCTTCCCAGAGTGTTTGGATTACAGGTGTACACTACCATGCCTGGCTGCAGTAGATTTTTTTTAAAACTTAATTTGGTCTCACTACACAGCTTGGACTTGTAGTGATCCTTCTGTGTCACCCCTCCCAGCACTGGGATTACAGGTGTGCGCCACCACGCCAGGTTTTGGGAACAGCACAGCATGTGGTACTTGGGATAGTACCCAGGTCTTTGCACTTACCAGGCATCCTCTTAAATCACTGAGCTATTTCCCTGGCTTTTTTTTTTTTTCTTTCATAGTTTACATGTGTACCTTTTTATTATATCCCATAATTATTGTGGGCACTTTTTTCTTTTTGGTACCAGAGATCAAACTCAGAACCTTATGCTTGCCAGGCAGGTGCTTATGCCATTGAGCTATCTCTCTGGACCATTATGGAAATTTCATTGTACACATACATTCCTCTATGGGCTTACATCTGAAACTGTGTGTACTCTACTATGATGGTAATTTTAGCTATACATGATTTTTCTTTAAGTACTGACTTTACAACTTTTTTTTTTTTTGCAGAACCGGGGATTGAACTCAGGCCCTTGCACTCCCCGGCCCCTACAACTTAATTCTTAACACTATAATTCAACTCAATAATGAAATCATTCGCAGTGATTTCCTGGCTCAGCCTCCCCAATGCTGGGATTACAAGCATGTGACACCATGCCTAGTTTAAGGAAAATTATTTAATCTGGGCAATTTAATTCTGGACCAAAAAAAGTTAACTTTAGTTAAATAGATTATACTAAATCTCTATAGATTGATCTTTTTTTTACCATTTTGATTGTGTATTTAAAAATTACAAGGGCTGGTGATATAGCTCAGTGGACTAAACCCTTGCTTAGGTAAGCACAGGGGCCAGAGTTCGATTCCTGGCACCGCATACCACACTGGCCCTGCCCTCCACTGGGTGCACTGAGCCTACAAGAATCCCCTAATGGTGGCACACACCTGTAATCCCAGCACTGGGGAGGCAGAAATCAGAATCACTGAGTCCGAGCTGCGTATTGTGACCCTACGCGCGCACACACACACACACACAAAATTGACAAGTGAGATTTTTCTGAGTCTGTGCCCTCATGTGTCTTACAGTGTCCCTCATGCAGCTGTTTGTTTTCTTTAGTACTGGGGATTAAACCCAGGGCCTTCGCACTGAGTTTCATTCCTAGCACTTTTTAAATTTTCTGTATTTTTCAGCAGGCATGCCACTAAATTTCCTAGGCTGGTCTCAACGTTGCAATCCTGCCTGAGCCTCAAGAGTGCTGGAATTACAGGTGTTCACCAGCATGCCCAGCCAGCTCTTTGCAACACTGGGTATAGTCTAGGCCCATCTGTTGACAGCAGTCTGTAAACCTGGGACTGGTTTGGAGAAGCAAGACATTCCAGGCTTTTCTGGCTTCAGTCGTGTGTGTGTGTGTGTGTGTGTGTGTGTGTCTGTCTGTCTGTCTGTCTGTCTGTCTTTTTGAGACAGGGTCTCACTATGCAGTTCAGCTGTCCTTGAGCTCACTTTGTAGTCCAGGCTGGCCTCAGTCTTAAGGATCTCCTAAGAACAGGCCAAACAGACCGCCTCTGACAGGAGGCAAAACTTTCATAGATCTTGATAGATCTTGAGCACTTGACAGTCTTTATGGCATCAGTATTTAAGCATCCATTCCTTCACTGTAAACTATGTGGGGTGTTACCAGCCAATGTCTTCCTCATCTTCTGATTTGTCATTACACATGGGGAGCAAATGCCCCATTAGAAAACACAGCATTGTTCTGACAAAACTGTCCCTAGTGCAGACTTGATCTTCTTAGATTTTATGCCTCTTGAGGCAAGGAATATACTATGGAGTAGAGAGGGTTAAAGTCTAAAGATGTTTTAAGGTTACCATATCTAACAGTTTAGATTTAGTTTTAAAAACAAAACTAAAAATACCTAATACTCAGATCAAAATGGTAACACATCTTCTCTTTTAGTTATTAGCACATACTAATTGTATACATTGAGTTTCATTGTGACATTTAATAACATCTAATAGGTCTTAGAGAAAAAGCTAGTTTGCTTTGTATTTGCTTATTGTAATTTTTCAGTAATGCCTAAATTCTTTATAGTATCTGTGATATTTTCAGATGAAAATTATGGATAGATCATATATATATATATATATATATATATATATATATATATCTCACATATACATAAGTGTTTGGGGAAAACTTGATTTTTATCAAGAACTCCATGCCATAAGTGGAAGACACCAAAAGATCCAAGAACAAAGATCAGGATAGCACAAAAGGCAGCTTATTAGGGACCAAGAGAAAGCATAACTTGGCTAGCACTGAGATAAGAGTCGCACATCCGAAGATAGGAGGAAGAGATTCTGTTAAAACTACACAAATGTAGTCATAACATAGGCTTTCTCAAAAACTATTAACCTATCAAATGTTGGTAAGGAACAGTCCAGGCATCAGCAGCCAGTATGGAATACAAAAGCTATCTTATCAACTCTGTTTATGCTGTATGACTTAGAAACTATGTTCTAGTCACTTTTATGGGCAAAATGGCAGTTATAACCAAAATGTCTATAGTTATGTCAGTCTGAATTCCTACAACATACATGAACCAATTTGCATTCTTGGGATTCATCAAACATCTGCAGATTTGTGCTCCCCAAATTAAGAATTCCTTGGTACCATAGCTTTATTCTGTAGGTAAAAAGGAGGTCCACAGAGCATGGATGCTGTTATCAAAAATACATCAGAGCCAGGCATGGTAAGCATGCCTGTAATTCCAGCACTCTGGGAGGCTGAGGCAGAAGAATCACAAGTTTGGGCATGTGGCTTAGTCCAGAGGACCTGAATTCAAGGCCCAGTTACCCCACCCAACACACACACACACACAGATACACATGGGAATGTGAAGGAGAAAGAAAAAGAATTTAGCAGATGGGGCTGGTGAGATGGCTCAGTGGTCTAAAGCACCTACTTAGAACATGCTTAGCAAAGTCTGAAGCCCAAGGACCACGGTTCAATCCCCCAGCACCACATGCCAGCCAGCCCGCCCCCTGGTGGGCTGAGCTGGCCACACGCACGTGCGCGCACACACACACACAATAAATTAATTAATTAATTAATTAATTTAGAAAAGAAAAAAAAAAGAATTTAGCAGAGAAATCCAGCCATGGGACAACTGAATTGACTGGTTTCATTCTAGATTAGTAATTAAAAAATCAGGGCTGGTGAGATGGCTCAGTGGTCTAAAGCACCTACTTAGAACAAGCTTAGCAAAGCACAGGGACCACAGTTCAATCCCCCAGCACCACATGCCAGCCAGCCCGCCCCCTGGTGGGCTGAGCTGGCCACACACACACACACACACACACACACATAAATAAATAAATAAAATTTAAAAAAAAAATCAGCAGGCCACACTGGCTAATAGTCCTGCTGCTCCTTCAGTTTGCATTCTCAAGCTGTAGGACTTCTTTATACTCTCTTCAGTCTTTCTACAATATTGTAACCACAATTACCCAGTTTCCTAAGTCTTCCCCTTCCAAATTTTCTGTTGAGATAAGTAGCTTTTATTCTTTTAGTTCATTTGCAAGTCAAGTAATGGCCCATACCTTCACCATCCATCTAAATGCTCAAGTCAAACATTTAAGCTAGAAAATCAAGCTCAAATGACCCTTGATAGCTAGACTCACATAATACTGATCAGCAAATCCTAGCATTTTTACCACCTATGTATCTAAAAATCCCACCACTCCGATACCACATTGGTCCAAGCTACTACTATCTTCTGCAACTGGAAGAGTCTCACTGATGGAAGTTTAGACTGGTACCTCACAAAGGACAGAGGCAAAAGACTTTTATGAATTTGCTAAGGTGAGCCAGGGTTTGGTCAGTCATCTGAGTGCTGGCTTTGTAACTCAGGCGGGATCTTTACAGCTTGAAGGACAATTAGTTCCCATGAGATGATTGTTCTTGGTTGGGATGGGGGTACCCTGATTCCTATATGGAGCAACTGTCCCTCCTCACTGAGATGGTATCAAGCATGATCTACAAGTCAGTGCTTTTTCCTGAAACCCAAGGTGAGTACAGACCTATAACAATGGCTGGAGATCTATAGGCACTGTTTACTTCCAGTCGTCTGGAAGTTGATGCTGTGAAAACTGTGCCTTATAAATCCTGAAAACTACTTTCATGATTCGTCTTGGTATCCTATATCCTATGTAGTAAAGGAATGAGATAGACTAAATATAGGACTAACAAATTATTGCAGTAAATACTGAAGCAATTAACATGTCTATGTGAAAAACTAAGCAAGGCTCTACATAGTGACACTTCTGCTCTGTCCACCCTGACAGCATTTCTGATGTATCTAGGCACCTTAATACAATGTTATTTTATTTTGTTCTTGTCTTCCACTCAGTAGACTATAAACCTTATGAAGATGGAATCTGTGTTACTTTTCCTAACACAGGAGTTATTATGAGTAGGCTGAGCAACCTTATCCTAAAGAGCTGCAACCAAAAGAGCTGATTTAAGCAGCTGTTAATCAGGCAGCCAATTAAGCTTAGAAACATAAAACACAAGAAAAAGGAATAAAAAGGAAAAGAATAGAGGATAGATCTCTCCTCCTAGGAAGGAAACTTACTAGAGTATGCTAAATTAACAGCTCTTACATACCTTCACACATTACATGATAACCAATTCCTTTTTTAACTATACCTTTGAAAACCACCTTCCTACAAAAACCTATATAAATGGGTCATGACAAACAAAATAAGCATGTTGGACTTTGGACTTCTTTCCCCTCTTGGTGGTTATCTAAGAGCTTCTTATTTCTAACAAATACTCTGAATTTCTCCTTCTGTGCTCCCGATCACTGTCTGGGGAGGCAATGAACTCAGGTTTATACACACTTAAATGTTTTACCAGTGTACTCCCAGATCTAGCATAATGCCTACCACAGTAGTGGCTTAATAAATAAAAGCAAAACCAGGACAAGGCAAGATCACTTACTCTTTCATTGTTACCACCACATAAACCAGATGACCAGCCCTAACTGTCCCAAGGTATCTAAAGGCAACAGAGAAAATTTTTTCCCCAGCTTTTTGACATAACTTAGAGCTTTTGTCTCAGCTTTCTGAACAGTGGGGTCACAGGTAAGCAGAACCACACCTTCCTTTTATTTATTTAGTGGAACCGGGGATTGAACCCAGGCCCTTGCGTTTGCCAGGCAAGAGCTTATTCTACTGAGCTATCTCCCCAACCCTCAGAACCACACCTTCCTGAGAACGATCATTTTAAAACGTGTGCTACTTTTCTTAAAAGACTATTCTGGATACATAGCTCAATGGTAGAATGCTTCCTTAGCACACACAAAGCCCTGGGTTTGATCTCCAGCACCACATACACAAGAACCCTATTCTCCATTTTAGTCAAATGGCCTTGTTCCTCTCTAACCTCATCTTGTATTTGTTCTCCAGCTAACCATGAGGGCCTGATGAGAATGCTGATGAGAGAGTTAAGAGGTATTCTATTCTATAAAAGAAACATAGTCATAAGGGGTTTTCAAGGTGAAAAATAGATGATTCCAAGGTTTCTGGTCTAGGCAGCTGTTGAACAGTTAATCCAGATGAAAATTCTGGTCAGTACATTTATGGGCTGTTGTGGTAGCACAGACCAGTAATCCTTGTACAGAGGAAGCTGAGGCAGAAGGATCCTCTGAGTTTGAGGCCACAAAACTGGGCTACACAAGTCAGCTCAAAGCCAGCCTGCACTACACACTGAGAATCTGTCTCAAAAAGAGAGAACATATTTTCGTGGAAGTAAAACACTTAAGAAATCATGGCACTTGAGTTCAAGGGACCAGGTGCTGTAAGAAAGGCAAAAGTTAGAATCCAGAGGGAAACGTCAACATTTAAGGAAGCAGAACAGTGCAGTACAGAGTCCACCGAATTATTCAACAGTCCACCCTCCAGGCTGGGATCTACGCGAGAGGGGCAGGGAAGCAGACTATCCACCGGTGGTTTCACTTAAGAAAATCACTCGCAATTTCGCTTCGGCCTCGCAGCACATGACTGTCTTGTCTTCTTGCTAAAATGCTCGCCCCTGTGGGTCTACCTGGAGACAGATGAGATAAAGATTAGCACTCTGAGGAGCTGATCCACAAAATTTTGTAAATCATACATCATCTATTACACCAGTTTAAAGAAATGGGTACAAATACAATTTCAAGTGCACATCGGTTTCCCTGTTTACCACGCTGAGCCCCAAAAGGAAAACTACACACAGACCAAATCCGCGGAACACCAAGGGGCGCCAAAGCCCGCCCCGGAATTCCGCCTTCTACCTTGACTCCTTGCACAAATACACCCTTTCTCGCAACCAGACCTCGAAAGCCCCGCCCACTCCCGCAACGCTAAGCACGGCGGGGACCCGACTGGCCTCAGCCAATGGTGTGCTTTGCAGGAAACGTTACCTCTGATCTCTGAGCTAATCAGAGACGTTGGAGAACTTCTCGCGAGAGGTGAGGTTGAAGCTGCCTCCGCCATCTTAGAGATGGGAGACGGGTGATGGTTGTGGTTCTTCCGCTAATGCAAACAACAAAACGAGCAAAGTAGTCACTCTCGAGTGTGGCTACCATCCCTGTAACAATTCACGAAAACCTACAGAAGAGACAAGAGTCTCAAAGTCGAGCGCAGCGACACGGAAAGCACCTTTACCTGCCTTCTAGGGCAGCAGAAGTGAAGTGACTTGAGATCCACAAGAATGGTGCAGTCCTGCTCCGCCTACGGCTGCAAGAACCGATATGATAAAGATAAACCTGTTTCTTTCCACAAGTGAGTAAACCTCGCGGCTAGCAGGGTGGCCTCCGCTAGGCTGAGAGCGCGCGGCCGGGCGGGGCGGGGCGGGGCGAGCCAGGCGCGTGTCCGCGCGGCCGCTGACGCGGGGGGCGGGGCCTCGGGCTCGGGTTCTGGACCGGCTTTCAGCCGGGTCGCGCGGCGCTCCGCGGGCTTCTGCTGGTCGCTGCTGTTCTCAGCACCACTCGACCCTCTGGACTTCTTAGAAATTACGGGTCAATTTGAAATAGAAACAAAGATCATAAGCCGATAGAAGACGCTGTTTTTGTTGTCGCTGTGGGTAGGAGGCGTGAAAAGAATGAACTTAATGTTTGAACCCAAATTCTAATCATTTATCTTCAAGAATCGTTAGGTTTTAGAGGAGCTTTCTGGTATAGATAAAATGAATCTCTGTCTGAGCACTCATCATTGATAACATGAATACTAGTAACAGTCCCAGTGGGGCATTATACGGGTTGATGTGAGCAATTATGAACTTATCCCTATTTTATCCAAGAGTTACGGCAGGTTAGATTCCTAGGGTGAAAAAAGACTCTTGAAAATAGGGAAAGAAAATTCCAAATTAAAATTACTTAATGAAAAATGGTCTACAAAGTGTTTGCAAGAATTCTTTGACTATATGTGACTCATACTTAAGAATTCAAACCTAGTAGTAAATTTTACAGATTATTTATAGGGAAATAGTTAGAAAAGAAAAATTTTATTCTTTCATTGTTTTGGGTGAAGAGCTGTTTAATAGGGGAGGTAGATGCATTTTGTATGTTAGATATAATGAGAGGTGGGCCTACAGAAATAAAAGTGCACGAAGCATAGTGAGATATCCTGGGTGTTGGTACTTAGGGATATTGTGTGTATCAGTAATTAAGATTGATACACAAATATCAGAATATTATGTTTCAGCTGAATGTTAAAAGGCTGCCTGAATCAAAAGGTCCAACCTCCATGTTATTTAACTAAAAGAACAGTTTTAGAGGAAGTAGGTGGAAAGATCGTAACAAACCTCACAACAGAGAATTTGTAGTCCTTGGTCCAGGAGGCTCCCTAGATACTGAATTTTACAAGAGATTGCTATCTTAGTTTGCACCTTCTAAGGCCATTTCCAGCAAGGATTTTCTAGGAGAGCTTGCTGTGCAAAGAAAAGGGACTATTGTAAAGAATTGGCTAAATTTTCATGATAATAGCAAAGTCTGTATCCAGCATACTTGTGAGAAACTGGAGAATAGATTGAAAATTTCCTTCTTTGTCTTTTAATCCCTTCAGTTTGCTAAGTCTTTGACCTGGAGAAGTAGAATAATAAACTTAAACTCCTAACTAATGAACCTGGCCCAAATAGGCATGGCGCACTAAAGAGAGAAAGTAATTTCTTTATCACTGTTTGCCTACAGATTCATTAATTGAAACATTTTTGGAGGTTTGGAGAGTTTTTTTGGAAGGAAAAGCCTAGCTCCTGGACTTTCTCCTGCATTTCCAAATGAGGTGGCCATATGGCCCCCTGAATTACAGCTAATTGTATATATGCAGAGTTTATGGTCACCTAGCACAGGTGGCTCTGTGAATTTAAAAACACCATTTGGAACTTGAGCTTTTAACCCAGTTCTACAACTTCTAGTGTGCACAGGAAATGGCTCTCAGAAGGACCTGGTTAATTTGCATTATAATTTCCTTGAAATTTAGGGATTTAATAGAAAGTGGCTGCACCTCCCATTATTAGGAGATAAGCTGCATTCCGTGCTGTCAGAGGAAATTCATTCTTTGTCTGAGTTCCTGGTTCACTAGCTATGCTTCATTTTTATCAGTTTGGCTGGATACCCTACTCTGCCTTACTCATAAGGTAACCAAATAAATTTTTCTACATTTCACCCCTATGACAAACTACCTTTAACTGCTGCTAAGGGAGAACAGCAGAAGACCAAATCTAACTGTTCATGCTGAAAGGAGTTGATGTAGGGGCACAAACTTTGTCCAGAGATCTGACTTGGACAGAAGTCATGTTAAGGTCTAACAATTATGGACTCTGTTTAGAGGATCAATCTAGTTGACCCCAGCAAAGGAGTCCAGCACATTCACTGTTGGCTTCATTTGTGTGACCATTTGAGTTTGACAGCCTGTAAGCGAGAAGACACAAATTTTATCAGGAAATAAAGAATTCATGGCCCAAACATAAGAACAAGAATGAAAAGACAAATTGGGGTAGGCTCCAAGGTTAGACACTATTTTTAAGGGACTAGAATGGGGATTGTAATTACCAGTGTCCTAAACCTGCCTATTTATGGAGGTTATAAGTCTGACATTTATTTTGTTTTAAGATCTTTCTTCACCTGATGTCAGTTGTTTATCTAAAGACAAGTTGTAGTCGGGTGTGGTGATGTACACAAGTTGGGCAACAAAGTGAGCTCTTGGCCAGCTTGAACTGCATAGTGAGACCTTGTCTCAAAAAGACGAAAGAAACAGAGAGGGAAGGAGGGAGAGGAGAAGGGGAGAGAAGGGAAGAGGAGAAGGGAAAATAGGAAAAGAAAGACAAGTTTTATTTATTAGTACATAAGTGCTGCTAGATTTAGCTGAGCTCTGGTTTTGAAACAATTTAAAGACTCTTGTTGAGCTTCTATAGTTGCTATTATGACTTTCTGGTCTCATTAAACTATAATAGTGGTCAACTACAGGTTAAACTAGAGGCTGCTAACGAGTTATAATAATTGGAGACCCCTTTCCATGTCTAACCTATTTACTATTTTTTTTATTACGCTTTCTGCTGTGTGTTTTAAGACTAAGTTAAAGTGAGACCTGTGTTGATCAAAATTAATCTGTTGCTATGCATGTCACAGTAGTTAAGGTTCTTCGGGGGTTAATTTCAGAACCATGTATGGAATCTTTTATCTCCACTGTCAGTGTCATTCACCAGGATGGGTTATAGACTTGCTTGACCTTGTGGCTTCTTGTAGAAGCACAGGATGTGTTCTTTTTAGTTGCCCTCCTTTAAGCAGTGTACAGTAGTTGACTCTGTTCTCTGGGGTCCAATAATTTCCCTGCTCAGGAGGTCAGGTGACTCTTCAGAGTTGTAGGATCTTGTAGAAAGGTCCCTCATTTGCCCTGCCGGTGATTGAGACTGGGCATGGTAGCACACGCCAGTAATCCCAGCGCTTGGGAGGCAGTAAATGGGAGGATCACTACAAGTCCGATCTACGCAGTGAGACCCTGTACACCCTGTCCTAAATTAAAAAAAAAAAAAGAAAGGTCCTTCATGTCCTGTTCCTTTGTTAACATTGGAGGGCCAGGGTCAATCTATTGACTGACATGTTAACCCAGTTATCCTTTCTTAGCTTTGGTCTCCAGACGTCAGTTGTTAGATCAGTTACACCAGTATTGTAGTAGAAGCTGTTGGTTTAACTATTTTATGTACGTATCAAGCACCATGAAATATAAATAATGACCAGAGAATTGCTATTTTTTTATCTGTCATGGTCACCAGAACCCTGAAGTTTTTGTTACTGTCTTTGAAACATTTAAATCTCCTTTTTAGTATAAAACAACTTTTTAATCAGTTAACCTTTATCTAATTACAAAATACTGAGTGACATAAAGAATATTTTACTGGGCCAGGGAGATAGCTCAGAAGCTGAAGTGCCTGCCTGGCAAGCGCAAGGTACTGAGTTCAAACCTCAGTACCAAAAAGAAGAAGGAGGAGGAGGAGGAAGGGGAACAAGAACCTAAATTTGGTATCTTTTAACAACCCTTTGTTACCGGAGTGACATATAAGTGAAATGTACTTGTTCATAGATGTGCTTTCATATTATTAGTGCCTAGTTTCTAATCATTGGACTGCTATTGTCTGGACTCCAGTGTTTAGGTACCTCTAACTAGTGTAACACAATTATATAACAATCATGCAAACATAAGTCTGAAAATATATCTGTATCATCTGGCTGGCTGGCTTATGTTGGATTAGCATGTTCGGTTCATCACAAGTACCTGGAAAACAAGTAACAGAAAGCCAGAGTCTGAGTCTGAAAGTTTACCATCATAGATAACTTTAGCCTAGGAGTTACTGTCTGATTTTTTTTCAGTTTTGTATCTTTGAGGACCTATTCACTTGGGAAACATAAATACATTCATATACCTGAGGTTGGCAATAATTAGTGTGATAGCTATATATATAGAAATCTTTGTACATATTTAATTTTTATTAAGGCAAAATTTATATTCTTTTAATAGATTTTACAGTGCATAACTGCACTTACAAGAATTAAAGGACATCTTTAGAGCACTTACAAATTTAGGAAATGGTTTTTATGACCACCAATAGAGCTATCATTCAATATATAACTCATTTATATAATAACAAAGTATTTATTTAATCAAAGCAAATAGATCCAATTTTAGAGGGCAGGACCAAATTAAGAGAAGCCAAATTTTGCTTTTTTTTTTTTTTTTTAAATGTCTTAAGGTATTTTGTTTAAAAGAGAGCACTTACTACTTTTTTAATTTTATAAATTTAACTTTAAAGCTTAGACTCGGCATATCTTGTTTTTAGATGTATCTCTACTCTCAGATATAAAATTATATCATAGACTAAAATAACTGTTTAGCCTATCATAAATTGATTATTGAAAATATTTTACAAGTCAATGCTTAAATTTTTTTTTTAGTGGCCAGCTCAGCCCACCCTGGGGGCAGGGCTGGCACAGCATATGTTGCCAGGGATTGATCTGAGGTACCTGTGCTTTACCTAAGCTTGCCTAAGCAGGCACTTTAGACCACTGAGCTATCTCACAAGCCCCAATACTTAAATAACTTTCAACATTTAAAACTCAGAATTTAATTGATCAAAAATCTAATAATATAAAACATGAGAAGCTATCTTAGTAGAATTATGGAAACTTTCCTTTTAACCTAGTTTTTTAAATTTAACCGAGTGTTTTTAATAAAACCTGGTTGTTTAAACATACAAGGCTTAACCTTTTAATTATAACCAACTTGAGTATATTGTAGTAACTTATCTAATAACTCAGAGTATGGCACTATTAGACTTTTATGCTATTTATATATTATCCTTGACCAAGGAAGAACTCATAAGTTATTGTACATAGACAATAGTAGATATTGCACTTATAAAACTTTTTTTCATTATCTTGGTTATCAAACAACTTGTATGGAAATGTCACAAACTTTAAAATATCTTTATTCTTACCAGCTGATTTAAATGAGTCTACTGTTAAGTTATGTGAGCCACAGGCTTTCAAAGTAATATCATGAGCGTCCACCCATCTACTAGCCAATTTAGGTAGAACTTTTGGAGGATTATATCTGGTTTTTTTTTGTTGTTGTTTTTGGCCGAACCGGGGATTGAACTCAGACCCTTGCGCTTGCCAGGGAAGCACTTATTGCACTGAGCCATTTCCCCGGCCCATGGAGGATTATATCTGAAAGCTAACAAAAGCATACATTTAGCTTAATCATACGTAACCTTTGTGTTATCAGCCTTTAAGTGCTAATGGCCCTTATTTTGTAATGCTTTGAATGTAGCTATTCTGAATAATAGTTTTCCACAGAAAAGTAAATATAGGCCAAAAAAAGTTGTTGAACTCCAAAACAACAACAAAAAAAAATTTTAAGGTATAGTATGTGTTCTAACTAGTTGGGGTTTTTTTTGTTTTGTTTTGTTTTGTTTTTGGAGGGGGTGTATTTTTGGCCAACTCAGCCTGTCATACAGGCGGGGCTGGCACAGCATGTGGTGCCAGGGATCGAACACCAGTCCCAGCACATTGCCTAAGCCTGCCTAAGCAGGCACTTTAGACTGCTGAGCAGTTCACTCTAAGGAGTTATTAACACAGATTAAACAGACTGATGGACATACACATATAAAACAATTTAAATCGGAGTGGGCTTTAAGATGTTTTGGCCAAGTTGCACTGCAATAACTCTTTTTGTTTAGGTTTGTAATTAAAACCAGACTAGGCCGAACTGTTTCTATAGGTCATCAATTAACAGAGATCTCTTATAAAAAATGAATGGCAAGAAGAATCACAAAAGCAAAGAGAAAAAAAAACATCCCAACTACAGTGAAGGGGTTATGCGAAATACTTGACTGTAAGTTTTCCATCACACCCCTAATAGTTGTACTTACTGAAGAAGGCAGTTCAGGACTGGAAAGAGCAGAAATAATAGCTCCAAAATTGAAATTAATATCTACTCCCTCCTTGAGGGTTGGCCACTGTGCAGATGTTTTCCTCTGATGTCATTTTCCTTCTCCTTGCCCTCCTCTCAGTTATAAAAGACTTCTGTGGCTAGTTTGACCAGTGATTCCTGTTTTGCTTTGTTTTGTTTTGTTTTGTTTTGAAGACAGTCCTGGGCCATGAGATAGCTCAGTGGTCTAAAGCTCCTGCTTAGGCAAGCATAGGCAAAGCTCAAAAACCGTGGTTCAATCCCCAACACCACATGCTATGCCAGCCCTGCCCCCAGGGTGGGTGGAGCCAGCCACCAAAAAATAAATAAATAAATAAATAAATAGGGGGAAAAAAAGAAGACAGAGTCTTGCTTTGTAGTTCAGGCTAGCTTTGAATTCACAGCACAATCCTCCTTCTTCAACCTGTTCAGTGCTGGGATTATAGGCATGCACCACCACCCTGACTTGTCAAGAGATTCTAAAGAACTACCAGAACCAAATGTCTTCTTTTGCAGTTTTTCTCCTCATATCTGGGAGAGATTGAGTTAGAAATTTACACTTAAGAATTATCTGGGTTTTTTGGGGGGAGGGTTTTGGTTGTTTTGGTTTTTTACAGCATCTGGAGATAGAAGGATAAGTTTAGCTAACCTGGAATTATCTGTTTATCCTTCCATGATACAGGTCTAGAAATGTATGTGTTTTCCATCCTTATTATCTCTCTCTCACTTTTTTTTTGGGGGGGTGCCAGGGATCAAACTCAGGACCTTGCTTTTGCCAGGCAGGTGTTTATGCCACTGAGCTATCTCCCTAGCCCTGCTCTCATTATTATCAGAGTCCAGTTAGGTTTTTTCTTAAATCAGCTTAACTCCCTGTGGGAAATGGACTTTCCTCTGGCTGTAGTTTCTCAGGCCTTCTATAGTTAATATTATGTAATTCATCTCCAAAGACCTCTGCTTGGAGGTCTGTTTAGACCACTTATTTTTCATTAGGGGTTGATTGACTTAAAAGGAGAGGATCTTTTCATGATACATCAGAAGATTGTATTAAACTTTGGAATTCTCTGTCTGCCTTTCAGGATCATTAGAACCTTCCTAAATTCTGTTTGGTGTGCCTTAAATCTGTCAAGGAAAAGGGAGTATGGACTGGAGAACACATTCTTCCCTGCTTATCTCCTGGAATGGCTGTAGTCCCCTTGTGGAAGCTTCTTTTATCCTGGGCAGCAGCTTAGGTTCTGAGGGTGAGCTAAGATTAAGATGTCTTAGATGGAGCTGCCAAGTCTCAGCAAGGTCTTGTGGACTCATAAGTGACCTAGGCTTTAGCCTGCATTGTTGAAGTAGCTTGGGATTGTCTCTAAAAGCAAATAATACTTGAACATAAGGAACTTATGGCCATTTTCCCTCTCTCTTATAAAACTAATCTAGTGGGTTCCAGTGAGTTCCAAAATCACATGAGAAACCATGGAATTCATGTTTGCCGCTCTGAAAATCAAGTAGAAGAGGGTGTCCCTTTCACTTACCTGTTTCATCCTTAGCATGGGGTTGTCCTCCAGCTCTGATCCGATCCCAGCAAGGCTAGTTACAGCTGCTGGAGTTGGCCAAAAGAACTGCCAGAGACAAAACATCACTCTTGCTGGTGACATTGTATGAGCTTTACTCTTTGACTTTGTGTTAGCTGCATAACAGAAATGTAACTTCCAGCTCTCCTTTAGCATTTGTCAGTCTGACAACATGTTCTAGAGAGGAGTCATTAAAAAAAATAAAAAAGAGAGAGAGAGGAGTCATGGCAGAGAGAAGAAATCTTGGATCTGTTAATGTCCATTCCAACTAAAGCTGCCATATGCCCGTGGGGATCTCTACAGCTATTTTCAGATATGCTTACATAATCACCTATGCTGGCTTGGCCATATCTTAAAAACCTGTCAGTTCACCCTGCCTGGGGCTGCATTCTTGAAGGTAGGGAGGCAGGCTGATATTTCCTAGTGAAGATATTTCCTAGTTCTCAGGTCGACCTTGAGGGCAAGAAGAGACAAATTGGAATTTAAACCTTTTTAGCATGAGTCTGTTTTTGATCCTTAGCAAAAATTACTCTCTTAAAAAAATAAAAAGGGTAGGAGAAAGAATAAAGAGGGCTTTTCCCACCCCATGTGCTTGGATAAATTTTTTTTCTTTTTTTTTTCCCCATAATTTTATTGAGAAACAAATAGCAATGAGACAGTTTCAAACCACATTGGTAGGACAGATTCAATAATTAACACATTGCATACATTCTTCCTAGTGGTTAATTGCTGTACAAGATGCAGACATAATATCCTATTTACAAACACTATTAGAACAAATCCCTCTATTCATTAAGAGAATGTAACTATATATCCTGACCATTTTGAATACACAGATACAAAATGGACATTCATCTGTATCCCCTTTTTTGTTTAGTTCCGTTATTTGAATATTATAGGTGTGTTAACTCAGCAAAATATTCTAAAAGAGTCCAGTAGTCCATAATAGTATTGGGTCTTCCGCTTCACTGGCGATGTCAGAAATTGTTGACCTGAGTCTCCTACAGTTCAACGTAACACCATGGCTTTACTTCTTATACTTCGTTTTTATACTTTCTGCTGGATGGTTAAGACCAAGGTAAAGCAGGACCTATGCAACAAGAGTGGTAGCTTTTGGGTCTGATAAAGTCAGTGAAATCTCCTCAGGATTTATCCCGAGATCCTGTACCTCAAGTTGTAGAACCTTTGTCACTGTCAGCCATGTGAATGAATCACGGCCATTGTTTGGCCAGTGTGCTCTCTGTGAAAGCCTGAGAGAATGTTTTCTCTCCATGTGACTCTCCTTAGGCACACTTTACATCATCGATCACTTTCCTCTTTGGCCCCGTAATCTCCTTGATCAGAAAATTTGGGACACTACCGAGTTATATGACATTACAGTACAAGTTCTCATATGTCCTGAGTCTTAATTGACCTTGGAAGACTAGGGTCAAAATGTTGACTTTCCTTGCAGCCCTCCTTTTTCTCTAATTTTGGTCTGCAAACTTAGGTTGTTAACCCTCCAGAAGAGAAGTTTATTGTTATTACCACATAACCTAGGCTGTTAAGCTTAACCTCACTATCTGTCTGAATATCAAATATCTTAGGCATAACATGGAACAGATATTTTTCATCAAGTATTGATATGTTGAACTTTAAGTCCCTGTAGAATATGATGAAAAACATTTAAAAATTAGAATATGTTTTTAAAAATAGGCATAAAGAATTATATAATTCTTATGTTTACACATAAGTCCAAAAATCTAACCATATACAACCTTGAAGCAGGACAGTTCCACAACATTGCTTTTCCTTTCTCTTGCCTTCATTCACCACCCCCTTCTTTTTGAACAATCATCTACCTGAGAGACAGCACAGCAGCAACTGGCATGTCATGACAAGCAGCCCGTATTCAGAAGACTAGAATGACGGGCACTCCAGTGCTTGGATAAATTAATGGAGCAATTTCCCCAAGGATCATCATTCCCCAAAGGTCAGATCAAGAGTGGGAACCTCATGAGCTAAAAATGCCTCCTCATCAGAGGATCAAACCAGAAAGAAAATTGAGACAGAATAGCCTCAACATTCCCTTTCATGAGTATAGAAAAGGGATCAGGCCAAACCGCCCCAGTAAAACGTGCCCTTTCCGACTTGAGAACAGTTGTCATGCTTGTCACCTTTACATGGTCAAAGAAGTCCTGTGTTTTTATATGAGTCATAGTCTCTAAATCTGCTCTATTGCAGGAAAATGACAGTAGAGACACAAGGCTATAGGACTATCCTGTAAAAACCAGCACAAATCTCTATCTTCATAATGAAATCACAGTTAACAAGAGCATGTTGCAAAAAGAGAAAAGAACAATAAAAACTTCCCTTTGGGGGCTTACCTCCTATTAATCTAATTTCCCAGATGGGCCCCCAAATATTACTTGTGTGTACTAGTTTTGGTTCCACAGACACCAAGGAATGAAGTTACAAACACCAAGGTATGCATTTGCAAACCAAAAGAGGAGATTAGGAGAATTTTTATTGGAAATAAGAAAAATAATTCCTGGATTTCCAGGAAGGGTCCTGGAATGGCCCCATTAATTCAAATTTAGCCCATTAATATTTGTTGGAGTGAGTCTAACTAAAAGAGCTGGAAGTCTGTTTCCTCAGGCCATAGGTATAAATATGCTGCAGTTGTTTTTCTGTATAACACAAAGAAAATTACTGGTAAAAAATACAACCACTTCCTGGCCTTCTGGCTAAGCTCAAGTGTAAAAAATACAAATGCAATTTAATCCTATAGTATATGTATTTATTTGAACCATTTAGTGTTCTCAGTATAAAAGGTTAAATATTAACCAATTAGATAATGGGATCCAGTCTTTAGGACTCCATAGCATGCTAATATCAATGCACAACAGTTCTTTAGTTAACTGGAAAATTTGGGTACTTTTATTTACTTTTACCAATGTCAGAGAAATGTATTCTATTTTTCTTAGGTTTCCTCTTACACGACCCAGTCTTTGTAAACAATGGGAAGCAGCTGTTAGAAGAAAAAACTTTAAGCCCACCAAGTACAGCAGCATTTGTTCGGAGCACTTTACTCCAGACTGCTTTAAGAGGGAGTGCAATAACAAGTTACTGAAAGAGAACGCTGTACCCACCATATTTCTTTGTACTGAGCCACATGACAAGGTAATATGTGTTTTTCAATGTTGTTTTCTGTGTATGAAATTAATACATTCATTGTAGAAAATTTAGAAAACTCAGCAAAAGGGTAAGAAAATGAGCTCCTGGAGCCCATCACTTGTAAATAATCACTTTTTTTTTTTTTTTTTTGCAGAACCACTGATTGAACTCAGGCCCTTGTGCTTGCCAGGCAAGCGCTTATTCTACTGAGCTATCTCCCCAGCCCTAAATAACCACTTTTAACAGTGATTTTTTTTTTCCTGGTACTGGGCATTGAACTGATCTACAACTGAGCTACACCCCAACCCAATTTATTTAGACATGGTCTTGTTGTGTTGCCCAGCCTAGCCGCAAACTTGTAATCTTCCTGCTTCAGTGGTCTAAGTAGCTGAGATTACAAGCATGTGCCACAGTGTCCAACCACAGTGATACATGTTTTGAAATACAAAGTATAGTTTATTGAACATTCTCACACTAAGAAATTCAGTTTATTTTTGTATTTTGTTTAAAGAACACTCTGTATTTCCACTTGTATGTTTACAACTTTTGCTTTTTCTTTTCTCAATGACAGTTTAATTTCTAATTTTTTTTTCTCCATTTTTAAGTGCTTAGTATTTAGTTAAATAACATTTAATGTTTTGATTGCATCTCCCTTCAACTTCAACTAGAAAATACAAACTATTTTCTTATTTTGAAATTTTCATAGTGTTTCTGATATGCCACAGGGTTCTTTCAAGTTGTTATATTTAGTTAATAAATTCACATATGCTCTGTATGACTGTTTTAGAAAGAAGATCTGGAGCCACAAGAACAGCTTCCTCCACCTCCTTCAACACCTCCAATTTCCCAGGTTGATGCTGCAATCGGATTACTCATGCCCCCTCTTCAGACCCCTGATAATCTCTCAGTTTTCTGTGACCACAACTATACTGTGGAGGATACAATGCACCAGAGGAAAAGGATTCATCAACTGGAACAGCAAGTTGAAAAGCTCAGGAAGAAACTCAAGACTGCTCAGCAGCGATGCAGAAGACAAGAGCGACAACTTGTAAAGTTAAAAGAGGTTGTGCACTTCCAGAAGGAGAAAGACGATGTATCAGAGAGAGGCTATGTGATTCTACCCAATGACATCTTTGAAATTGTTGAAGTACCAGCATAAAAGAGTAAAATGTGTAAATGCAAGCAAGACCGTATGTCCTCTTTTAACCTATACTGGAATTTTCATTTGAAAAGTAACACTTGATTACTTGCATAAAAACAATTCAGAATATTTTTTTAAAAAAAGTAAATTAGCTATATACTATAAATTGTAATTTTTTGTTTGTAATTTCAGAGTTTTTACATTTTAACAAAATATTTTAAAAGTTGTTGAAATAAGCCTCAGACTGCCAATGTAAATTGGTTTTAAGATTGGAGATGTTTTGAGTATTTATAGAAATAATTAAAAGTAAAAGTAGAATGAGAACAGTACAATACAGATGATTTGTTATAAAACTAATACTCTTTATTGAGAGAACTTAGAAGTATGGGTCAGATGAAAAGACATAGTCTCTTGATATGTATATGTGCACATACTCATATTTATCTTTCTGAGGATCACTTTTCAAGAATAAATTGGTAAGTCATTTGATAAAAGATTTGACTATCTCAGAAAAAAAATGATTCATTTCATATCTAATCAATATACAACTGTATAAAAGTAGATTTCTAAAAATAGCTCCTAAATTTTCCCCAGCATTAAAAAAAACAAATGTTTATCCTCAGTGAAAGAAATACTTTTTTAAATAAACAAAGTAAGCATTATCATTATTGAAGTGAAAATTGGTACCTGATCCATAAGGGTTTCTTTCTCATTCCTCTCCACTGAAGGCGCCTGAGTTTCTCAACTGTAATTATATGTGCATTCCTATTCCTAATAAATGTATTATGAATAGAGTTTGATTTGTATCATAATGTGGTAATTTTGCATTTGGCTGGTTGATTTTGGTTATAATTTCACATAAAAACTTATTTTTTCACTTATAACACAAGTTGGAAATAATATCTCATTTGCTTAAATGATTTATATTCAAAGCAATGTAATATGTAGTGTTGGTTTTATTGAATGTTGATACTTAAAACACTGCAGTTTCTGTTTAGAATGTATGTTATATTCTGACTTCATGAGAAATTTTACATATATTTGAAATTAAAATATGTTCTGAGTAAGATACTGCTATAGGAATTATCTATTTAGATTGAGTAACTTCCAACTATAATTATTTTCTATTTTGAACTACACTGGCCTAAGTTGAAGAGTAACAGACCTTTTAAGACAGTATTAAAGATATAAAATAATTATGTTCAGAACTGTCTTTTGTAGACCTGGTTTTTATTGCTGTTCACTGCCATGCTGCCATTAGATAGTGCTTTGATTCATAGATATTTAAATACTGTATGAAACAGTATCTCAAAAATAGGAAATAATGATTAGGTTATTTGCATAATCTGATAATATTATGTAGAACAAACTAATGAGTGAGAGCACTTCTGCTGGTTACTGTCAGAACTCAACTATTTTTAGAAGCTTCAAAATCTTGAAGTTGTTTTTATGTCTAATCTCTCCAGCAATCCCAGGAAAATATGTGAGTAAATATTTTGGAAAGTGTGTTTCTTTAGCCTAAATTGTCTTCTACATGAAAACAGTCATTCTATCCAGAGCCAAGAATCCAGGGTAGATAGTAAATGCAGTCATAATTCTGTAGCATCTTAATGTTATTATTTAACCTGAATCTATTTTGTTTTCATGACAGATTTAAATCTCCACTTGGAGAAAACTGAGCAAGCAGTATATATACCCAGTCATTTTCATTTGAATAAGTTAAATAAGTTTTCTGTAGTTTAACAAGGGAATTTGAGGTTCAAGTACTTATTTCTGAATTTGGGATGTAGCATTGGTTAGATTTTTTAGAACTTATCTTATGTATTATTGGTAACATTGCCAATAAAGTTGAGCACACAAGCTAAAATAGGTCATATTCAGGCTTGGCAAAGCTACAAGTAGGGACAGAGTCTCAACTTGGAACAAACAGGAAGAAGATGGCCATGAATTGCAGCATATTTTGAAAGTTGAAATATATTTTAAGCACAAGTGGTAAGAAGCTAAAATTTTCATTTCTGTGTGACATAATCTGGGAGTAATGGCAAAACCTAATTTTTTCTTAATAACAGAACTACTAGGAAAACTGTGCAATTGTAGGATCCTAGAATTGGAAGGGGTTTATTGGTGTTTGGATGCTAGTCAAACCCCCACATCCTATAGAACACCCTTCAAGAACATCCTTGAAAGTGGTCATCCATTGTGTTATTTCTATTTAAGCAAATATCCCACTTAGGGTCTTTGAAATGGCTTTGTAAGTTAGACTAGAGTCAGTTACCATTCCTTTCAT
>NW_004524592.1:16357226-16365226 GCF_000260255.1 Octodon degus | reverse complement strand
CCGTACAAATGCCTCAAGCTTATCCTTCATAGCAGAGTAATACTCTATTTTGTATAATCAATGTCTTTATCTGTTCAACTTTTGACTATCTCACTGTCTTGTAATTTAAGAAATAGGTACATGGTTTCAATGAAATTAAGTCCTAGAATGATAAAAGAAAAAAAGGGCATAAAGTTGTTACAACCAAAGTTTTTTCATAGGCTTGAAAGATAATTGTCACCTTTTTCAAAAAGGGAAGAACAGAAATCTTGACCATTAATAATTTGAACATATGGGAGTGATTCATAACTAATAATGGTTTATTTGCTGTTCATACACATTAAAAAATTTGAAAATCATGTTCATTTGTCATCTACTTAAAATGGCAGGGGGTGAGGGGTTGAACAATGTCATCTTCTAGGTCCACCTCCTGCATCTGGAGTTTTCAGTGGTGAACACAAGTACAATCTCAGCAAGAGAAAGTATGTTTGTTCACAGTCTAGTGAAGTTAGACACCCTGGGTGCATAGCTAGCTGAGAGGACCTCATTAATCCAACAGAACCCCTTGAATACTGTCAATTGTGAATTGATGCCAACACTGGTGGTAAAATGACCTGTAAGATGAGTAAGGGAAGTTTTCACAGTCAGCTTCATCACAACAACCACATTTGCAATCTTTAGGTACCAGGATTGTGTGGATTTATGAGGGTTAATATCACGATCCATCGGAATCAAGAGCAAGGATGTATTGTATTGGATGACGTGGAATTTCCTCTTACTAAATGTACATTTCAATGACTAGAACTTTAAAGGAATATGCAAAAAATGCTGACAATTCTCAAAGTTCAGTTGTTAGAAGGTGATAGTGTGTGATAATTTTATGTGCAATGCAGCCAGTGTTCTGAAAACATACTTCAAAGACCCAGAGTAAAATTTACCAAGCTCAGTCTCATACCTAACACCAGGTTTCCATCTACACGTCTTCAGGTGCTAGGCACAGGCGTGGTACATTTCTGATTTCATAAAGAACTCAGTGCAAATCCTTCTATGAGCTGCTCTGCAGAATGGAAAAGACTTCCAATTGGACAGGAAGCCATTGATTTTTAAAGCCATCTTTTTACTTTTAAGAGTAGATGTACTGAAGGGAAGGGACACTTGTCACACATCTGCCTGTACACAGTACAGTATACTCCGATTAAGATATAGCTAAGATCTACCAGCCAGGAATCAAACAGTTATGTATTAGACCTAAAGTATGAATAGTGTACATCATGAGGAATGGATTGAGCTCTGTAAAAGATCAAGTAGAGACATCAGGGAAGGGTCAACATCAATGAGTGTATTATTATTGCCCCACCTCCACTGGCCAAAAAATCTTCATTACATATAACTTAAGATATTAAATTTCCAATGGGGTTATAAGTATGTGCCACCAGCCCCTGTTCCTTCCTTGCTTCCTTCTTTCCTTCCTTGCTTCCTTCTTTCCTTCTTTACTTCCTTCTTTCCTTCTTTCTTCTTTCTTTCCTTCCTTCCTTCTTTCTTTCCTTTCTTCCTTTCCTACCTTCCATTATTTATGCTAGTGGGGATTGAGTCCAGCGCCTTCATACTGAGTTATATCCCCAGTCCTTTTTACTTTTAGTTTGAAACAGAATCTTTCTAAATTCACAAAAGTAACCTTGAATTTTCAGTTTTCCTTTTGTATCATCACAAGTATTTAGGATTACAGGCCTGTACCACTGTACTCAGGATATTATTTTACTTTATTTTTAATATTGGAGATTGGACCTAGGGCCTGGTGCATATTAGGCAAGCACGCTTACCACTAAGCTACACCACCCAGCTTCAACCTAAATCTGTAGATGAAATTGGTCAAAAACCAAAGGAGGCTGGCCAAATAGCTCAGCAAGTGGCAGGGGGTTCAATCCCGAGGCCTGCCATGCAGGCCCCGCCCCTGGGGCACTCTGAGAAGACAATTGAGACTGGATGTGGTGGTGTGTGCCTGTAATCCCAGCTCTTGGATTTTTTTTTTTTTTTTTTTTTTTTTTGCGGCCTCAAGATGCCTTCAGGGCAGGTCTGGTTTGGCTTGAGGATCTGGGGATAGAACCACAGCTTGACTGAGCCTGACTGCTTTGCTTAAGCAGGCACTTAAACCACTGCTAATGGGCAGGCCCGCAGCTCTTGGGAGGCTGTAAACAGGCAGATTACTACGAGTCTGATCTAGTAGAGCCCTGAACACCCTGTAGATCCTTCCCTAAAATACAAAAAAAAAAAAAAAAAAAAAAGAAAAAGAAAAAGTTATCAGCACATAAATACAGTAGTTTGGTCAAAAAGCTGAAATTTCAAGTTCTTTATACCATTACATGTGTAAAAATAGGACATTTGTCGATTTACTGAGGAAGTTCCAATGTTTTTACAACCATGTAACAAGCTTACAACAAAGTCAGTTTTGTGAGAAGTGCAATTCCATGAAGTTACATGTACCAAAAAATGCATAAAGATTGATTAAAGTTCTCTAAAAATCTTTATGTTTTACCAGGCTTCTGGCTAATGTGATCCTGAATACAACTGGGAATTCATTAATTCCTTCTTCCAAAATCTGCTTTCTACTCTTTTTTTTTTTTTTTTTATCTCTATGGGAAATGTGATTTTTGGGAATTTCAACTTTCAGAATTTCAACATAGAAAATTATAATATTTAGAAATTGGGGCTGGGGAGATAACTTGGCAGTCCAAGGGCCTACCTGGCAAACGCAGTGACCCAAGTTCCATCCCCAGTACCCCATGCTCTACCCTGCCAGCCACCAAAACTGGGCATAGTGGTGCACTCCAGACAGGAGGATCACTATACGTCCAAGCTGCATAACAAGATCTTGTACCAAATAAATAAATAAAATTTTTTTAAGAGTTGTGATTTGGTATTTAAAATTTGTTTTGTTGTTTTTAAATTTGTAGTGTGTGGGCTGGCCAGATAGTTCACAGAATTAAAGTGCCTGCCCCTGTGGCATGCTGAGACAGTGATTGAGACTGGGCCTGGTGATGCACACTTATAATTCCAGTGCTTGGGAGGCTGAAAACAGGAGGATCACTATGAGTCTGATCTGTGTAGTGAGACCCTGTACTAAATAAAATAAAAATTTAATAATAATTTTAAAAAGAATTGTGATATGACAATTTTAGACATTAGAGATTTAAATCATTTAGGATTTTACCATTTGGAATTATCACATTTGTTTTGTTTTGTTTTGTTTTCCCCCAGAACCAGGGAATTTGCCAGGCAAGCACTTGCTCTACTGAGCTATTTTCCCGGCTGGAATTATCACATTTGTGACTGTGTATTTTTGAATTAAGATTGGCATCAGGATTGAAATCCAAAAGCCTGATTTATCTCCACTTCTTTCTATTCCCCTGCCATCCTGACATCACTTTCCTATCTGTGCTAACTTTTATTTCTTTTGGCAGGGACCTGCCTTGAGCATGCCTGTCCATTAACTTCAATAAATGTACCTTTGTTTTCTTTCACCACTGGATGTACACTTGTGATTCTTTGCTTGCCATACACACAAATCTGGGATCTAGCTTTCAGATTCATCAACATGGTATCATTTCTTGGTGAGTTAGACAACAGATAGCAGACAAAAACACTAGCTGTGATACAAAAAGCTTTGGCCTTTGCAGGAGGCAGGAGGGCTCCTCAACATTGGTTGTGTTTGTGTTTGTGTGTGCCCTCATGTGCTGTTGGTCCTTGATGAATGGGAATTGCTTTGCACTGGCTGTAATTTCCCACGTTTCCACTGGGAGAAGAGAGATCTTGGCTTGATGTTTCACTTGAGACCAAAAGGCCTGGTCCATCTTATTTGGGAGGTGGGTCTTTTTCCTCAGACTGTGTGGACTTAAATGTCCACTTGAGTAATATTTGTTTATGGGACCTGGTTAAAGTCTGTGAGCTCACACTGAGTAGTTTTACCCTTTTAAGGTTTGCTCTCTCTCTGTTTCTATGTCTCTTTCTCTGTCTTAATCTCTCTTTTTTTTTTTTTCTGTATTTTAGGGAAGGGGGTCTACAGGGTGTTCAGGGTCTCACTGCTAGATCGGACTTGTAGTGATCTGCCTGTTTACAGCCTCGGGATTACAGGCGTACACCACCATGCCCAGTCTCAGTTGCCTTCTCAGTGTGCCCCGGGGGTGGGCCGGCAGCCGGCCCAGGGATTGACCTGGCCCCGGTGCCTGCTTGCCAGTACTTGATCGGCCCTTTATCTTACCTTTTTTTTTGTAAGTTTATTTTATTTTTATTTATTTATTTTGTGTGTGTGTGTGTGTGTGTGTGTGTGGCCAGCTCAGCCCACCAGGGGGCGCGGCCAGGGGGCACGGCTGGCTGGCATGTGGTGCTGGGGGATTGAACCGCGGTCGACTGTGCTTTGCTAAGCTTGTTCTAAGTAGGTGCCTCAGACCACTGAGCCATCTCACCAGCCCACCAGCCCCTATAGTACTTTTTAAATTAATCTTTTTCTTTTTTTTTTTTTTCGGAATTGGGGATTAAACTATGGCTCTTGCACTTCTAAGTCAAGCACTTACTCTACTGAGACATCTCTCCGGCCCTTAAATTAATCTTATTGGTACTCTTTTATATACATAATGATCCCATTTATCATATGGACTTTGTATCTGTGTATAATATGCATTGATTTTTTTCTGCCCATCCCCCTTCTTATTTACAAAAGCATTGTTTCCATTATTTTCCTTCTGTTATATTTCTTCCTTGTCCCTTCCCTCCCTTCCTCCTCTCCCCTCCCTTGTTCTATTTCCCATTTGAACATTTTTTCCTACTACCTAATATCAATAATCCATGTTTGTCCTTATTTACACTTTTGGTTTCTCATAGAAGAGAAACAATATAACATACAGACATACATATGTGTCTAACTTATTTCACTTAAAATACAGTTTCAAGATGCATTCATTGGGGCTGGGGAGATATCTCAGTAGAATAAGTGCTTGCTTGGCAAGCACCAGGGCCTGAGTTCAATCCCCGGTTCTGCAAAAAACAAAAAACAAAAGAAAAAAAATAAACCAAAGATACATTCATTTACCTAAAAATGTCTAAGATGTATCCTTCTTTATGATGCAGAGTAGTACTCCATCATATATGAAAATCATATTTTCTTTATCCATTTATCTTTTGATGGGTATGTGGGCTATCTCCAAGATTTAGATAACAGAAATTGTGCTTCTGGGTATGGTCGTGCATGCCTGTGATTCCAGCACTTGTGAGACTGAGGCAGGAGGATTGACATGAGTTTGAGACTAACCTAGACTACATTGTTAAAGACTAGCCTGACCTGATAGCCTGGTGGCACGGTGGACAGAGGAGAGAACAAACCGTTGGAAACAGCAAGAATATGAGCTATTATTTCCCTAGAGGAACTGCAGAGCCAGCAGTTCATGAGTGGGGTAAGCCAGCACTGTTCTAAGAAATGCATTTACTGCATTTCTCAAATGATCAGTAAATGATGTTGAATCTTTTTTCATATATTTATTTGTTCTTTGTACTTTATCAGAGAAATAGCTATTCATTAATAATGCCCATTATTTAATTGGGTCCTTAAATTTGAGGGTTGTGATTTTTTTTTTTTTTTTTTAGTTTTTATATATCTTAGAGGAACAGCTAGTAAAAGTTTTTCCCTATTCTGTGGGTTATCTCTTCACTCTGTTGGTAGTTTCTTTTGCTGTACAAAGGCTTTTTAATATGAAGAGATCCCAGTTGTTGATTCTTTGTAATGTTTGTTGTACAATCATAGTTTTGTTAATAAAGTCTTTGCCTACATGTAAGTTTTGAAGAGTTCTACTTATTGTATCTTCCAGCAGATTTAGTGTTTCTGTTTTAATGTTTAAATCTTTGATCTGTTTTGATTCTTAGTTTAGTGCAGGTGACAGACATGGTTCTAGGTTTAATCTTTGGCATGTGGAAGAACAGATTTCTTCCACCATTAAAGAGGCTATCTTTCTTACAGTGAAGGTGTTTGGTGCCTTTGTCAATGATAAATTGGCTGAGTGTGGTTAGAGTTGCTTCTGCATCTTCTGTCCTGGTCCATTAATCGTTGTGTCTGTTTTTTTGTTTGGTACCATACTATTTTTAGCACAATAGTTTGTAGTATAATTTCCAGTCAGAGATTGTGATGCCCCTTGCTTTGCCTTTGTTGCCTAGAATTGATTATACTATTTTAGGTCTCTTCTGATCCCATCTGAAATTTAGAATTGTTTTCTCTAGTTCTGTAAATTATGGTATTGGTATTTTGATCAGTATTGCATTAATTTCATGTAACAGTTTTGCCAGTATGTCCATTTTGATTATAGTGGTTTTTCCTATCCAAGAGCAAAGGACACCTTTCAATTTTCTGATATCCTTTTCAATATACTTTTTCAGAATAGTTTCAGTGTAAAGGCATTTTACTTCCTTTGGTAGATTGACTCCTAAGTATTTCATTTTTCTTGATGTAATTGTGAATTTGTTTCTCTAATTTCTCTCTCAGTGTGTTTGTTATTTGCTTACAGAAATGCTATTGATTATTGAGTGTTGACTTTGTATTCTACTTTGTTGTGAGAGACCTGACTCTGTGATCAGCTACAGAGACAGAGGTTTGTTGACCTCTACCTTGGGCATGGGAGAGGGGTGGAAGCCTGCTCCCTCCCTTTGTTATGTGTAGGAATGCTGGCACTAACAATACTCCTGGTGCAGGACAAGAACAGCAGAGGACCAAACAAAGAAAATTACATATTCAATGTAAGGGTCTTAGGTTCCTTGTTACTCATTTATAATTTCTTTTTTATTTTATGGAAAAAGGTAAAACAAAATTTTGTAACAAAATCAAAAAAGAATAACAAGTTAATTCATCACATGTAGTTATCTTTAAAGTAGTTGCTCAGGGTAAAGTTAAGAGTTTAAAAATGTCTCCAATCAAGATTAACACAAACCTTCCTTTTTTAATGAACTGAGACACTAATAATATAACTGAATTGTATCTTTACTTTTTCCCTGTTATCTTTTCCTCTTTCACCCATCCTGATTTGTTTTTCCTTTTAAACAATTACTTCCCATTTCACAATAACTACTATATATTTTAGACTTTATTTACTTTTTCATTTTCTTGCACTGGGGAGAAAATACAATTTTTATACATGTGAGTCTGATTTATTTCACTTATGAGTATGGTCTCAAGTTGTACCCACTTAGGTATAACAGTCTCATGCTTGGGTCAGTGAGCTAACTCAGCAGATTAAGCACCTGCTTAGGCAAGTGCAAGGGCCAGGCTTCAAACTCTGTACCACATGCTGTGCCAGTGCCACCCCCAGGTGTACTGAGCCAGCCACCCACACCGAGTGTTGTGACACATGCCTATAATTCCAGCACTGAGGAGGTTGAAAACAGAAGGATAACTGTGAGTCTGAGCTGCATAGTGGGATCCTGTACCAAATGCATTTTAATTTTTTTTTTTTTTTTGCAAAACAAGGGATTGAACTCAGGACTTCACACTTGCCAGGCAGATGCTTACACCACTGAGCTATATCCCTGGCCCCCTTAGAGTTTTTTTATTTTTATTTATTTATTTATTTATTTTGTGGAACTGGGGATTGAACTCAGGTCCTCGCACTTGCCAGGGAAGCGCTTATTCCACTGAGCCATCTCCCCGGCCCTACCAAATGCATTTTTTTTTTCCAAATGCATTTTAAAAAGACCCAAGTTTATCCTTCTTTATGGCTGAGTAGTAGTCCATTGTATAAAATGACCACATCTTTTTATCTATCCCTTATTTGGTAGGCATTTGGATTGTTTCTAAGATCTAGCTATTGCAAATTGTGCAGCTACAAATATGGGTGCAAATATAACATTGTACTATGATATTTTTACTTCTGGGAAAATACACAGAAGGAGAATAGCTGGGTCAAATGGGACCTTTAATCCTATTTATTTATTTATTTATTTGGTGGAACCGGGGATTGAACTCAGGCCCTTGCGCTTGCCAGGGAAGC
>NW_004524592.1:16338301-16340280 GCF_000260255.1 Octodon degus | reverse complement strand
AGATCAGACTCATAGTAATCCACTTGTTTACAGCCTCCCAACAGCTGGGATTACAGGCATGCACCACCATGCCCAGTCTCAATTGCCATCTCAGCACACCCTGGGGGCAGGGTCCACACAGCAGGTCTGGAAATCAAACCCCCAGCCCCTGTACCTGCTTGCAGGTGCTTTAATCCACTGAGTTATTTGGCCAGCCCAAGAAATACATTTAACGCAAAAAGAAATTCATTAAGAAAAAAATCAAAGGACAGATAGCAATATTTAATGCAAAGAGAACCTAAAGATGACTACATAGCTAAACTGTTTTCAAAGTGGATTTCAATCCAAAGCTGATTGAAATAAGAAGAGCATTGCATACTGGTTAATGGAGCTATTCAACAGGAGAAGATAACAATTATGCACATATATGAACCAAACTATGGTGCACCCAATTTCATAAAACAATCTCTAATGGGCATAAAAGATCAGAAAAATATAAATACAATTGTCTTATTTACTTTTCTCATTACTGAGACGAAATACCCAACACCCAAAGTTAAAGAAGGAAATATTTACCTCACAGTTCTGTAGTTTCAGTCCATAATTGGCTGGCTCCAAGGCAGGGTGGCACAGGGCTAAAGGGTAATAGTTTTGCCCTTCTGAAGACAACAAAAGCAATGAGAGTGCTAGAAAAGCCTCTTTCTGTCCCTTGTATTGCATAGAGTCTACCAGGATTAGCGAGTTGGCAATCCAATCTGTGGACTGATCCAGCAATCACCCACCCTTAATCCTGGCACCTTTAATCCCAGGATTGCATTATTATTCATTCTATCACACATTCTAGACACAGCCACCTCCAAAAACCACTCTGACTTCATGAGGTTTTGGGGGAACATCTAAACATAAACCATAACAATAATTATAGTAAATAATTTCAATGCATCATTATCACAAATAGATCACCTAAACAAACAAATGAACAAAATCAACAAAAAAATGTCAGAGTTATACTAAGCCTCCAAACAAACATTCTTAGTGGATATACAGTGTTCCACCAAACAACAGAATACACATTCATTTTGGCCACACGTGGTGTGGTACTTTCTCCAAAACAGACACATACTAGCTAATAAAGCATGCCTACATAAATGCAAAAGAATTGAAATTTTACCATGCGTATTATCAGATCACAATGCAATGAAACTAGAAATCAATGGGAAAAGAAGTGACAGAAACTATGCAAAGATGGAAATTAAATAACATAACTGTGAATAATCAATAAGTCACAAAGGAAATAAAGGAAGAAATAGTAGGCCTTGGGCTGGGAGATAGCTCAGTGGAATAAGTGCTTGCCTGGCAAGAGCAAGGTCCTGAGTTTGATCCCTGGTACAAGAAAGAAAGAACGAACGAACGAAAGAAAGAAAGAAAGAAAGAAAGAAGGAAAGAAAGAAAGAAAGAAAGAAAGAAAGAAAGAAAGAAAGAAAGAAAGAAATTCCTAGAATTAAACAATTATACTAGTATAACATACCACAACTTATAGGATACAATGAAAGCTATCCTGATAGGAAAGCTTATAATAATAAATGCACATATCAGAAAAGCAGAACAAGTACAAATGAATAACTTAATGATACATCTCAAGGCCTTAGTAAAATAAGAACAATCCAAGTATAGAACTTATACAAGGAAAGAAATGATAAAAATTTGAGCAGAAATTAATAAAATGGAGACTATTAATCAAAAAGCTGGTTCTGTGAAAGAATAAATAAAATAGACAACCCTTTAGCCAATCTTACCAGACAAGGTTGGACTCATTAAGGGTGGGATGGCCATAGACTAGCCAATCTTACCAAAAGGAAAGAAAAAGAAAACAAACACCAATTAAGGCAATTAGAGGGCTGGAGAGATGGCTCAGTGGTTTAAAGCACCTACTTGGAACAAGCTTGGCAAAGCACAGGGACTACGGTTCAATCCCCCAGCACCACATGCCAGCCAGCCCC
>NW_004524592.1:16333789-16336826 GCF_000260255.1 Octodon degus | reverse complement strand
CTCCATGCCCAAGACCAGGAGGTCATCATTGCTCGTGCCACCGTCCTGTCCTCACTTTGTAGAGAAACTGTTGGTCCTTGCCTGCTGCCCATGAGCCTCTCTGAGACCTTAGGCTTGGCCCTACTTTATTTTATGGTTTGTTTGTTTTTTTTTTTTAATTTTTATTTATTTATTTGTGTGGGGGGGGGGGCCAGCTCAGCCCAGCAGGGGGGGGGGGGGGGGGGGGGGGGGGGGGGGGGGGGGGGGGGGGGGGGGGGGGGGGTGCTGGGGGATTGAACCGTGGTCCCTGTGCTTTGCTAAGCTTGTTCTAAGTAGGTGCTTTAGACCACTGAGCCATCTCACCAGCCCCTAGATCTACTTTTATAATGAACATAGAAGCAAAAATCATTAACAAGATATTGACAGACAGAATGCAACAAATTGAAAAGATCATGCCCTACAACCACATAGACTTTATTACTGGAATGCAAGGATGGTCCAACATATATAAATCAATAAATATAATTAATCATATAAATAGAAGCAAGGACTAAAATCACATGATCATTTCAATAGATATAGAAAAAGTCATTGACAAAATGCAACATGTATTCGTAATAAAAACCCTAAAAAAAGTGGAAATAGAGGTCTTTTTCTTCATATGGTCAAAGTCATTTATCACCAACCTATTGCCAACATCATATGAAATGGGGAAAAACTGAAAGCCTTTCCTCTAAAATCAAGAAAAAAGACTATTATCACCACTCCTGTCAGCATTAGCCAGAGAAATCAGACAAGAGAAAGAAATAAAAGAGATATGCATAAGAAAGGATGAAGTAAAATATGTTCACTTTCAACTGAAGTTTTTTTTTTTTAATGCAATAGTCTACCTGTTTGAAGTACTTGAAATGTTTGCTTTATTTTATCCTGACTCTTTGCAGAGTATTTCTACCATTTAAATCCAGTTTCTTCATTTGTTCTGTACAAATTCTTGTAGTATATATCCTCTTTTCTCTCTCTCTCTCTCTCTCTCTCTCGTTACAAATCAGTAGATTGAGAGACAGCACAGGAATGTCTTGGCCATGAAGCCAAATGCCCCAATTCAAGTTTTTAACCACTCCCAACAGGGCCCTCCCTCTGTCCCTTTGTGTCCTGACCTATCCTGTACTAGTGACATTCTCTAATAGTATACCACGGTTTCGTCCATGGTATGCTGACTCTGGAAAAGTCTGCACACATGTAGAATTCCACTTTCAGGAGCAACACACAGGAACCACCCCCAGAATCTAGTAGGTCGTGCGGAGCATCTATGCAAAGCCCACTGCGAACTCTGCTTAAATGCAGTCACTACCCAGGCTAGGTCAGGTGACATCTTGAAAGAGACCCAGGGTCTACAATTCACTGGGTTCCTGTCATTCGGCTTCAACCACACAGGATTTGTTGTCAGCCTCTGCTCAGGTTGGGACGAGAGCGGGAGCCAATCAGCGGGACTCTAAGAACTGTCCTATCAGGTGAGCTGTAGTAAGAGGGCTCTTTCCGCGTCTCGGTGCTGAAGTCTGAGTCCTGAGCGCGTCCCTAGTGTCCAACCGGCTGACCTCCTCCCTCGGTGAATGTTGCCACCTACGAGCTGCGTGGGAAACAGTCTGGGAGACCCTGACGCCACGCAATGGTAACGATGTGGGATGGGTGCGCTGCCATGGGATGGGAAGAGGGTGAGGTCGGGATAGAAAGGTAGGAGCCAGCTGAGGGGGACTGGAGTTCCAGGGTCAGCTCACCAACTCCTGAGTCGGAGCCCCTCCTGGTCTCGCGGACTGCTTCACTCTGTCCCTCCGTCTTCAATTGCTGGAAAGCATGCTAGTCCGATGGGATGCTGCAGGTAGCCCTCTCTTCCCTGCTGCCCTAGGAGAGATTTGAGAAAATGCCACAGGCACTGATGCTGGCTGGTGCACAGTTCATACATTTATATCATAATCTATACCACCCACACTAACGCCAGCAACGAGCACTGGTTCATTTCTCTTAGCTGGCTAACTCTAGACTTTTTCTAATTTGATTTACTTACAATGAAACACAGTTGCTTATTTTCAATTTTTTTGTCTTTTTGATTGATTTTTATGCCTTTTTTTTTTCATTTCACCAAGCTCTTCTGTACATTTTTGACGCATGACACTTGACCATATTTTCTTTACTATCCCAAAATACCGTTATTCTTTTCTGCATTTTTAGCTTTATTTTATAATTTTCTGGAAGCTGTCTGGATTATACCTTTGAAAGATTGTGATGCAAAAATCAGATTCACTTGACCCATATAATGAATGAGCAGTATTACTACCATGAAGGAATGATCAGTAATCTCTTCCTCCTGATTTGTACTGTGGCCTTATCCAATCTGTTTTTAGTAAAACAGAAGTAATTTCTTACAAATTTTATGTCTAGATGTTGTCTAAAATTCAGACTTCAATGCATAGCATGTTCCACACAAGGAGAGTGGATGCTTCTCTCCTTTTTGTTACTTCTCCTGAAGGTAGATTTTTATCTAGGCATAGTAAAAAAAACAAAAACAAAAACAAAAAAAAAAAACCTTATGTCAATAAAAGAATAAGATATATAAAATTAGAAGAAAAAATAAAATGTTTATTGGAAAAGGAAGAGAAAGATGGAACAAAATCACTTTACTGGAAAAAGGCAGATAAGCAACTAGGGAGTCCAGAGCCAGATCTAGGGGTCTTTGTTCTAAACCTGTTTTATTACTTGGCAAGAAAGACGCTCTCCCCCTTGAGAGTTGTTATAATTTGATTGGCTGTTCTGGGCTCTGAGACACCTGATTTGGCCAGTGTCCCTTCCACTGCTTATGTTTTGGCGGAACCAGGGATTGAACTCAGGCCCTTGTGCTTGCCAGGGAAGCACTTATTCCACTGCGCCATCTCCCCAGCCTCCACTGCTTATGTGTACATTCTTGGATAAGCACTTTTTAGTATCTTTGCACTGTCCAGGTGCTTATTTTGTGACATGTACAGCAGAGTGATATTCAAGGCTAGTAGAAAGGCTACGTATGTAT
>NW_004524592.1:16330029-16333604 GCF_000260255.1 Octodon degus | reverse complement strand
TGTGAGTTTTTATACTATCGCTCCCCTCCTCACTTTGTTTTCCTTGTGCTCAATTGGAGTTAGAGGAGGAGAGAATTGAGCCTTTTCAGCATTCTCTGTTTTTTCTTAGCTGTTTGTTGTGAACTCTTCATTTGCCAGGAACCCCACTGAGGCCTTTCAGCTTTCCCTGCCTGCCCCTAACTCCCTACATATTCTCCCTTTATTTGAGATCCGAAAAATATAGCACTGTTGTTTGTTTTTCAGGAGGGATTTTAGAAGATCATCAAACTTACACTTAATTGACTGGTATTAAGTCTATGACTATTCAAGATGTAATTTGGAGAATTTGTAGCACATTACATCATCATATCCAAGACTAAATTACTCACCATGTATTTACCTCATCTCCAATTTTATATTAATGTACTTGTAGTTTACTCTTTGAAGACTTTTAATGAAGTAATGTATAATTTTATGAAGTTGGATATGTAAATGCACAGTGATGTATGAGATCAGGTCTCAGCATGAAGTCTTTATTGTTTAGTGGAAGGTGAGAAGTTACTTTCTGTAGTAAAACATTGGGACAGACTGAATGAGGAAACGAATAAGCATGTAGTTCTCTTTTTTTTAATTTTTTTTAATTTTATTTATGTGTGTGTGTGTGTGTGTGTGTGTGTGTGGCCAGCTCAGCCCACCAGGGGGCGGGGCTGGCTGGCATGTGGTGCTGGGGGATCAAACCGCGGTCCCTGATGCCTTGCCAAGCTTGTTCCAAGTAGGTGCCTTAGACCACTGAGCCATCTCTCCAGCCCCTAAGCTTGTTCTAAATAGGTGCTTTAGACCACTGAGCCATCTCACCAGCCCCCCCATGTAGTTTTCTTTTAAAGCAAATATTTCAAATATTTATAAAAATGTTAAAGAAAGTCAATTTTTAAGTTAAATCCATTTTAAAATGTACTATTTTCTAAAGTGTGAATTATATTCATATGTCATAGATCTATACCTACAATTTTTGATTCTAGTAATAGAAATTTTAAAGTTTTAACTTCTAACATGGTAAGAACTGGTGGCTTAATAAATGAACAAATGACCAGTAACTTTTTTTGTAGTGAATGTATATTGACTTTAAGAGCTACACAGGGGATCTTTTTTTCTCTTTCTTTCTTTCTTTCTTTCTTTCTTTCTTTCTTTCTTTCTTTCTTTCTTTCTTTCTTTCCTTCCTTCCTTCCTTCTTTCTTTCTTTCTCATGAGTTTTAGGACAGGATGTGTAGGGTCTCACTATGAAGATCGGACTCATAGTGATTCTCCTGTTTTCAGCTTCCCAAGCACTGGGATTACAGGCACACGTCACCACACTCCGTTTCAGTTGCCATCTCAGTGCAATCAAACCCTGGCCACTGCATTCTGCCAAAGCAAGCACTTTAATCTGTTGAGATATCTGGCTGGCCCCAGGAGATTTTTCTTTTTTCATATTAATTTTATTGAGAAACATCAATGAGACAGTTTCAAAACCTATTAATAAGACAGTTTCAATAATTAATACATTGCATATTGTTATCTTCTTAGTGGTTATTCATAGTACAAGATGCAGACATGATATCCTGTCCAAATACTATTAGTACAAGATTTTTCTTTTGTAATTTGTATTTTTATTGGAAATCATTGGGCTTTATTATATTGAGATAATTTATTGAATATTATTACTATGAGAATCACTATAGTAATATATATTTTCCAGTTGATCTTGTGTTTGGTAGCATAGGTGTCCCTGTCATTGTTCTAAAATGTTACATCTTCATTACTCCTTCATTGGTAGTAATTTTTTTTCTCTTTCACTTGAAATATTATGTCATTTGCTTCTATTTTCCTACTTTATAACACCACATATGAAGTTTGGTTTCATGTGACTGAATAGTACTGACAGTGAATATACTTGTTGTGGATTTAATATAATGCCTGCACTATGTGTCTGTTTTGAATCCCATGTGCTAATTTTATAGGCTATTTGCTTTATTTTGTTATTAATCTTTAAATTTTTTTTCTTTAAACACCTTTAGGAAGCAATAGAAATTGAATTTTGTAAAATATATATGCCAAGATTCATATAATAACTTTGTTGCCATTAACAATGAATTTTATAAAGAGTTTCATATGCTAAAATATCCTTATCTTTAATGAACTAAATACCATTTAATTATGAGTGTGTGTGTGTGTGTGTGTGTGTGTGTGTGTGTATGTGTGTGTGTACATGGTCCTGATTGAATCCAGGACATCATCCAGGGGAGGCACTTACGCTATCAGTTAGCTAGTATGTTCAATTATACTCCTGTGTTTGACTAGATAATATTTTACCTTGTATGAAAAATCTAAATGACTAAGTGTACTATATCTATAATTCCCTATTTTTATAAACACTTATCTTATTTCAGGTAAAGATTGCACTAAGCTAATGAAAGATATTATAGAAAAGTTTTGCGTGTTTTTATTTTTGATTACATTCCCACGAGGCCATGCCTACCTGAATATAACTTATTTTTATTTTTTTCCCATAATTTTATTGAGAAACAAATAGCAATGATACAGTTTCAAACCAAACTGGTAGGACAGTTTCAATAATTTAACACGTTGCATGCATTCTTCCTAGTGGTTAATTGCTGTACAAGATTCAGACATGATATCATATGTACAAACACTGTTAGAACAAATCTGTCTATTCATTAAGAGAATGTAACTATATATCTATCCTAACCATTTTAAATACACAGATACAAAATGGACATTCATCTGTATCCCCTTTTTTTGTTTAGCTCTGTTATTTGAATATTATAGGTGTGTTAACTCAGCAAGATATTCTAAAAGAGTCCAGTAGTCCATAATAGTATCGGGTCTTCCGCTTGACTGGCAATGTCAGAAATTGTTGACCTGAGTTCCCTACAACTCAACATAACAGCATGGCTTTACTTCTTATATTTCATTTTTATACTTTTCTGCTGGATGGTTAAGACCAAGATAAAGTAAGACCTATGGAACAAAATTTTGGTTGTAGATTTTGGGTCTGATAAGGTCAGTGAAATCTCCTCAGGATTTATCCTGAGATCCTGTACCTCAGATTGTAGATCCTTTGTCAGTGTCAGCCATGTGGATGAGTCATGGCATAACTTATTTTTATTATAGTACTTTTTACTGATGTGGTTTAGTAATATATAACAAATACATTCTTCATTATAAAGTGACACAAATGCCTGCCACATCTTGATAAATATCTTAAAAGTGTCAAAGAATCCTTTGTAAACCCACTGGGAGATGAACTTACAATGGAAAGTTGTTTTTTTTTAATTTTAGTGGAATAAAAAACAATAATAAGGGGCTGGGGAGATAACTCAGTAGAATACGTGCTTCCCTGGCAAGTGCAAGGGTCTGAGTTCAATCCCTGGTTCTGCCAGAAAATAAAAAATAAAAATAAAAAAACAATAATAAAACTGAGTTTCAAAATGGGTTGGTACAAAATGATAGGAATTCAACAATGGTTGCTATATTGTATATTGTTGTCTTCAAATTAGTTGTTCAGATTACCAGACATAAGCATGCAAAATTGGTTT
>NW_004524592.1:16328839-16329899 GCF_000260255.1 Octodon degus | reverse complement strand
TATATATATATATATATATATTTCTTTTTCCCTTCTTTGTTTCTTTTCTCCTTTCCCTCATCCCAGTTGTTCCTTCCCTTTGAACAATTTCTTTCCATTTCACAGTATCTATTGCACCTTTCAGATTTTATTTACTCTTTCAGATTCTTATACTAGAGAGACAAATATGAAATTTTCAAATGAGGATCTGATTTGTTTCACTTACAAGTATGGTCTCCGGTTGCATCCATTTTCCTATAAAAGTCTCAAGTTTATCTTTTTTGTAACTCAGTAATACTTCATTTTATAAAAATACTACATCTCTTTTACGCATTCCTTCGTTGATGGGCATTTGGGTTTTTTCCAAGATTTAGCTATTACAAATTGTGCTTCTATAAACATGGGTGCACATATATTGCTGTGGTATGATGTTTTCATCTCTTTTGGAAAAATTCCCAGAAGGGGAATAGCTGGGTTGACTGGGACCTCTAATCCTAGTTTTTTGAGGAATCGTCACACTGATTTCTGTAGTGGTTGAACCAGTCTGCACTACTACCAACAGTGGAGAAGTGTTCCTTTTTTCCCACAGCCCCGCCAGCACTTGTTATTAGTTGACTTCTTGATGATAGCTAGGCTTTTGTGGAGAGATGAAATCTCAGTGGTGTTTTAATTTCCATTTCTCAAATGACGAATAATGTTGAACATTTTTTCATATATTTATTTGCCATTTGTATTTCTTCATCTGAGATGTGTACTCATCTCAAATGCCCATTTTCTGATTGGGTCTTTGAATTTTGGGGGCCTGATTTTTATAATTCTTTTTATGTTCTAGATAGAAGTCCTTTGTCTGAGGGACAGTTGACTAAAATGTTTCCCTAATTACTAGGCTTTTTTTTTTTAACTCTGTTGATGATTTCTTTTGACATGCAGAAACTGTTTGAAAGATAAGATCCCAGTTGTTGATTCTTTGAAGTATTTCCTGTGCAGTTTGATTTTTGCTCATGAACTCTCTGCCTACCCCTATGTCTTCAAGATTTCTTTCTTTCTTTCTTTCTTTCTTTCTTTCTTTCTTTCTTTCTTT
>NW_004524592.1:16326982-16327659 GCF_000260255.1 Octodon degus | reverse complement strand
AGTAGTTTTATTTTTGTGTGTGTGTGTGTGTATGTTTTTTTTGTTTTTGTTTTTGTTTTTGGCGGAACCGGGGATTGAACTCAGGGCCCTGTGCTTGCCAGGCAAGCACTTATTCTACTGAGCCATCTCCCCGGCCCCGAAAGTAGTTTTATTTTAAACTTCTATTCATTATACTAAATTTGTCACCAAATTGAATAGATTTCCAAATTTATTTCTTGAAAACAAGTATTTAATTTACTGTATTAAGTATTTAATTTACTGCAGTTTTCATATTGATTTGGAATACAGATCACTGGTTGAGCATTTGCTTCATGTGCTGATTGTTTCTTTCTTTTCTTTTTTATAATTTCAACAAATAAAGTGTTTAATGAAAAACTGGTATACAATGGACTCATCTCTAAAAAAAAGTCTTAATTACAAGCTGAGGAGCTGAAGTATTTCCTTTCATTAAGTGTAGATCTTACAAAACATTCTTTATGGTGCTGCTGTAGTCAAACGACGTCCAGGACACAATGAAACATAGGTGAGCCCCACTCTTCAGTCGTATTCGAAAAAGTGAATGTGTTTACTTGCTTGTTGAGTCTTTTCCAGTCTAATCTTTTCAGCTTTTGTGATTACCTTCTCCGTGCCTCTCTTCTTCTCCCGCAGCTGGTTGAGCTTGGCTTGTCTATCTACCA
>NW_004524592.1:16325395-16326491 GCF_000260255.1 Octodon degus | reverse complement strand
GGGGGGGGCAGCTCAGCCCACCAGGGGCGGTGCTGGGGGATTGAACCGCGGTCCCTGTGCTTTGCTTAGTTTAGCTTGTTCTAAGTAGGTGCTTTAGACCACTGAGCCATCTCACCAGCCCCCCCCAATTGTTTCTTATACCCACCCTTAGAAAGCACATGAGATTTTAAAAAAACTGTTCTTGCAGTGTAATTTCTTCTTTTTATTAGCAGCAATATGATGTTTATGTTTTATAATTGAAGATTTTCTGTTTCCTAACAAAATGAATTTTAATAGTCACCTGTTTGTTTGGAAAAACATTTTTTGTATTTTATAGACATTTGAAATTTATCTAATATGTAGTATTTCAATATTATTAGGATCAAATAAATAATTCTTATATTGCACTTCTAAAGTCTGTTAAAATTTACAATTTTAGTCCACTACTTAGTATTTAGATATTTCTATCTATATCTCAGTGACATTATACTGTTTACTGTTTACATTTTAGAGAGCTTTAAAGTATATTTTTAGGACTGGGGATGTAGCTCAGTGGCTAAGCCCCTGCCTAGCAAGCGTAAGGTCCTGAGTTCAATCCCCTGTATGTGAAAAAAAAACAAAAAAAAAAATCCATTTTGATTTTATGATCTTCTTGCTTGGAAGCTGGATTTGAACTGTGCAGCACATCCCTTCATTTTCTGTGGAACAGGGAATATGTGTGGAGTGAGTACTAACAGTGCAGATTTAAAGCACATGTAAGTCAATACAGTGTAAATATTGAGAAAATCAGAGTCTCCTATAACATTTTATAAAGCAACAAAATTCAAATATAGATTTCTAAGAGCCAGCATTCACAGTACACTGTGAAGTGTGTTTTAGCCTTACCATCCGTCCCTGTCTACAGTGACTGTAACTGTGATTCTTCCTGAGTCAGTGTTAATAAAGCATGCATGACTAGTTGCTAAATTCTGGCTTAATCCCTTAATATTAGGGTCTTATTTGACTCTTAACTACCATGGTGAAAAATATGACAATTTTCTTTGAATTGATGAGGAAAAAGACAGTATAATACTCACATTTTTCTTTTTTAGTTTTTATTTATGTGTGTGTGTGTGTG
>NW_004524592.1:16305985-16324745 GCF_000260255.1 Octodon degus | reverse complement strand
CGCCCAGGCAGTGGCCAGTCATCTCAGGCTTGATCTCCACCTGGTTGCAAGTCTTGCCATTGTAGACACCCACCATGCTGCCCACCATCTCGGTCTCGACGGTGTGTCTTCACCACCTCGGGCTTCTCCGTGGGTGGTGCCTCCTTTTTGACCTTGCGCAGACGCTTCAGTAGTGAATGCTGCTTCTGCCGAAGTCAACGGTTCAGCCGCGTCCTCTGCCGAACACTATAGAGCTGCATCAGCTGTTCGTAGGATGTGTCCAGCAGCTGGTCGAGGTCCACGCCGCGGTAGGTAAACTTGCGGAAGGTTCGCTTCTTCTTTTGCTCCACTTCCGCCATCTTGCCAGGTCTTCAGAAAAGCCATTTTTTTTTTTCTTTTTAAAATTTATGTTTATTTACTTATTGGATACAGAGTCTCCCCATGCAGTTCAGACTCAGTGAACTCCCTCTCTCAGCCTCCTCAGTGCTGGGATTACAGGTGTGTGCCACCACTTCTGTTTTCAGTGTCCAGCATGGTATGAGGTACTGGGGATCAAACTCAGGTCCTCAAAGCTTGCACTGTGATCATTAATGATATTAATTTACTGTGCCTTCACTACTATTTCACATGTGTGACATAAATTAACCACATGTTCTTTTTTTAGCTTTTGCTATGCAGGCTTTCCAGGCATGGTATGTGTCCCTTTCCATGTCTTTGTGTCACAATATTGGAGTACCTGTTGTGAATGTGCCTGTCTTAGGGCTTTGTCCTGGCATATGTGATATGTTCAGTTATAGCATTTTGGTGACTATAGTCATCTCTCACTTTTTTCCATGTGAGTGTTATAGAGCCTACGATTTTCTCTGCTACATGATGTTAAATTGAGGAGAAAAGAAAGAAAGCTTCCAGACTGTGTGTAAGACTTCATTGGCCCTTTAGCCTTTTTTTTTTTGTTGTTGTTTGCTTGTTTGTTTGTTTTTGGCAGAACCAGGGATTGAACTCAAGCCCTCGTGCTTGCCAGGCAAGTACTTATTCTACTATTCTATTGAGCCATCTCCCCGGCCCCTCTTTAGTCTCAATTGTGTTCTCTTGTATCTTAGCTGTGGCCTCCTTGTTAAGGATCTTCTCTGCTGAGAAACAGAAGGTGTCTTCCATGGGTACAGTGTACCTCACTGAGGTCATCAAGCACTCAGCTCTTTCCCTGTCATTTACTCTAGTCCAATATCTGAGTATCTTTGAAGGGCCTGATATACTGTCATCATATCCTCATCATATTCATCCTCAGGATCAAGAACAGAAAGACACCACAAAAAAGTCCTATCAAACTCTTACTTCAGAGTTTTGTTGCCAGCAGTGTAATTAACAGGGGGACTTTGGCCTCTGTATTTCTGCTTTCTCTTCATTCTTCTGTTCTCTCTTCTCACTTTCCCTGCCACCTGCTCTTTTGTTTCCTTTTTTCTTCTTTAATTTTCTCATTCCTTCTCTCATTTGGGGACTTAGAAGAATGTGTTTTATAATCTTTAGAGTATGATCAAGTAACATGACATTTTATGTGTGTTTTTCTAGTTCATGTGATCTGATAGGACGTTGTTAATAGCTATAATGAGTATGACCTGTAATGCAGCATTAATTAAGTAATTTAAGTTGAGTGATGTGATTGAGCCTCAGGAAGATTCTACATAAGGGCACTTACACTTTTAGAAAAGGAGAGGACCTTGTAACGTGCTTAGTGTTTATTACACACATGACTAGATGGGTCATTAGAGGTATGGGGGTAGAGAAATTTTTTTTTGTTTTGGTTGTTTTTTGGGTTTTTTTGTTTTTGTTTTTGTTTTTTTTTTTGGTTCTGAATGCCTTCAGGGCAGGTTTGGCTGGCTTGAGTTGTGGGAATCAAACCACAGCAACCTGAGGCTGACTGCTTTGTTGAAGCAGCCACTTAAAGAACTGAGCTAAGGAGCAGGCCCCCTTGTTTCTGTTTTTTGAGAAATAGTTTTAGAAAGACAAAATCCTTAGGCACAGAGTACAATGAGGCAGTATTCAACTGGAATGTAAAGGAATCACTGATGCACAGGAAAAACCAGACAATTCACATTTAATCTTTTTTCCTATAAATCTTGTCATATGAAAATGAGTTTATAGTGTCCTCTTTTTCTCATTAGGAAATTTTAAATTTTAAATCTATGCACAGTTTAAAGGACTGCTGATCTTAACAAGCAGGGTGTTAGAAAGCAAGTATCTCATGTACAGGTAGAGTGGAGGTTTGTTCTTTCTGAGCTTGTGCCTCTGATTGCCATATGGGTTTTTCTGGAAAATGGCTTTTATCTGCAAAGATTTGTCAGAATAAGACTATAGTTTCTACATCTGAGAGTATCTGAAGGGCAAACTTAGAAAAGATTCATACATAGGAAAACTTGTACTGTAACATCATGTAACTCAGTTGTGCTCCAAATTTTCTGGTCAAGGAGATTATGGGGCCACAGAGCAATGCAATTGATAACATAGAGTGTGCCTAAGGAGAGTCACCTGGAGAGAAAACATTCTCTCAGGCTTTCACAGAGAACAAATTGGTCAAGCAATGGCCGTGACTCATCCACATGGCTGACACTGACAAAGGATCTACAAACTGCGGTACAGGGTTTCAGGATAAATCCTGAGGGGATCTGACTGACCTTATCAGATATAAAAGCTACATTTCTTTTTATATAGGTCTTGCTTTATCTTGGTCTTAACCATCCAGCAGAAAAGTATAAAAACAAGATATGTAAAGTAAAGCCATATTAATATGCTGAGCTGTGAAAGGCCCAAGTCAACAATTTCTGTGGATAGCCCACTACTATTGTGTACTGCTGGACTGTGTTGGATTGTTTTGCTGAATTCGTGCACCTATAGTATTAAGATGCCAATGGAATACCCATATCTGACAGGACTAAAAAAAAAAAGAGGATACAAAGGAAGGACCATTTTGTATCTGTATATGCAGAATAGTTTGGATAGATATACAGTTACTTTCGCTTAATTCAATGAGAAGAAAGATTTGTACTAATAGTGTTTGGACAGGATATCTTGTCTGCATCTTGTACTATGGACAACCACTAAGAAGATAACAGTGTCCAATGCAGTAATTATTGAAACTGTCCTATTAATCAGTTTAAAAAACAATAAACTTAATTAAAAGCAAAAAAAAAAGATTCATGTGGTATTTGTGATCATTAATCATAATATAACAACTTGACTCAGAGGAGCATAGTTGTGATCACATTTTCAAGAACAACAAATAGGAAGAGCCCACTGAGTACAGTAAGAAGACACAGGCAGTTCTAAAATGCTAGGAGCAAATCCTGCTCTAATGCTATGCTCCCTCAGGCTGGGCCAAGTCAACATCCTGGGAAGAAGCCTGGGGTGGGAAGAGTTTGGTTGGAATCTCAGCCTTACATATGCAGGTAGGATGTTTTTTGTCTTGTCCTGTTTGATCAGTGAGCAAGAAATAGCAGCCTGGCATCAATGAAGAAGTTTGTGCTATACAAACTGTCCAGTCACACTCACTGGTGAGAGAAAGGGGTCCTCCTCTCTGGTAGGCACCCCAGACAAAAGCTCTCAGTGCTTGCTGAGAGCTCTTCACCTAGCTCAGCTTGACTTGCTTTGTACATTCTCCTGAAAGTGCCTGTATGGGAAGAATCCTGGAAGAGTCTCAGTCTTGGAACTGGTGATGATTGTTCAGTGCTGAGTGACCCAGGAGTGGGGGTTGTGGTGGAGGCATAAGTTCTGGTTGTAAGTGGACAGAACCAGCCTTGGCAGGACCTGGGTCTTTCTACATCAGTTGAAATCTTTGGGCCTATATCCAAACTGTCTCTGGTATACATTTGTTTCTTTTGGCTTTTTTATGTGGATCTGAAACTGCTGTTAGGACCAAACATCCTTCCTATCCCAGTGAGGTGACTTTACTAAGGATAGATCCATGCATTTGGCAGTGCAGTGCCTGCAGTCCCAACCCTCACCACACTATGCAGTGAGCAGGGACAGGCAGGGAGAACCCTAACTCCTGTGTGAGGTTTCTGTGTGGGTGGGATTGCCCTTTTAGGTGCCTGTTTTCTTCACACAGAAGACCTAATATTATGGTTTGTATCTAAAATGTCTTATAAATTTGGAAGTTGATTGGAAGGTGTAGGTCCTATTCTTATCTGTGAATTCACCTGTGGATGAGTTCGCTATCTGAAAGAGCAGTGAGGAGGATGGGCCTTGTTATAGGTGAGCTTCATGGGGAATGACATGGAAAAGCATGTTCTCTCCGCGCCTCCCCCACCTTTCTCTGCTTCCTGGAAGCCATGGTTCAAGCATATTTTTCTCCATAATTCCCTCTGCCAACCTGTTTCTACCTTCAAGCCGGCAGACCATGAAGTGAAACTGTGAGGCAAAGAAAACTTCTCATCCTTTCAGTTGTCCCACTGATGTAAAAATGAATGACAGCTAATTTGGAGGCAGCAGTTTGTTTTTGTTTTTTCTGCCTGTTGTTTGTTTGTTTGTTTGTTTTTGCAGAACCAGGGATTGAACTCAGGCCCTTGCACTTGTCAGGCAAGTGCTTATTCTACTGAGCTATCTGCCTAGCCCTTACACTAGAGCCACCAGCCACCACACCCAGTCTCAGTTGTCCCGAGGCTGGCCCAGCAGGCCCAGGGATCGAACCCTTGGGCCCTGCACCTGCTTGCCAGTCCCACCCCCAGGGTGTACTGAGATAGCAATTGAGACTGAATGTGGTAGCATGTGCCTGTAATCCCAGCTCTTGGCAGGTGGATCACTATGAGTCTGAACTAGTAGTGAGACCTTAAACCCCCTGTAGACCCTTCCCTAAAATAAAAAATAAAAAATAAAAAATAAAAAATAAATCCCAGTTATTCTTTCCCTTAGAGGAATTTCTTTCCTTTTCATAAAATATATTGCAGATTTTGGATCTTATTTGTTCTCTCCAAGTTTCACCTTTATACATGTGAATTTAATTTATTTCATTTATGGGTTGCATCTGTTTACCTATAAAACCCTCCAGTTTATTCATCTTTATAGTAGAATAGTACTACATTATATAAAAATGCCATGTCTTTTCTATCAAGTTCTCAGGTGATGGGCATTTGAGCTATTTCCAATATTTATCTATTACAAATTATGTTGCTATAAACATGGATGCACATATATTGCTATAATATGATGTTTTTAATTCTTCTGGTAAGATACCCAGAAGGGGACTAATTGAGTCAATTGGGACTTCTAATACTAGGTTTTAGAGGAACATTCACACTGATTTCAACAATGGTTGTACTAGTTTACACTGTTGCAACCAACCATAGAAAAGGGTTCCTTTTTCTCTACAGCCTCACCAGCATTTGTTATTGGTTGATTTCTTGATAGTAGCCATTGTTTTTGGAGTGAAGTGGAATCTCAGTCAAGCGCTTATCCTACTGAGCCATCTGCCCGGACCCTATGAGGTAGAATCTCAGCGTTTGTTTGTTTGTTTGGTACAGGGTCTCACTATACAGCTCAGACTCATAGTAATCCTATCTCAGTCTCCCTAGCTCTGGGATTACAGATCTGTGCCACCATGCCCAGGTTTGGTGGCTGGCTATTCATGTAGTACCAGCAATCATTTCAGGGTTCTTGCACTTGCTGGGCAGGTGCTTAAACCACCAAGCTATCTCCCCCACCCTCTCAGTGTTGTTTTAATTTGCATTTCACAAATGACTAATGATGTTGAGCATTTTTAAATATATTTAATTGGCATTTATATTTCTTCATCTGAGCAGTGTGTGTTGATCTCAGATGCCCATTTGGATTGGGTCTTTGAATTTGGAGGCCCTTACATTTTTCATGTTTCTTTATGTGCTCTAGAAAGAAGTCCTTTTCTTAGGAACTTCTTTTTTCCCACTGGTATTTCTTTTCACTCTGTTGATTTCTTTTATTGTGAAAAAAACTTTTTAGTCAGAGAAGATACCAGTTGTTGATTCCTTGAAGTGCAGTTTGTTTTTTGTTTATGAACGCTTCACCAACCCCTATGTCTTCAAGATTTTTACCTACTTTCTCTTGCAGTAGATTCAGTATTTCTGTTTTAATATTTAGATCTTTGATCCTGTTTGAACTTAGTTTAGGTGGCAGGGATATAGCTCAGTGGCATAAGCACCTGCATGGCAAATGCAAGGTCCTGAGTTCGATCCTCAAATAAAACTACAAAAAAAAACCCCAAAAGTTGTGCACTGAATTTACTTCAGTTCATGGTGATAGACATGGGTGTGATTTTAGTCTTTGGCATGTGGAAAGCCAGTTTTTGCAGCACCATTTGTTAAAGAGGCTATCTTTATTCTAGTAAACATTCTTTGTTCTCTTTGTCAAAGGTGGTTGAGTGTGTTTGAAGTTCTGTCTGCATCTCCTAATCTGTTCCACTGATTCTCAAGGTTTTGTTTTTGTTTTTTGTTTTTGCCACTATCATGCTGATTTTATTGTAAGTTGGTAGTGTAATTTCAAGTCACGGATTGTGATGCCTCCTGCCTTGTCTTTGCTGTCCAGGATTACCTTTGCTTTTCTAGGTCTCTTTTGGTTCCAAATAAATTTTAAGAATGTTTTCTCTAGATCTGTGAGGTATGCTAATGGTATTTTGGTCGGGATTGTGTTAAATCTGTATAATAATTTTGGGAATCTGGCCATTTCCGTAGTGTTCAATCTTCCTATGTATGAGCAAGGCATATCTTTCCATTTTCTGATATCTTCTTCAAACTCCTTTTTCAGAGTGCTGTATTTTCAATGTATACTTTTACTTCGTTTCTGATGTTGTTTGGTGGAACACTCTATAAAGGCCCACTAAGTCCATTTGTTCACAGGTTTGGTTTGGTTCTGTTATTTCTTCGCTGATTTTTTTGTCTAGTCTATCTCTGTGACAATGGTGCATTAAGGTCCCCCTTTACATTCTTGTTATTGGTTATTTGATTTTTAGTGTCTATTAATGTGTTTATCTTATATAGTTGAGTGCTCCCATATTTGCTACATGTATATTTATGATTATTATCTCTTCCACTTGAAGTTTTCCAAAACAAGTATGTGGTGACCTTTTTTATCTATTTTGATCATTCTTGATTTGAAGTTTACATTGTCTGCAAACAGAATAGCTATCCCTGCTCTTTTGGGGGGCTCCTGTCATTTGGAGTATTGTTTTCATCCTTTGATGTTCTGTCTATTAATTTCTTTTTGAGTTAAATGTGTTTCTTGTATGCAGCGTATTGTTGGATTTTGTTTCTTTATCCACTCTGCCAGTTTGCTTCTTTTGATTGGTGAATTAAGACTGTTTACAATGATGGTTATAACTGATATGTATGGGCTTATCTTTGTCATGTTGTTTTTCTACTGTAGGATCCCTACTTTCCCCCTCTGCTTAATTGTTTGCTGTGCTTTATGGATCTCTTCTTTAGTTGCTCTTGAAGTTGTGGTTGTCTTTGTCTCTTTTGTCCTTTTTATCTGTCGGTACTCCTTGTAGGGTTGGTTTGGTTGTCATGCATTTCTTTTTTTAAATTTATTTATTTATTGTGTGTATGTGGCCAGCTCAGCCCGCCTGGGGGCGGGGCTGGCTGGCATGTGGTGCTGGGGGACTGAACCGCGGTCCATGTGCTTTCCTAAGCTTGTTCAAAGTAGGTGCTTTAGACCACTGAGCCATCTCCCTAGCCCCTGTCATGCATTTCTTCAGCTGTTCTTTGTCATGGAAATATCTTATCTCTCTATTAAATTTGATAGATAGTTTTTCAGGGTACATCAATCTGGGCTAGAAGATGTTTCCTATCAGGACTTCAAATATCTCCCTCCAAAATCTCCTAGATTTGGTGGTCTGTGTTCAGAAATCTTCTGTGATTCTGATAGGCTTTCCATTATAGATGATCTGTTTCTTCTCTTTAACAGCTTTTAATATTCTGTCCTTTTGCTCAATTGCTGCTACCTATGATTATTATGTATCTAGGTATGTATTTATTTTAATAGTGGCTAACTAGAGTTCTATATGCCTCAGTAACTGTATGTCATTTTCTTTTCCCATGCTTGGAAAATTTTCTCCTACTATCTCTGCAAACAGTCTCTTTATGTCATTTGTGTTAACTACTGTTTCATTGATACCTACTAGTTTTATATTATGTTACTTTGCATCATCTAGCAGCTGTTGTACTGTTATGTTCTGGTTTCATGTTATTTTTAAGAGATCTTTCCTTTCCTGTTCAATAGCTGTAATACTATCTTCTATCTTTAGTTCTGTTCAAGCAGTTTTGCCCACTTTCAATGGAATTCTTAATGTCTTGGATATCTGTTTGAATCTTTTTTAGGCATTCTAGCTCTTTCCTCTATTGCTCAATCACAATCTCACTTTGTATTCAGACTAGTCTTAAACTTGCTACATAGCCAAGGCTAGTCTCAAACTTAGGGCAATCCTCTTGCATCAACATCCCAAGTGCTGGTGTTACAGGTATGTACCAGTACACCTGGAAGAAATTTTTTTTTGTGCCTAATTACTTTGTGATATATTTGGTTTTCAATTCATCTAATACATTTATTAATCTCTTCCCCTCATTTGTTTCCATTAGCATTTCTTATACCTGAGTCTCATATAACTATTTGGTGACACTGATCTATAAGATAATATGGGGCCTGCCTGATAGCTCAGCAGACTAAAGTGCCTGCTTAGGCAGAGTGCAGCGGCTGGGGTTTGATCCCTGTTGTGCTGTGCCAGTCCTGCCTGTGGGCTGCGCTGAGACAACAATTGAGACTGGGTATGGTGTTGCATGCCTGTAATCCCAGCACTTGGGAGGCTGAAAACAGAAGAACCACTATGAGTCTGATCTGTGTAGTGAGACCCTGTAAACCCTGTAGACCCTGTCCTAAACACAGGGGAAAAAATAATATAATGTGTTACCCTTTTTCTTTTTCTTTTTTTTTCTTTCTTTCTTTATTTTGTATTTTTAGGGAAGGATCTACAGGGTGTTCATGGTCTCACTACTAGATTGGACTCGTAGTGATCCACCTGTTTACAGCCTCCCACGAGCTGGGATTACAGGCATGCACCACCATGCCCAGTCTCCTTTTGCTATTTTCATTGTTTATAGACTCGTTTCAAGAATACTTTTTTCCATGAACACTTAAATTAGTATTCATAAACCTTTTTGATGGCCAGTTGTATATTTTTTTCTCTGAAACCAAATTCAATTGTCAGTGTGCCTCCTGAGCACTATATAAAAAAAAAAGAACTCAATGCCATAGTATAAAGATTTGAAAAAAGAGAACTGTGATCTATCAGAGTCATTCACCTGTCCCAGTGATTTGTGGGTATTGATCTTACAGTTTCCCTCTGTGGGCTCTGATTTAGAAACAGTCTACTGATATCCTTCCACTGACCCAGCAGAAGAGCCTGTTCTCCTATTCTGCTGTGACTTTAGCAATGAGTGGCAACCTAGCATAATAATTACTCCTTAAAAAAATGTGTGTACATTTGGAATTGATGATCAACACAGAGTTAATAGTTGAAGGATTCAGCCTCCAGTTAGCTTTCTTTTTCTTTTATTTCTTTTTCTTTTCTTTTCTTTTTTGGGAGGTGGGTAGTGGGTGTCTGAGACTGGTTCTCACTAGGTATTTTAGGCTGAATTTCAACTGATGGTGTAGTCTAGGGCATCTTTGAAATCATGGCAATCCTCCTGCTTCAGCATCCTGAGGGCTAGAATTACAGTCATGCACCAAACACATCTGGCTACCAATTCAATTTTTTATGAGAGAAGTTGAGACATCCCAGGCTGTCTCAAGCTTCCTTCACAAAATATATATGTGATCATTTAGGAGGCAGTGACCTTTGAGGACGTGACTGTGAACTTCCCTATGGAGGAGTGGGCTTTCCTGAATTCATCCCAAAAGAAGCTCTACAGAGATGTGATGGGAGAAAACTTTAGGAACATGGCTGCTGTAGGTAAGGATAACATAACATTCACACTTACAAAATCAGAATACATTGTTTCTTGCACATCAGTGCAATTTAATGAAATGAATATGAAAACTTTTTGAAAAATGCCTCAAGCCTGGTTCCATTATACCATGAATCTAATCAGAATCTATTCATTTTTATTTAGCAAGACAGTGATTCCTTACATTTCTGTTTGTACATCTCAGGAAGAGCTTTGGATAACCTGAAAGTGGAAGAAGAGTACAAAACTTATTGGAGAAATCTAAGGTAATTTGCATTTAAAAGGAAAATGAATGTTCCACAAGAATCAGTGTGTGAGAAGAAATATGACAACCAGGAAAATGAAACCACATTCAAATTTAATTAATCTCACAAATATTCTCCAGAGATGTGTTCATCTTGAGTATATATAATCTGAGAACTGAAAACAAATATCCCATTGTAGAAAACTGAGTTAGTAGTGAAATCATGCAACAAGTAACACTATGTGATATATAAATATAAAAACATGTTTTCATGAGCAACATCTTGAAAATTTATGAAATTGCATTTACAGATTGTGTATAGGTGTATATGAAGAGAATACATTTTTAGTTTTGACTGGAACCCATCTTCACTGTATCTGTTTATGTATACATGAGACATTCAGTATCTAAAAATGATAACCTTGAAGTAATATTTGAAGTGCAAATGAATGCTAGAATTGTAATAATAAGTGTTTTCAAGCCATCTTCTAGGAATTGAGTCCTTTCATATGCTACAATTCTTAGAAGTCACCCTCGGACATTGTTGATAGGAATGTTAAGTACTGAGATAATCAGTAAACATATATTTTAAAGTGAAAATAGAAATTTCATTTGATCTGGACATATTGTCCTGAGTATATTCTCAAAAGAGTTAAAATCATCATATTATACTGATACATACATACATACTCATACTCAAAGTAGGACAATTTGTTATAATTAAGTCATGGAAATGGCCTAGTTGTCCATCTTTGAATGTGTAGATGAAAAAAATTCTTTGATAGGATCAGTGTGATTGCACATTCTTATAAACCCAGTATTCTTAGAAGCAGATTCATCAGCATGGCAAGTTGAAGTTCAGCCAAGAAACTTAATCATTGATGAATATCTCTCTCAAAATAAGATCTGAAAAAGCTGGAGATATATTCAATGCTAAGACCTGTATTGAATTCTCAGCACTGAAAAGAAAAAGAAGTGTTATGTAAGCAGCCATAAAGATGACTATGGTGTCATTTATTAAAATAAATGGGTAGGGGGCCAGGGAGATGGCTCAGTGGAATAAGTGCTTCCCTGGCAAGCACAAGGGTCTGAGTTCAATCCCCGGTTCCGCGCAAAAAAAAAAAAAAAAAAAAAAAAAGGAAAAAAAAATTGGGTGGATCTTCATCTCATGTTAAGAGAAATAAGTCAGACCCAGAATGTGAAATGTCATATGGTTTCTCTTATATTAGAAACCCAAAGTATAAAATATAGGGAGTAAAAAAAGGAGAGGTGATAGAGAAAGTATTTTTTTTTTTTACTTTTCTGAGATGGAAAAGATGAACAGAATAAAGACAGAAGGGATAAAGTGATGAGAAACAATATGAGAAATGGTCAATATATGATACACTTAGGTACCAGTTGTCCAAAATGAAACTAAGCCTTATGTAATGAAAAATATACCAATTTAAAAATTCCCAAATTAATACTACTTTTTAAAAAATATTGTATTTATTTGGTACAGGTCTCACTATGTAGTTCAGACTCCTAGTGATCCTGCTGTCTCACCCTCCGCAGTGCTGGGATTACAGGCATGCACCACCATACCCGGCTACAGTGGCCAGTTTGGCACAGGGCTGGCACAGTATGTGGTATCAGGGTTTGAACCTGGATCCTTGTACTTGCCAGGCAGCACTTAGACCACAAAGATATCTCCCTGGTCCACTACTTTTTCGAAAATGGCTGTCTTGAAGATACCTTCTGGGGCATTCAATTAATTCATTGTGAAAATTTCTTAGCAGGCATCAAAACAGAATTTGTGAGGCCAGTGAGATAGCTAAGAAGTCTAAAGTGACTGCTTAAGCAAGCTTAAGCAAGCACGGAGGGACCTCAGTTTGATCCCATGCACCACATATTATGCCAACCCCTCACCCCAGGGTGGGCTGAGCCAGCCACAAAAAAAAAGAAAAGAAAAGAAAAAAGCAGAAAACCAGAATTTGTTCTAGTAAATTATTCATGTGATGTTTTATTTATTTTTTTATTCATGTGATTTTCTTTATTTACAGAAATGAAGAGGTAGAGAATTTCTATCAATATAAAGCTTGTAATCGATATGAAGAAATACTCCTTTGGACTTCAGATGCTAAGTTGGACATAAAAAAGGCTGGTTTAAATCCAGCTAAAAGCTTTTCTTGTAAAATACCCTTGATTGGGCATTTGTCACTAAATGTGCCCAGCATAACTCACACTGCACTAAAGCCATGTGAATATTTGAGATCTGGAGAGAAGCTATATAAATGTAATGAAAATGAAGAACACACATTAGTTTCCAGTACTTTCAGAAGTATGCATGGAAAAAGGCCACAGAGAAACCCTATCAATGCGATCAACATAGGAAATCCTACTCTGACCTTAGTGAAAGAATTCATGTTAGAGAAAAAACTTTTCTATATAAGAAAACTTTGGGAAACTCCAGCACACGCATTGATGATCAAACCCATGAAAGTAGTGACAGTGGGGAGAAACTCTATGTGTGTAAGCAATGTGGAAAAGCATCAAGTACACACAGTAATTGCCAAGTACAAGAAAGTATTCACACTGGTGAGAAGCCCTTTTTGTGTAAGCAGTGTTATAAATCTTTCACCACATATCATGCTTGTAAAAGACATGAAATAAGTCACACAAGCAAGAAACCCTATACATGTAAACAATGTGGGAAGGCATTCAGTACACGTAGCTATTGTCAAATACATGAGAGAACTCACACTGGGGAGAAACCCTATGTGTGTAAGCAGTGTGGGAAAGCATTCAGTACATGCAGTCATTGCCAAGTACATGAAAGAACTCACACTGGGGAGAAACCTTATGTATGTAAGCAATGTGGTAAAGCTTTCAGCACACATTATGATTGCCAAAGACATGAAATAAGTCACACAGGGCTGAAGCCATATGTATGTAAGCAATGTGGGAAAGCATTCAGTACAAGCAGTTATTGTCAAGTACATAAAAGAACTCACACAGGAGAGAAACCCTATGTATGTAAGCAGTGTGGAAAAGCATTCAGTACACGCAGTCACTGCCAGGTACATGAAAGAACTCACACTGGGGAGAAGCCCTATGTATGTAAGCAATGTGGGAAAGCTTTTAGCACACGTTGTGATTGTCAAATACATGAAAGAACACACACTAGGGAGAAACCCTACATATGTAAACAGTGTGGGAAAGCATTCAGTACACGCAGTTATTGTCAAATACATGAAAGACCACACACTGGGGAGAGACCCTATGTGTGTAAGCAGTGTGGGAAAACATTCAAAACACGCAGTCATTGCCAAGTACATGAAAGAACTCACACTGAGAAGAAGTCCTATATATGCAAGCAATGTGGGAAAGCATTCAGTACACACCGCTATTGTAAAATACATGAAAGAACTCACACTGGGGAGGCACGCTATGTATGTAAATATTGTACAAAAGCTTTCATCACACATTGTGATTGTCAAAGACATGAAAGAATTCACACTGGGGAGAAGCCCTACATATGTAAGCAGTGTGGGAAAGCATTTAGAACACGCATGAAAGAACTCACACTGGTGAGAAACCGTATGTATGTAAACAATGTGGGAAAGCTTTCAGCACACATAGTCATTGTCAAAGACATGAAAGAACCCACACTGGTGAGAAACCCTTTGTATGTAAGCAGTGTGGGAAAGCTTTTAGCACACGTGGTGATTATCAAAAACATGAAAGAACTCACACTGGTGAGAAACCCTATGCATGCAACCAATGTGGGAAAGCTTTCAGCACACAGGGCTATTGTAGGAAACATGAAAGAAATCATACAGGCGAGAACCCTTTTGTATGTAAGCAATGTGGTAAAGCTTTCGGCACACATTATGATTGCCAAAGACATGAAATAAGTCACACAGGGGAGAAACCCTATGTATGTAAGCATTGTGGGAAAGCATTCAGTACACGCAGTTATTGTCAAGTACATGAAAGAACTCACACGGGAGAGAAACCCTATGTATGTAAACAATGTGGGAAAGCTTTCAACACACGCAGTCATTGCCGAGTTCATGAAAGAACTCACACTGGGGAGAAACCCTATGTATGTAAACAATGTGGGAAAGCTTTCAGCACACGTTGTGATTGTCAAGTACATGAAAGAATTCACACTGGGGAGAAACCTTACATATGTAAACAGTGTGGGAAAGCATTCAGTACACGCAGTTATTGTCAAATACATGAAAAAACACACACTGGGGAGAAACCCTATGTGTGTAAGCAGTGTGGGAAAGCTTTCAGTACACACAGTTATTGTCAAGTACATGAAAGAACTCACACTGGTGAGAAACCCTATGTATGTAAACAATGTGGAAAAGCTTTCAGTACATGCACTTATTGTCAAATACATGAAAGTAGTCACACAGGGGAGAAACCATATGTATGTAAGCAGTGTGGAAAAGGATTGGCTAGTAAATTCTTACTTTGTAGACATAAAAGAAATCACACTGGGGAGAAACCCTATGTATGTAAGCAATGTGGGAAAGCATTCAATACACGCAGTAATTGTCAAGTACATGAAAGAACTCACACTGGGGAGAAACCATATATATGTAAGGAATGTGGGAAAGCTTTTAATGCAAGTGGTGATTGTCAAAAACATAAAAAAACTCACACTGGGGACAAACTGTATGTAAATAATGTGCAAAAGTTTGATCACATAATTGACAAAGACATGAAGAAACTCACCTGGAGATAAACCCATTGTATGTAAACAATGTGGGAAAGCTTTAAATACATATAGATATTGTCAAATAGATAAAAGAACTCACACTGAGGAGAAATCCTGTGTAAGAAAAGAATTTGATGCTGTTTCTTCACTTTGTAGAAATAACAATTCACACTGGGGAAAAATCCTATGTAGGCCATGTGGAAATGCTTTCAGTACACACACATATGTCAAATACATGAAGAAAGTTGCACTAGGGAGAAACTACATGTGTAAGGCTATTTTTAAAATCCTGTGAAAATTTTTCATGTAGTAGAGATCTGTAGAAATAGTACAAGAAGTTTGTTGTCAATATTTATAACTAAAATTTTCCAGAAATACAATCCCAGATGCAGGTATTTGAAAGTACATACATGTATGTTTTTGTCTCATTTATTTTTTAAACAGAATAATTGTGTGTGTGTTTCAATAAATCACTTATAAATATCTGGCATATGTATCTGTAATGTTTCATATAAAAATACTGAGTTGACATAATCTTTTCTTACTAGTTGTTTATTTTATTTTGAAACAACTATCAATGAGACAGTTTCAAAACTGTTTAATAGGGGCTGGTGAGATGGCTCAGTGGTCTAAAGCACCTACTTAGAACAAGGTAGGCTAAGCAAGGCACAGGGGCCGCAGTTCAATCCCCCAGCACCACATGCCAGCCAGCCCTGCCCCCTTGTGGGCTGAGCTGGCCACACACACAAAATAAACAAATAAATAAATAAATAAATAAATAAATAAATAAATATTTTTAAAAAACATTAATAGGACATTTTCAATAATTAATACCTTATACATTGTTATCTTCTTAGTGGTTATCCATAGTACAAGAAGCAGACAGGATATCCTGTCCAAACACTATTACGAAAAATATTTCTTCTCATTGAATTAAGTGAGAGTAGCTGTATGTCTAGCCTAACTATTCTGTATATACAAATACAAAATGATCCTTCCTTTGTATCCCCCCCTTTTTTTTTTGTTTGTTTGTTTAGTCCTGTCAGAGATGGGTATTCTATCAGCATCCAAATATGTTTTGTTTGTTGTAAGGGTTTTACCACTAGTTTTGTTTTATATTTTTGGAGTATGTATTCCCTATTCTGTGTAACAAAGGATATTTTTCAATTTGAGGCTGTACTTTATAGTAAGATATATTTTTACAGACTGGTGAATGTGTTTTTTACAATGTTGAACCATTTTCACATAATTTGCAGTTTAGTAAAAGTTATCTTTTAGACATTTTAATAAAATAGCTGGCCAGGGAGATGGCTCAGTAGAATAAGCGCTTGCCTGGCAAGCACAAGGGCCTGAGTTCAATCCCCGGTTCCAGAAAAAAATAAATAAATAAATAAATAAAATAAAATAGCTACATTTCCCAACATCATTATATATTATATCACATGCATACTTTTGCCAATCTTTATTTCATGAGACCTATTATCATTTATGTAAAGTTATATTTTCTAAGGCCGGCCAAGTAGCTCAGCGGATTAAAGCACCTGCAAGCAGTCACAGGTGCCAGGGGTTCAATCCCCTGGCCTACCATGCTGGCCCCACCCCCAGGACATGCTGAGACAGCAATTAAGACTGGGCATGGTGGTGCGTGACTGTAATCCCAGCTCTTGGGAGGCTGTAAACAGGCAGATCACTACAAGTCTGATCTAGTAGTGAGACCCTGAATGCTCTGTAGACCCTTCCCTAAAAATACAAAAAAAATATAGTAAAATTATATTTTTATCATGATTTGTTTTCATGTTTATATTGCAATGACTTTTAGTTTGGTGGTAACTTTTTTCCTCACATGTACCAAAAAGTAAATCGTACTGTGCGAGTTTCTCATTGCCATAGACCAAGAGGATCATAACTGCTCTCCAGAAAGAAATAATGTATAGTAATCTCTACAAAAAATTAGAAATGATGGTATAATTTATCAGTAGTAATACTTTAGAAGGAACTTTTGTCAGCTGTGTTATTTTGGAGAGAATGATTGCTATTGAATGTAACAAAGTTAAATGCCTTTATTCTATTCTCTGATGCTGTAATGCTGTTTTATCTCTGGCAATCATTACTGTTTTATGTAATAAACTCAAATAATGACATGAAGGAAAGCCTAACTCATGTAAAGTATCAGTAAAAAGTGAAATTTACTAATTTATAATTTATTCGTTATATTCTCTTTCACAGATTTTAGGGTTAAATTTAGATACCATTTTTCATGATGATTACTGATGTTTGAGGTATGCAATAAATGCTTTCAAACACAGATACTTAGTTTGTTGGTCTCTTTCACACATAATGTTTTACTCTTGAAGTTTTATAAAATGTTTTATACAATGTTCTCAAAAAGAAAATCTACTTGGTTTCTGATGTGGTTATACGGTTACAAAATTATAGGATGACAGATTAAAGCACCTGCAAGCAGGCACAGGGGCTGGGACTTTGATCCCTGGGCCTGCATGCTGGCCCTGCCCCCAGGGCACACTGAGCCGGCAATTGAGACTGGGCATGGTAGCACATGCCTGAAACCCCAGCTCTTGGGAGACTGTAAACAGGTAGATCACTATGAGTCCGAACTAGTAGTGAGACCATGAACACCCTGTAGACCCTTCCCTAAAAAAATGCAAACAAAATTATAGGATGAAAACATAAGTAAATATGCATTAATACCTATAATACAGTGATTATAGCTTGTCTTAGCATTAATTTTGCTTAGACATATAAATTACTCACCAGTTGTATAATATCTAAAATTATGTCTATTTTATAACTGAAGTATTTGAAATAATTCATAGATTATAATACACTACAGAATACAGTACCAGTTTTACACCTCATAATATGTATTTAATTTTCCTGCAGCATACTTGTTCTTATATCATCAGGATGATATATAGTGTGTATTGCTATTGATCTTGCAATTTGTGATAAAATATTGAAAATTAACATATTTTATCCTGAACACATTTACTTTCCCACTATTTTGCCATAAAAAAACATCTTGTTGGCCCTGGTGACATATGCTTGTTATCCCACCAAGGCAAGAGGCAAGGATGTGAGAAAAACAAAATTGAGGCCATCCTATTCAACCTAGTGAAACCCTGCCTCAAAATAAGTGTAAAAATCTACAAGTGTAGTTCAGTACTTTATTACTCCTAGGTTTATTCCTAGTTTCAAAAATTATTTTAATACAAAACATTACACATCAGTGTTTCTTTTTCTCACTTTTTTTTATTGCTTCATCCTTTAATCCACATCCGATGCTAATAACGATACAGCAAAAATTAGTGGAGTACTTTTGTACTCTGGTTAGACAAAGGCATTCATAGTTTTTTTCATAGGTAGCATTTCCACTACCCTTCAGTGCCAAGTAGACCATGGTCCCCAAACTGGCTTTTGCTCTCATCCCACACACACATGAGACCGGGTCTCTGTAGAGCTACTGACTGCTGTATTTCCCACAGACTCACTGCCTGTGCCTGTGCGTGTGGCCTCTTTCCTGCCTGACCTTGCTATGGTCCTTTAAGGACCCATTTCTGTGCAGGTTCCTTTTCCACTTTTGTTAGAAAAAAAGGGAAGAATTATTCTTTTCTTTTTTTTTCAAAACCAAGAAACTTATAGTCATATAATTAGAATTCTCAAAGTAAAAAGGATTAGTAGGCAATAAATATTTAAAGATTTAAAATTTCTGAATTTAGTTCAACTTTTAGTACTACATTTCCAAGAAAAATGAACCTTTTGCAAAGACATTTAAATAAAATCATACCAGGATACACAAAAATGAAATTGTCCAAAACTTCTTGTAAAGAAAAAAATCATCGAAGC
>NW_004524592.1:16299406-16305040 GCF_000260255.1 Octodon degus | reverse complement strand
CACTTCTAACAGTTTGAGGATAGGATATCACACAAAGTTCTAGTGTGTTTTGGACATGCATAATGACTATGACAGTTACTGGTGGCTAGGCGTCATTTGTCTCACTTCTTTTTAATACCCTAAAGGCAAAGCCAAATGTGATGGTGTATTCCATTAGTCCCAGCATCAGGAGGAGCTGAGATAGGATGACCATGGTTTTGAATATGGGGTTGGGGGCAACTTAACCAAATGCCTTAACAAACTGAAATGGTGCTTTTTATATCTATATTTGAAGTTTAAGGAACGATACAAGCTTAGGTTAAAACATAAGGTTCTTAGAATGGAACTTGAAAATACTATTGCAAATCATGATTCTGTTGATCAGAAATGCTCTTTTCATGGTAATGGTTTTATAGCAGTCATATATATACCTGCCTCATAGAGTAAAATGAACAATGAAACGGGAACAAGCCAAACATACTGTAGAGGGAGATGGATAGAGACATGAAAGTATTAGTTTTATCCACGCTGTTGCTAGAGTTTTTGATTGAAAATCAGGTGGATTGGCATAACAAAACATATATGAAATTAAAGAAACTTCTACACAGACATGGAATAACAGAGTTAAGAAATGCCCTACAAAATGGAGGGAAAATAGCCACTTACTTTCCAGAGGACTAATATCAGGAAAAAACAGACAAGTGAAATGAGTGTATACTTCTCAGAAAAAGTACAAATTGTCAATAAATGCCTGGAAAAAATGTCCAACATTCTTGCCCAATACAGAAATGTTAACTTGAATATCTTACTTCTGAAAGAATACACACTACCAAGAACTCAAAACAGTTCATGAAGCTGCAGAGGATAAACAAACCATTTGACATCATTGGCAGGGTATAAACTAATTCAACCACCTCAGAAGTCAGTGTAGAAAACATTGAAAGAAATAAAAATTGTAATTCCACTAACCATAATGGTTCCTCTTTTGTATGTTCTCCCCAGAATTAAAGATTCTGTTTCAATGATATGTGCATATTCCTGATTGCAGCAGAAATATTTATTCTGTTGGGCAGCAGCAGTAAGCACTGTTCTGTTGGTCAAAAGATAATAAAGGTAAACAAAAACTTTTCAGTATATGCCATTTATTTATTTTTTATTTTTTATTGTTTTAGATTCTTTTTTTCTTTTTCTTTCTTTCTTTTTTCTTTTTTTTTTTTTTCAGTACCAGGGATAGAACTCAGGCCTTTGCACTTGCCAAGCAAGTGCTTATCTTGGGCTATCTCCCTGGCAAATTTTCAGAGTTTTTTTTTTTTTTGGCAGAATCAGGGATTGAACTCAGGCTCTTGTGCTTGCCAGGGAAGCACTTATTCAACTGCGCCATCTCCCTGGTCACAGTGTATGCCACTTCATAAATTATATGAGATAATTTATATTTTATTATGAAATTAGCTTTGTCATATTATTTTTCCTGACTATATTTAATATATATATTTATATACGTATATACATATATATCAACTTATCATCATAGAAAGGTACAATATTCATTTATTTGGGTATATTGAATACATATTCAATATATATTTCAACTTTTGGGGGTTGATCAATTATTTCCATTTTGTACTCCAAGGAGCATATGTAAGCCTTCCAACTTTACTGAGGTTCTGATGGTCATTTTGGTCCCTTTCTAGAATATCTCTCAGTAGTCTATGTAGGGTTGACTTTGTCATCATGAAATTCTTTAGTTGTTCTTTGTCATGAAAGTATTTCACTTCTCCCCCGGCCAACTGGCTGGGACTGAGCTTGGGCTGGATGGGAAGGGTGGAGATTTCCCAAGAGAGCGTGGCGGAAAGGGTCCTGAGAATGCGGCAGAAGGTCTCACTCATGGGCCTGGTCTGGTCTTGATCAGGGGCTGAGGTTGTGATGTATAGAACACCAGTTTTATTAAATTTTCTCTTGGGTTCAATGCTGTGTTGGTCAGTGTACTGTAGTGGAATATATATATTAGAATTTATTTTTCCAATTTTCTCATAAAGGATATTTTTAAGACTTGTTTGTGTAGTCAGAGGCTGAATATCCTACAATGGTTGCCTATGGGCTTGAACATGGGGAACAACTGACTGCTTCAGTAGAATTAGATGCATAGTCCTTGGAGCATAAAACTAATGCTATCCAGACACATAAATGTGGGTCAGTCAAATTCATGTTTATTTTTTAGAATATTTATATTGATGAATTATTAATTTTCATTTCATGAGTTTTATTATATGAAACAATAAGTACTTAACAGGTAAAAATATCACAAAATAAAGTATTTTTAATATTTATCAAGTATTTATAAAAAACCCAAAATTTTCAACATTGACTGGTTTGGGGGGGTACAAAGACTAAAAAAGAACATCAGACATAAAGTTCCATATTGCATACAATGAAAATACCAATAGTACTTTATTTGTTTATTTTATTTTATTTATTTTATTTTTTTAATTTTTTAATTTTTGGCAGAACCAGGGATTGAACTCAGGCCCTTGTGCTTGCCAGGGAAGCGCTTATTCCACTCAGCCATCTCCCCAGCCCCACCGATAGTACTCTACCAAAGAAACTTTACTTCAATTATCACACGTAACAAAGTCTTCACACATGACAGTGTTATGTTCCATACCATGCATTGCTTACACTTACAGCACATGTCTTTTGCTTTCTGGCCTTTTGTAGAACATACTTGACATTTCAGTGGCCATGCCATTTTGTCAAGAGGTTATTATATTATACACTGTGTAGTTATCAGGGACATAAAATATCAGTAAAATAAATTACTAAGTTCTTAATATGTGTTCTGTGTTAAGAATATATCAACATTTTCACAGCTGTGTACTTCTTTTTTTAAAATAATTTTATTGAAAAACAAATAACAATGAGAGTTTCAAAACCGATTACTAGCACAGTTTCAATAATTAAAACATTGCTTATTGTTGTCTTAGTGGTTATTCATTGTACAAGATACAGACATGATATCCTGTCTACTGTGTACTTCTTTATAAAACTTAAAAGATAACATCAAAAATAAATTCCTATATGAACTACAATGAAAACACCAATGAAAGTCTACCACAAAAATAAGCTTTGTTTCAACTGACACCAAACACAGTCTTCACTCCTGAGAGCTGCATGTTCTAAGCACACATCTTGCTCCCTGGGCAGAAGCATTTTGCCTTTTCTCTGCTGTAAATGATCTCTTATGAGCTCCAGTACTACTCCTATAAGAAAATTTTTCTATGATATTTTCCACTTGTTTTTTTTGTAAACTATTAAACTATTTATGTCACCCATTTTTATTTATTTTATTTCCTCAATCAGATTTGATTGATATATTTTAGATATACATAATGATCATATTCATCATAGAGAATTTGTACCTGTACATGATATAATTTGACCCTTTTTTTCCTTTAACCCCTCCTCCCATCTGCATTTACAAAAGTTTTGTTTTCACATTCAAAAAAAAGTTTTGTTTACATTTTTTCTTTCTTTTTGTCTTTTTTTCTTTATGTCTTTTTGAGACAGGGTCTCATTATACAGCTCAGCCTGGCTTTGAGCTCACTCTGTAGCCCACACTGGTCTCAAACTTGCAACAATTCTCCTGCCTCAGCCTCCTAAGTGCTAGGATTAGAGGTGTGTGCCACCCCATCTTTTTCCTTCTTTTCTCAATTTTTTACTTTTCCCTTCTTTTCTTTTTCCCTCCCTTCTTTTGTTCTCCTTCCCAACATTTTCCTCCTATTTCACAATACCTAATATATATATATATATATAGTGGCTCTTACTTACACTTTTGGTTTCTCACACCAGAGAATGTAGTGTTTATACATGTCTGATTTATTTCAGTTAACCCTGTGGTCTCAAGGTGCATCCATTTAAAAAGCAATGTCTCGGAGCCAGGGAGATAGCTCAGTAGAATAAGTGCTTCCCTGGCAAGCACAAGGGCCTGAGTTCAATCCTCAGTTCCGCAAAAATAAATAAATAAATAATAAAAAGGAATGCTTCACATTGAGCAAGAGCTGGATGGGCACCAGGCAACTCTGTACCTCGCTGAGGAAAACAAGCTAATATGGGCAAAGGAGATCCGAACAAGCTGAGAGGCACGATGTCGTCATATGCATTCTTTGTGCAAACTTGCTGAGAGGAGCACAAGAAGAAGCACCCAGATGTTTCCGTTAACTTTGCAGAGTTTTCTAAGAAGTGTTCAGAGAGGTGGAAGACCATGTCTGCTAAAGAAAAAGAAAATTTGGGCTGGTGAGATGGCTCAGTGGTCTAAAGCACCTACTTAGAACAAGCTTGGCAAAGCACAGGGACCGCGGTTCAATCCCCCAGCACCACATGCCAGCCAGCCCCGCCCCCTGGTGGGCTGAGCTGGCCCCCCCCCACACACACACGCACGCATAAATAAATAATAAAAAATAAAAGAAAAAGGAAAATTTGAAGATATGGCAAAAGTGGACAAGGCTCGTTATGGAAGAGAAATGAAAACTTACATTTCTCCTAAAGGAGAAACAAAAAAGAAGTTTAAGGACCCAATGCGCCCAAGAGGCCTCCTTCAGCCTTCTTGTTCTGTTCTGAGTATCTCCCAAAAATCAAAGGAGAACATCCTGGCCTCTCCATTGGTGATGTCACAAAGAAACTTGGAGAAGTGGGGAATAATAGTGCAACAGATGACAAGCAGTCATACAAGAAGAAGGTTTCTAAGCTGAAGGAGAAGTATGAAAAGGACATCGCTGCCTACTGGGCTAAAGGAAAACCTGATGCAGCAAAAAAGGGAGTCATCAAGGCTGAAAAAAGCAAGAAAAAGAAGGAAGAAGAGGAGGAGGAGGAGGAGGAGGAGGAAGAGGAGGAGGAGGAGGATGAAGAGGAAGAAGAGGATGATGATAAGTTGGTTCTAGGGCAGTTTTTTTTTTCTTGTCTATAAAGCATTTAACCCCCCTGTACACAACTCACTCCTTTTGAAGAAAAAAAAAATTGAAATGTAAGGCTGCGTAAGATTTGTTTTTAAACTGTACGGTGTCTTTTTTTTTTTTTTTTGGTATAGTTAACACACTACCGAATGTATCATAGTTAGACCTGTCCTGGTGGTATTTTCCTTCCTTCTTTCTTTCTTTCTTTCTTTCTTTCTTTCTTTCTTTCTTTCTTTCTTTCTTTCTTTCTTCTTTCTTTCTTTCTTTTTCTGGTGGTATTTTCAATAGCCACTAACCTTGCCTGGTACAGTATGGGGGTTGTAAATTGGCATGGAAATTTAAAGCAGGTTCTTGTTGGTGCACAGCACAAATCAGTTACATATGGGGACCATAGTTTTTCTTTTCTTTTTTTTTTTTTTTCTTTTCTTTTTTTTTGGGGACCATAGTTTTTCATCTTCAGTTGTCTCCGATGCACCTTATATGAAATAATTGTTATTCTGTTAACTGAATACCACTCTGTAATTGCAAAAGAAGTTGCAACTGTTTTGTTGACATTCTGAATGCTTCTAAGTAAATACAATTTTTTTAAGAGCAGAATATATTTATTAAGAGAAAGAGGGGCCTGGGAGATGGCTCAGTAGAATAAGCGCTTGCCTGACAAGCGCAAGGGCCTGAGTTCAATATCCGGTTCCGCAAAAAAAAAAAAAAA
>NW_004524592.1:16285601-16298611 GCF_000260255.1 Octodon degus | reverse complement strand
CACCACATGCCAGCCAGCCCCACCCCCTGGTGGGCTGAGCTGGCCACACACACACACACACACACACACACACACACAAATAAATAAATAAATAAAATTTTTAAAAAATAAAAAGGAATATCTCAAGCTTATCTTTCTTTATGACAGAGTAGTACTCCATTATATATATATTTTTTAAAGCACGTCTTCTTTGTCCATTCTTTGGTTGATGGGCATTTGGGTTGTTTCCAAAATTTGGCTATCATAAACCGGCCACACATGTTCAGAACTGAGTAAAACACAACCATTGGCCAATGCTCTATGTTTCATGTGACATTATAGTTGCTGCATACATCAATATCTATTCCATTGCCAGTTTCATTGTTGAAAGTTTTCATCTCAGGTTTTTGTTTTGTCAGCGTTTCCCTGTCAATATTTTCATCAGGGGAAATGTTGATATCAGCACTACCAGCTTGCTTTTTGTTGTCATATGTGAGGCCAATGTTATATCTTTCTGAAATTCAGAGATTTTTCTATTCAATTCTCTTTTTTAAAGTGTTTGCGGGGTGGTGATATGGCTCAGTGGTCTAAAGCACCTATTTAGAATAAGCTTAGCAAAGCACACGGACCACAGTTCAATCCCCCAGTACCACATGCCAGCCAGCCCCGCCCCCTGGTGAGCTGAGTTGGTCACACACACACAAATAAATAAATAAAAAAGATCGACCTGAACTACAGACAGTGACCCTGTCTCAAAAACCAAAAAAATAATAATAATTATAATAAAAAATAAAGTGTTTGCAACATTTCCTTTGGAATTTATGCTTTGTTCCTGTGTATAGTTACTGCACTGGTCAACTTTTGCTCTATTAGCAAATGTGAGGGGTCAGGGAGATGGCTCAGGGGTCGGGGAGATGGCTCAGTGAAATAAGCGCTTCCCTGGCAAGCGCAAGGGCCTGAGTTCAATCCCCAATTAGTCCAAAGAAAAACAAAATGTGTTAGCAAATGTGAGATTAATTGAAAACCAATAAACCAATTGTCCAGGATCACATTCTGATTATGTTGAGAGATGGGAACATTTGGTGTATTGCTCTATGAATAAGGATCTTATGGGTGAGCGCCAGGATAAATTTCTACCTTGAAAGAATCATAGGTGTTTTCCATAATTTCATTGAGAAACAAATAGCAATAAAATTATGGAAAACACCTATAAAATTATGGAAAACACCTATGATTCTTTCAAAGTAGAAATTTATCCTGGGGCTCACCCATAAGATCCTTATTCATAGAGCAATACACCAAATGTTCCCATTTCTCAACATAATCACAGAATGTGATCCTGGACAACTGGTTTATTGGTTTCCAATTAATCTTACATTTGCGGGGCCGGGGAGGTGGCTCAGTGGAATAAGTGCTTCCCTGGCAAGCACAAGAGCCTGAGTTCAATCCCTGGCTCTGAAAAAAAAAAAAAAAACTTACATTTGCTAATAGAGCAAAAGTTGACCAGTGCAGTAACTATACACAGGAATAAAGCATAAATTCCAAAGGAAATGTTGCAAACATTTTAAAAGGTGTTTACATCTCTAAAGATATAAATTTTTATGCCATATTTTGACCCATTTTTCCATAAGTCCTCTACATTCCTGTGAACACCATGATAAATCTGTGCTAAGTATAGCAGACCTCACCTCACATAGTGAGGTATCCTAATAAATATTTTTTAATATGGCAGTTGATCCATACAACTTACTTGCATTTCAACCTTTATGTATTTCACAGCATCTTGTAATATTTCATCAATTACAATTTCAAACGTTGAACAGCAGTGTTGGCCTTCTGTACAATACATTTCACTCCTTCCAAGACTTTGACTATATTTTTCCTCCTAGTTCTAACTTTGGATCATTCCATTTGGTTGTATGACTATTCTGCAACATTTTGACTAGACAAATACGTACTCCTATCACTGTTTTCTTCATCATGCGACTTAAGGACATCTACATTTCCCATGTCTCTATCAGTCAATTCTTGCTCCATTTCACTGTCACAGCAACTTTGGCTCACATGGGTAATGTCAACATCATCGTCATCATATACCCTCACCACTCTTTTGTTATAAATGCATGTACTTTACTATAATAGATCATCATTCATGCATGAATAATCTGATGATTCACTAAAACTTGTAAATCTGGTTTTTCATGTGCTGTTGTACTGAATTGGACTATTTCCACCACAAAAATGACATGAACACTTTTTTAAAAAAATCCTGGAGTGTTTGGGTCTATTGGACCCTCTGTGATGCTTGAGTAATCATACACAAAACCAATTAACTGGAGCATAAAGTTGGATCCCAATTACACTTTGACACTTTTGTACACTCCTTGCTGTTCATCATACCAAGTGAGAAGCACATAGATTGCTTTCTGTCTCTCAGGAAAAGGTACTGAGATGCACAGCCAGCTGCTATAATGCTAATGTACAAATTTACGTTGAAAAGAAACCCAGGCTTATGCTTCAAGGTTAAGAACAAGAAGAACTAATAATATAACTATAGCCCTGGTGAAAGTCTTTTTTTTTTTTTTTTTTTTTTTGCAGAACCAGGGATTGAACTCAGATCCTTGCGTTTGCCAGTCAAGCGCTTATCCTACTGAGCCATCTCCCTGGCCCCATGGTGGAAGTCTTTAAAGTCCCATCAGGAACTGTTAATAAAGGTCTATGTAAAGGTACAGACTTTTGAGGTGCTGGATTCTGAAGGGACATCTCGAGTGCGACATTCTTGGATGATGACAGAAAAACAATCACACCTGCTTAAGAAAATGAAAGAATAGAGAAGCTTCTCTCTTTCACTTCTCTTTTTTTTTTTCTTTTTTAGCTCACAGTGCCCAGTACCCATGAATGACACCAGTTTTTTTTTTCATGGCAGTTTAGTTTCCCACTAAGATCAATGGTTCACATATCAGTTTTCTCTACAAGGATACACACAGACACACGAAAGTGCGCTTTACCAGATTTTGTGGCATGTCTCCATCAAATCATGCTAATGAAAACATTAATAATCCAAATGCAAAAAACATTTTACCAAGTTAATATTTGTATTAATAAATGTTTGAAGTATATAGTATTTAAATTCACTATCAGAAAGCATCACATACATACAACATATCTGGAACTCTTTTTTTTCTTTTCATTTGTGTATTTGGTATAGAGTCTCATTATGCAGATCAGACTCATGAAAAGTCTCCTGTTTTCAGCCTCCCCAGCACTGGAATTACAGACATGTGCCACCACACCCCAACTCTGTCACCACATAGGACCAGGATTGGTGATCAAACCCTGGTCCCAGTGCTTGCCAAAGGAGGTTGTTAGTCCACTGAGCTATCTCACTGGCCCTTGGAACTCCTTTTTTTTTAGACTCTTTTGTTATAGAAAGAAAAAACAACAAAAAATGATAGAGAATTTCAAAACAGGATGATAGGAAATTAACAATGGTCATTATGTTGCATATTGTTATCTTCATAATAGTTGCTCAGATTACCAGATATAGGCATGCACAATTGACCAAACAATAGAAACACTAACTGTTCCTTTCAATGAACTAATAGAAATTAGTAGTTCAATTATCTTAGCTATCTTCTGTATATATACCTATATTTCTCCCTACTTCTTTCTTTTCTTTTTTCCCCATCCCAGTTGTTCTTTCCTTTTGAGAAGTTTCTTTTCCTTTCACTATATCTTTTGTACCTTTTAGATCTTATTTACTCTTTCAGTTTCTTATACTACTTTCAGTTTCTTATACAATACAACATTTACACATGTGAGTCTGGTTTATTTCACTTATGAGTATGGTCTTTAGTTGCATTCATTTACCTGTAAAATTCTCAAATTTATCTTTCTTCATAGCTGAGTAGTACTCTGTTGTACAAAAATACTACATATTTTTTATCCATTCTTTGGTTGATAGGCATTTGGGTTGCTTCCAAGATTTAGCTATTACGCATTGTGCTTCTGTAATCATGGGTGCACATATATCTTTGTAGTCAATGTTTTCATTTCTTCTTGTAAAATACCCAGAAGGGGAATAGCTGAACCTAATGGAACCTCTAATTCTATTTTTTTGAGGAATATCCACACTGCTTTCCACATTGGTTGTACAGGGCTACACTCAGTGTGGGATAATTTTTTAAACCTTGCAGGAGATAAGTCCATGTTAGTTGTCACTTTTGTCCTTTGTTGGGGTCTTCCCATTGAAAGACAAAAAGTAACTGATTGGTAGGAGTCACTTTTAGGCAGAAGAAAGCATATTCTAAGTACAGGCAGGTGAACTAGGTATCATTGGGAGGAATAAAGCCTAGGAGGGTGTATGGGTTCAGGATGGTTGGATGCAGGGTTATGGTGGATGCTTTGATGGCATGAAGGTTTTCTGCTAAACAGAAATCTCCATTTGGTTTCTTTACAGCAATCAGGGTTGTCCTCCAAGTTGACAGATAATCTGTGAGGACTGTAGCTTGTGTCAGCCTGGAGATGTTGGGTAGGACTCCAAGGCAGGCCTCCCATGACATTGGATATTGTCTGACAGCAACGGGAGTAGTACCTTGTTTAAGTTCAGTTACCAAACAGATAGATGTGGTTGTTCAGCCCTCACAGAAGGGATCAGGGTAGAAGGAGGATAGAAAAAAAAAAAAAAAGAAAGCTGAGGTTAGGGGGTCTGGAGTGCTGGCCCAGAAATGAGTTTATTTTGCCTCAAGATTATATACATAAAATCCTGATCCTGTGCTCAACATTTGTCCTAGTTAACTCAATTTTCTTACTTTTCTGGGACCAGAATAGTTTCCCAGGACCAAGCCGATAAGCAGAAGAAACACTGAGTCTGCCACTAGGCCTGGTGCTCAAACTGTAGGATAAGGAGGCTGGGCACATTACCACATTCTACTTCCTTATCAGACTGCTGTTTCAGCAAGGTCAAACCAATTTTGGGGTTTGGCTTCCAAAAAGCGTAGGTAGTGGATAACACCAGTGGAGAATCTTCCGCCCATACACCTGGAAACCTTTTTTGAAAACATCAGGGTTATAGTCTTTGGGCATTTCTCATTGAAATAGCTGGCATTTTTCTTCTCAGGGCACAGTCAGAGTCAATATCAAGTCTAGGGCAGTGAGATTAGGCATAAAGATACTGGTTAGTTTGAGGTGGAGGAAACAGTTGACCCCAGCTTTGAAAGTAGGTCACATCGTAAGAGAGGAATAGGGCATTCAGGCATGTATAGGAATTTATGTTTGACAAAATGTCCCCAAATCTCACAGTATCTGCTTTGGCAGAATTTTTTCTCATTAGGGGTCCCCATGGCACTAACTACTTGAATCCTCCAGGAGGACAAAGGGGGAACAGACTGAATTACAACAGTGTATTCAGCCCTACTGTCAACCATAAGAGTCACTGGTCTTCTTCTCGATTTTAGGAATGACCATGGGCTCCTGGGGGCCCAGTCTTATGGAGCCTGGGCTTTCTTACTCATCATCATCATCATTGAAAAGTGAAAATAGGGAGTCAGGCTGTGGCAGGCTTGGTTCTTTAAAAACCATTTGCTCTTTTAGACTGAGAGGGCATTTGCCTTTCCAATGCTGTTGTGGTTTGTGTTTGGTTGTTCCCCCCCCCCAAAAAAAAAAAGAAAAAAAAAACACCTCATGCAGTTATAGGGTGAACTTCTAGAGTTTGTGATTAATTCATGATCCAGACCTGGGATTATGGGTATGAATGCTGCTGGGATTATGGGTGTGAGTACTACACACTGGCCTCAAGCAGATAGCCTGAATGCAATCTAAGGGAGATAGACTTGCTCTCTGTTGGTGTTGTTACTGCTACTCCTCTCTTTTGCTCTTGCTGTTTTCTGTTGCCATGAACTGCTGCCCTCTGTGCCTGTCTGCCTTGGAGCCAGCTGAGTATGGACTGAAACCTCCACTATCTGTGAGCTAAATAAACCTTTCCTTCCTTCATTTTGGGTGTTGGGTATTTTATCCCAGCAAAAAGAGAAAAGTAACTGAGACAAATGCCCTAGCTGCTTACCTTGGGAACACTGGTTTAGAGCCAAGCCATAGGGATGACCACCTATTTTGAATTGAGGACCCTGCAAGAAGTTGTTATCTTGGCCCCAATAGCAGGGTTGATTCATCTGGGGTTTTTCTGGGAGTGGCTTTCTCATGATCACAGCTAAAACATGGGCTCTGCAGTCTGCCTCACATTTATACACACCCCTACCTCCCACCCCACCTCCCAGTTTGTAGAAACCTTGTGGGCTATCTGAAGCAGCTGTGCAGCATTCATGTCAGCAGAGCCATCAATTGTTTTTAACCTTTCTGTGAATGTCAGAGGCACATTGTCACAAACACTGAATTTACCATCTGATTTTTTCTGGGGCCCTTGGGTCAAATGGGAAATAACTTCCGTATGCTTCATATAGATTCTCATAAAATTTACCAGGGATTTCATTGACTTCTTAAGTAATTTCAGCAGTTTTGTACATGTCAGTAGGTTTCTTCCATCCCACCTTAATTCCAGCCAGAAGAGTTTTGTGATATTGTCTTAAAACATCAAGGCCTTGGCAATAGTGAAACTCCAATTTAGACAGATGGGAGTCAAGATGGAGTTTACCCAGCTAACAGTGTCAGCAACAGTGCTTAGAACTGTAGCTCTTACCTGGGCTCATCCCCCTCAAAATCATGGGCATGTCCTTTAGTACTGAAAAGGGCCAGGAGAATTTGTTGCTCATCATCCAGTGTGGGTTGATATATCTGAAAGACTGAAGTCAGGAGCTTGATCATGGCTTGGAACTTTTTCAAGTAGGAGGGTATATGATGTTTCCAGTTGAGATCAGTGGAGCTGAAAGGTTGGTAGTAGGAAGCAGGTTGTTTATTTGGTCTCCCTTGACCACCAGGATATCCTCTAAGAGGCATCTGGAGATGTGCTAAGTGAAGCCAGTGGCTGATAGACCTTCCCTCAGGTGGCTCTTGGGAAGTAGGCAGTATTGGGGGTGGTGTAGTCAGTGGAGATGGAGCAGTAGAATCTGGGAGGATGGCTGGTGGCTGCTAGGAGCTGTCTCTGGAGGAGGTGGTGGTGGCAGCTCTGGCAGGTTGTTTTTTTTATGTGAAAAGACATTTTATTATTTGACTATTTATTACCATATAGTATTAGTGTATTTCTTCCAGTGGCAAACTAAGCACAGGATAACATTTCTCTTTGATTCTCCCATGAATCTCAATATCATCTGTCTTTTGGAGGATTCAGTTTCATACAACGTCTGTGATACTGCCTGCGAGGATACCAACAATGCTTCATCGTAAAGAACATTTTGCTAAGTTGTTCTATCATGGGTCCTTGCCCAAGGAATTTACTTTCAATTTCTTCTAATCTGGTTTTCAGCACTTGATCATGTATTTCTTCAATATTATGGACAGGATCTGGTTGAAGCATAGGTCTTCTATGTTCGTATGGAATGTCCACAGAAGGGTGGTAACATACTATTGTCCTGCCATCAGATGTCAAAGCAAGCTCTACTTTGCAATTATAGTCATCTGGAAGAGAAGAATACATAGATTTATAGCAAACATGAGATAAAGCTCCATTTTGGATTGGAAATAAATGGTTCAAAAGAGCTCTCTTTGATACCACCCATTTTACTGCTGCTGCTGCTGTCATAGTACATGAAGAAGCTTGTTAGGTGATATGAAAAAAGATGTGGGAGAAACTGCCTTTAAAATCTGTTTCTAGGCACCAATTTTCATTCTGTTTACACACTCTCTCATATACCTGATGGGCTCTTCCATTAAATTTGTGAAGGAGGCATCTCTACCTTACAGATTATGTGCACAGGCTTACTGAGGTCAAATGACTTACTTGCTCATTATCACACTGTGTAACGGCTCTAGGCCGCCATCTTGCCTCTCTGGCAGGTTTTGGTGTTCACTCATGTATGGAGAGGAATGTCCTCATCAAGGTCATCAGGCAAGATGAGATAAATCTTTTCAGTCTTTGGGGTCACTTTTACAGGGGATTTGTGATCTGGTCAATTGGCTTTGACCACTAGGAGGGTTCCTTTCTCTTGACAGGCAGAGGTGTGGAGTCAAGGGGGAAGGCTCTGACACAGCCCAAGACAGGAATCAACCTAAGAGAATGGATGGGGGTGATCATCTGGCTTGGGGCCTATTATATTTTCCCAAACTTGGTGAACAACATCCACGTTTAGGGTTCACTCTGGCAGCCAATCAGGACATGAGCCCAGTCACACAATCTTTTTTTTTCTTGTATTTTAGTGAAGGGTTTATAAGATGTTCAGGGTCTCACTGCTAGATCAGACTTGCAGTGATTCGCCTGTTTACAGCCTCCCAAGAGCTGGGATTACAGGTGTGCACCACCATGCCCAGTCTCATCACCATCAGTGTGCCCTGGGGAGAGGGGCTGGCACGGCAGGCCCAGAGATCGAACCCCCAGCCCCTGCACCTGATTGCAGGTGCTTTAATCCACTGAGCCATTTGGCTGACTCTACAGTCACTCAGTCATAAAGAAAGTATGGAGCCACTGAGATTTCATTTTCATTCCGTAATCATCTGAAAATCCTTTCTCAAATTTTTAATCGCACATTCAAGAGGAGTAACTTCACTCTGCCTTGCACCCACACTGACTCCCTATAGTGTGTGTGCTGTAAGCCCTTGAATGGTGTCACTACAAAGGGTGGATGCCCCTCAGGAATGAGAGACTACTCAGACACCTACTGGCTGCTTGGGACAACACTGGGACCATCCAGACTAAGGAGAAATATCAGTAGATTCTCTGTTTTGTTCTTTTTGACACTACATAGAGTTCTAGCCTTTAGATGTGTCCACAAAACCACAAGTTAGGACTCAATCAAGCTCTATAGCTCTGAGTCCCAGGGGCAGGGGAGAGGGGTGTGGCCTTTGTGATGGAGCATAGACCAAAACACCTATTTGTCATCCATTCACAATCAATCCACACATTCATGCACAGGCACACAGAGGTAGATCATTCCATCCCCCAATCCCATGGACAAAGTCTACCTGAAACAGAAACTGACTTCTGATTAACACAGGTGAGGAAAGATCAAATTCTCTTTCCCATACAGGGAATAGAAACTGAGAAACTGCCTGAGGGACATCTAAGGTCTGTCCTACCTTGTCTGAGGGCCCAAACCAGTCACATTCTGTCTGCTTCTGTTATTCCGTCAAGGTCTCTGCTGTTGTGCAGGGCCTCTCAATCCAGGACTGTGAAGGAGACTCTGAAAATAATTGGAGGTTGCACCTACTCATCCACAGGTTACAGCGTGAGTCCTTGCTGAAGCCAGCAGGCCTCCACCAATCATCTAAATAGTCAGCATTATTTTTTCCTGGCCATACCCCCAAGAATGTTACAGAATCTCTAGCAAACCAGATAAAGAATACTTCTCACCAAGGAGTTGGAAGGCAACTTTTATTGATACCAGTGGTTTAGTGTAAACTAGGTCCAAATCACTGACACTCTCTTGGAACAAAATAACAACTTATATACATTTTGGTTTTTTTTTTTAATTTTATTTATTTGTGTGTGTGTGTGTGTGTGTGTGTGTGTGTGTGTGGCCAGCTCAGCCCATCAGGGGGCGGGGCTGGCTGGCATGTGGTGCTGGGGGATTGAACCACAGTCCCTGTGCTTTGCTAAGCTTGTTCTAAGTAGGTGCTTTAGACCACTGAGCCATCTCACCAGCCCCAACTTATATACATTTTGTAAGCAGGATGTACAGAGTCAAAAACGGGTTAGTCTATAATTGGTTACACATATTTGGTCACACTTTGCCAGGCAGATGTGTCTGGGGTAGGTTTAATTAAAGGATGCGGTTCGTCATGAGGCAGGAGGGTCTCAGAGAAGTCAGCACCTGGGCAAGTGGGTAGAATTTGGTGTGTCCTTAGCAGGACTAGCCTATCTCATAGACAGTCCTTGAAATAGGCTAGAAAAAACAGGGTATGTGTGTAGGCCATTGTGTAGCTGAGTCAAATTATCTCTGAGTTTCAGCTGGGCAGCTTAGGCAAGGCCAGCTGAGTCTCATGGCCCAGGTATGATGCTATATTTTAAAATTTTTCTACTACACCATGAGTGGAGTGGCACAGTCCCCCATGTTGGGGGATGTACCTCTAATAGTGGGCCTTTTTAATAAAACTTTGCTACCATTAAAAGACAAAGTAGGGGCTGGTGAGATGGCTCAGTTGTCTAAAGTACCTACTTGGAACAAGCTTAGCAAAGCACAGGGACTGTGGTTCAATCCCCCAGCACCACATGCCAGCCAGCCCCGCCCCCTGGTGGGCTGAGCTGGCCACACACACACACACACACACACAAATAATAAATAAAAAATAATAATAATAAATAAATAAAACATTTTTTAAAAAAAGACAAAGTCATGATGTAATTTGGGTTATGATGCAGCAAATAAATAAATAAATACATAAATAAATAAAAAAGAATAATCATAAAAAGAGTTAATAGGTACTGAACATTTACCATGATCCAGGTACTGTAACAAATTTATGAGCCATCACGTGTAAAGATACTAAAATCAGGGCCGGGGAGATGGCTCAGTGGAATAAGCGCTTCCCTGGCAAGCGCAAGGACCTGAGTTCAATCCCCGGTTCCACCAAAACAAACAAACAAACAAAAAAAACCCACAAAGATACTAAAATCAGAAATGCATTTTAATCCTCAATTTAGAGAAAAGAAACTGAGGCAAAGAGGCTCAGTCACTTCCTTACAATGTGAGTGTATCTGGACTCTGGCTATGTCCAGAACCAAAGCCTAGTATCTTAACCATCGTACTTATATTGCAATCCACTGAAAAAGCAAATATTTTTACTCCATTTAATTCCATATTCATGAATGAAATTTAAGTGGTTCCTATTATATATTTTCAAAAATAGCTTTGTAGAATTTTCATATCTGCCCAGAATAAAACACATATCATTCAGTTTTATCCTTACAGAGTATTTACAGCCATCAGCTCATTTAAGGGAGATAGAGTAAGAATCTGCATTTAGGTGCAGCAGTTCCTTCCTTCTCCATCTTAAGCCAGAAGGAACATGCTCTCCTTAGATATGTCACTTCAACCAGGGTGTTTTTCTTCTTCTCTCATCACCAAAGTCCTAAGCAGCTTTAAGCTTTTACCAGCCTATGACTAACACCTGCATCAGATCCGTTTTCTCACCATTGCTCCTTATGATTCCTTGACATCTTCAAGACACTTCTCCGTTTAGCCTCTCCTCTGATGGAGTACTTGACACACTAAGGCATTTAGTTAAAGTACCATTTTATCTCCCCCCAAATAAGACCTAACTGAAAAATAAGCATTCACATGATTTTTTTAGGATGCTCATAATATAAGCCCTGCCCCACAAAACAAGGCCCAGTTAAGATCATCAGGCAGATACATTGAGTATGTCCATCAAAACACATAACAGGGCTGGTGAGATGGCTCAGTGGTCTAAAGCACCTACTTAGAACAAGCTTAGCAAAGCACAGGGACTGTGGTTCAATCCCCCAGCACCACATGCCAGCCAGCCCCGCCCCCTGGTGGGCTGAACTGGCCACACACACACACAAACACACACACATAAATAAATAAAAAAAATAAGTAAATAAAAAATAAAAATTAATTTTAAAAAACACATAACAGGTGTATTATAAAATAATACTTATATAAATATAGTTGAAATTAATACTTAAATAAGATAAATTATAATAAGGTATTTGTAAATATCCAAGCAAGAACCTTTGTTTCTATGAGGTGACAGGTCCTGCAAATGTGGTGCAGTGGGTGAAATGAAAACAAGAGAGACAAAGTTATGAAATCAGGGGCTACAGTCTCTGGGAAAAAGCCCTGATTGCAATTTTCTCCAGCCTTTTATTAAGATTCTTTAATATAAAAAAAGAATAGGGAAATGGGAGGAGTGATTAAGAAGATTAATGAGGACATTATTGTTTAACTACCCCGGGGGCTATACTTGGGCCTTCCAGACCTTCATGTTTACCATTCCTTTGGACATATCTTAGGAAAATATCTTGTGCTGTTCCAAGAGGGACTAAGATCCTATTTTCATTTCCATTCATACTTCGCTTTTGTAAGATTTCTTCCAGGACAAACAATGATATGGCCTAGCAGAGCTCAAAGTCCCTGGAGTTACAAGAGGTTGTACATTGCAAGGAAACTATTAAATGTCCTCCACAGCCTTTACAGAGATAAATGCCTATGTAAACAGATGAATTCAAGACTTATTGGGACATAATCAATCAAGTACAAGCATAGGGCTTGAATAATGTGCACCCTTGATAATGAACAGACATGGTTGTGTCTAGTGTGAATCTTTATAATTCAATAAATCATGTAGTGTAGTGGATGTACTTAATGTGCTTGTGTGAAATAAGAAAATGTTTTCTGAATTTTGGTGCCTCAGTTTTTCATTGATCTTGTGTGGACCAGCAGTTTTAACTGTCATCATTTTTGTTGCCACTCCTTTTTTTTTAAAATACAAAATAGTGGGCTGGCCAGATAGCTTAACAGATTAAAGTGCCTGCTTAGGCAGCCACAGGGACTGGGGTTTTGTGTGCTGTGCTGGCCCCACAATTGAGCCTGGATGTGGCAGTGTGTGCCTGTAATCCCAGTGCTTGGGAGACTGAAAACAGGAGGCTCATTACAAGTCCAATCTGTGTACTGAGACCCTGTAGACCCTCTTCTAAACACAATTTTAAAAAGAATACAAAATAGTGATAAAAAAAAAAACCCCAAAAACATTAGAACCATACAAGATTTCACTATACAAAGTAATAGGGATTCAACTGTGGTTGCTGTATTACATGATGCTATCTTCAGATTAGCTATTCAGATTACCAGATATAAATGTGTAAAATTTTTTAAAGAAAAAACAATAACAGGGGCTGGGGAGATGGCCCAGTGGAATAAGTGCTTCTCTGGCGAGCACAAGGGCCTGAGTTCAATCCCCAGTTC
>NW_004524592.1:16270647-16285134 GCF_000260255.1 Octodon degus | reverse complement strand
CACTACTAGATTCAGGGTCTCACTACTAGATTGGACTCATAGTGATCCACCCAATTACAGCCTCCCAAAAGCTGGGATTACAGGTGTGGGCCACCACACCCAGTCTCAATCACCATCTCAGCGTGCCCCAGGGGTGGGACCAGCATGGCAGGCCCAGGAATCGAATACCCGGCCCTTACACTTGCTTGCAGGTGCTTTAATCCACTGAGATGTTTGGTTGGCCCAAATTTATCTTTTTTATAGCTGAATAATCCTCTATTGTGTAAAAATATAATATCTTCTTTATCTAGTCCTCAGTTGATGGGCATTTGGATTGTTTCCAAAATTTAGCTGTGACAAATTGTGCTGTTATAAACATGGGTGCACATATATCGCTGTGGTATGATGATTTCAGTTCTTTTGGAAAAATACCCAGGAGGGGAATAGCTGGCTTGAATGGGACCTCCAATCCTAGCTTTTTGATGAATCTTCATACTGATTTCCATAATGGCTGTACCAGCCTGCACTCCCACCAACAGTGGAGAAGGGTTCCTTTTTCCTATAGACTCTCCAGCATTTGTCATTGGCTGCCTTCTTGATGATAGTCATTCCTTCTTGCATAAGATGATATCTCAGTGATGTTTTAATTTGCATCTCTTGAATGACAGATGATGTTGAACATTTTTTATATATTTATTTGTTATTTATATCTCTTCATTTGCAAAGTGTATATTTATCTCAGATGCCCAGTTTTGGATTGGGTCTTTGAACTTTGGAGGCCTGATTTTTAAAAGTTCTTTATATGTTCTAGATAGGAGTCCTTTGTCTGAAGCACATTCTAATATCATTGTTTATCACTTCATGGGTTTTCTTTTTCTTTTTTTTTTCCGGAACGGGGGATTGAACTCAGGTCCTTGCGCTTGCCAGGGAAGCACTTATTCTACTGAGCCATCTCCCCGGCCCTGGGTTTTCTTTTTATTCAGTTGGTGATTTCTTTTGATGTGCAGAAACTGTCCAAAAAGGTGAGATCCCAATTGCTGATTCTTTGAAGTACTTTTGTGCATGAACTCTTTGCCTACCCCTATGTCCTTAAGGTTTCTACCTCCTTTCTCCTCCAGAAGATTTAGTGTTTTAGCTTTAGTATTTAAATCTTTGATCTATTTTGACTGTGGTTTTATGCATGGTGACAGACATGGATCTATTTTAATCCTTCAGCATTGGAAAGCCAGTTTTTATAGCGCCATTTATTAAAGAGGCTATCTTTCTTCCAGTGAACATTTGGTCCCTTTGTCAAAGATAAGGTGGCTGAGTATGTTTGTAGCTGTATCTGTATCTTCTAATCTGTTCCACTGGTCCTCAAGTCTTTTTTTTTTTTGAGGGGGAGGGGGCTGCCAGCACCATGCTGATTTTATCAAAGTAGCTTTATAAAGTAAGATAAGGTGGCTGAGTATGTTTGTAGTTCTATCTGCATCTTTTAATCTGTTCCATTGATCCTCAGGTCTGTTCCCCGCCCCCCCCCCCCCGCCCCAGGGGGAAGCTGCCAGTACTATGCTGATTTTATCACAGTAGCTTTGTAGTATAATTTCAAGTCAGGGATTGTGATACCTCCTGTCTTTTCTTTGTTATCCAGGATTGATTTTGCTATTCTAGGTCTCTTCTGGTTCCAGATGAATTTTAGGAATGTTTTTTTCTAGATCTGTAGGGTATACTAATGGTATTTTAATTGGGATTGTATTGAATCTTTATAACACCTTTGAGAGTATGACCATTTTCACAATGTTGGTTCTTCCTATCCAGGAGCAAGGAATATCTTTCCATTTTCTGAAATTCTCTTCAATCTCTTTTTTCAGAGTACTACAATCTTCACTGTATAAATCTTTTACTTCTTTTGTAAGATTGATTACTAGTTGTTTCAGTTTTGAGGGTGTTACTGCGAAAGGTGTGGTTGCCATAATTTCTCTCTCAGTATGTTGTTTGTGTAGAAATTCTATGGAACTTTGAGTGTTGACTTTGTATCATGCCACACTAATTAATTTAGTTATTAAATCTACAGTCCCTTAGTGGAGTTTTTGGGGCCTTCTATGTACAATTATCATATCATTTGCAAATAATAATAATTTTACTTCTTCCTTTCCAATGAGTATTTTTTTTTTTTTTTAGTGGAACTATTGCAGGCAGCTGAGTTAGATAGAAATATTAGAGGCAGTCAGACAGGGCCAGGGCCTCGAAGGAGACAGCACAGAAGATGAGATGCCTTACAACTGTGGGAGGGGCGGATGCTCCTGCTGTGAACCAGACCTAAAGACCTAAAGGCCAAACAAATGCTAAACGAGTAGCACCTGGGATTGATATTCTGAATGGGTATCAATTACCTGGAAAGACCCAACTAAGTTACTAGCCCAACCCCCAACAGAAAGAGACCCTGTCCTGCATTCCAACCCCCAACAGGAAAAGACCCTGTCCCATATGTAATTCCATTGGTTGACCACAGTTTTGTCCCGCCTCCTGCCCACCTAAGCAAGTTCCCATTCTCTCTACCTTAGCCTCACATGGTTTTACACTATAAAAATCCCTGGAAGAGACAGCTTCCCGGGGAACTACCTGCTCGGGCCCCCCTCCTGTCCCTCTCTTGGACAGGAGCTTTCTTTCTCTCAATAAATATATTCTGCTCATAACCTCCGTTTGTTCCTAAAATTCATTCTTCGGTTTTAGAGAACATGAACTCGTGCAGGTCAGGTCGGGAGATTGTTTTTCTATGTCATTTGGAGGTTCCTTGTATGGTTTGGAGGTCACCCACCCAAGACCAGTTTTTCTCTCTGTATCAGAACCAGGGATTGAACTCAGATCCTTGCATTTGCCAGTCAAGCACTTATCCTACTGAGCCATCTCCCCAGCCCCTCCAATCAGTATTTCTTTTATTTATTTCTCTTGTCTAATTTTTCTGGTTGATGTTTCCAGGACTATACTGAACAGGAGTAGTGGCAATGGACATCTTTATCTTGTTCCTGATTTTAAAGTGAGGGCTTTCAGCCAACATTTTGGCCCTAGCCTTCTAAGGTCAATTAAGACTCAGGACATATGAGAACTTGTACTGTAACGTCATGTACCTCAGTAGTGTCCCAAATTTTCTGATCAAGAAGATTATGGGGCCAAAGAGGAAAATGATCAATGACATAGAGTGGGCCTAAGGAGAGTCACATGGGGAGAAGACACTCTCTCAGGCTTTCACAGAGAGCACATTGGCCAAGCAATGGCCGTGACTCATCCACATGGCTGCACTGATAAAGGTTCTACAATCTGAGGTTCAGGATCTCAGGACAAATCCTGAGGGCATTTCACTGACCTTCTCAGACCAAAAAGCTACAACTCTTGTTGCATAGGTCCTGCTTTACCTTGGTCTTAACCATCCAGTAGAAAAGTATGAAGTCAAAATATAAGAAATAAAGCCTTGTTGTTAAGTTGAGCTGTGGGGGACTCAGGTCAATAATTTCTGACATTGCCAGTTAAACAGAAGACCCAATGCTATTATGGGCTACTGGACTCTTTTAGAATATTTTGCTGAGTTTACACACCTATAATATTCAATAACGGAACTTAGAAAAAATGGGGTATACCGATGAATGTCCATTTTGTATCTGTGTATTCAAAGAGGTTGGGATAGATATATAGTTGCATTCTCTTAATGAATAGAATGATTTGTTCTAATGGTGTTTGTAAATAGGATCACAAGGCCACGTCTTGTACAGCAATTAACCACTAAGAAGAATATATGCAGTGTATTATTTGTTGAAACTGTACTTCTGATTTGATTTGAAACTGTCTCATTGCTATCTGTTTATCAATAAAACTTTGAAAAAAAATAAAGTGAAGGCTTTCAATTTTTGCCCAGTAAGCATGATGCTGGCTGTTGATTTGTCATAGATAGCTTTTATCAGGTTGAGGTAAAGACTATCTATTACAATTTTCTGTAGTGTTTTTATCACGAATGAGTGTTGGACTTTGCCAAAAGCTTTTCTGCATTTATTGGGATGATCATGTAATTTTTGTCTTTGGCTCTGTTGATGTGGTGTATTACATGAATGGTTTTCAATATAGTAAACCATTCCTTCATTCCTGGGATAAATCCCACTTGGTTATGATGAATAATCTTCTTGATGATTTGCTACATTTTGTTTGTTAGTATTTTATTGAGGATTTTTGCATCTATGTTTTTTAGGGAGACTGGCTTATAATTCTCTTTTGGTTGGGTGCTTCTCTGTTTATGGTAGCAGAGTAGTACTTGCCTCCCTAAATGAGTTTGGGAGAATTGCTTCCCTTTTAATTTCATTGAAGAGTTTGAGAAGAGTTGCCATTAGGTTCTCCCTAAATTTCTTGTAGAATTCAGCTGTGATTCCATCAGGACCTGGATTTTTCTTTGCTGGCAGGTTTTTTATTACATTTTCAATTTCATTGCCTGATCTTGGGTTATTCAGAATTTTTATATCTTCTTAGGGCCAGCCAGATAGCTCAGTGGATTAAAGTGCCTGTTTAGGTAGCTGCAGCTATGCCAGTCCACCCCCCCCCGCCCCGGGGCACACTGAGGCAGCTATTGAGACTGGGCGTGATGGTGTGTGCCTAAAATCCCAGCATTTAGGAGGCTGAAAAACAGGACTGATCACTACAAGTCCAATTTGTGTAGTGAGATCCTGTAAATTCTATACTAAATACATTAACAAATGAATAAATAAATAAAAGAATTTTTATATCTTCTTGATTCAGCTTTGGTAGTTCATATGTATCTATGAATCTGTCCATTTCTTCTGTATTTTCCATTCTGTGAGAGTAAAGATCTTAGAAATAAATATTGATAATATTCTGAATGTCTATAGGGTCTGTAATGATTTCATCCTTTTTATTCTTCATTGCATGAATTTGATATTTCTTTTTTTAAAATGTGGTTGGTTAGGGGTTTATCAATTTTATTTATTCTTACAAAGAACCAACTCTTTGACTCATTCTTTGTATTGTTTTCTTCGTCTCCTTTGCATTTATTTCTGATCTTTTTAATGTCCTGCCTTCTTTGGACTTTGGACTTGACTTACTCTTCTTTTTCTAAGAATTTGAGGTGCAGGGGCCGGGGAGATGGCTCAGTGGAATAAGTGCTTCCTTGGCAAGCGCATGGGCCTGAGTTCAATACCCAGTTCCTCAAAAAAAAAAAAAAAAAAAAAAAAAAAGGGGGGACTGGTGAGATGGCTCAGTGGTCTAAAGCACCTACTTAGAACAAGCTTAGCAAAGCACAGGGACCGTGGTTCAATCCCCCAGCACCACATGCCAGCCAGCCCCACCCCCTGGTGGGCTGAGCTGGCCACACACACACACACACACACACAAATAAATAAAATTTAAAAAAAAAGAATTTTCAGTTTCAGGGCGCCAGGGAGATAGCCCAGTAGAATAAGCGCTTCCCTGGCAAGTGCAAGGGCCTGAGTTCAATCCCCAGTTCCACCAAAAAAAGAAAAAACAAAAAGACTTAAAAAAATAAATAAATAATAAAAAATAATTTCCAGTTTCATGCTCGCTTTGGCAGCACATATGCTAAAATAATTTCCAGTTTCATTGCACTATGGTCAGATAATATGCATGGGATAATTTCAGTTCTCTTGCATTTACTTAAGCATGTTGCATGTGCTAACACATGATCTATTTTGGAGAACATGCCAGGTGCTGAGAAAAATGTGTATTGTGACACTGTTGGTTGGAACACTCTGTAAAAGTTTACTAAGTCTATTTCCTCACAAGTTTGGTTTAGTTTTTTTTTTTAATTATTTATTTGTTTATTTATTTGTGTACGTGTGTGTGTGTAGCCAGCTCAGCCCACCAGGGGGCAGGGCTGGCTGGCATGTGGTACTGAGGATTGAACCATGGTCCCTGTGCTTTGCTAAGCTTGTTCTAAGTAGGTGCTTTAGACCACTGAGCCATCTCACCAGCCCATGGTTTAGTTTTGTTATTTCTTTGCTGGTTATTTCATGATTGATCTATCTCTTTGTGTCAGTGGAGTGTTAAAGTCCCCCAATACAATTATGTTATTGTTCATTACATTTTTTATGTCTATTTAAATTTGTCTTGTAAGGGGCTGGGGAGATGGCTCAGTGGAATAAGCGCTTTCCTGGCAAGCGCAAGGGCCTGAGTTCAATCCCCGGTCCTGCCTAATTAAATAAATACATAAATTTGTTTTGTATAGTTAGGCACTCCTACTTTGGGTGGATATTTACTTATAACTGTTGTCTCTTCCTTTTGGAGTTTTCCCCTAACAAGTATATATTGACCTTTTATGTCTCTTTTAATCACACTTGATTTGAAGTTGACATTGTCAGCAACCAGAATAGCTAGCCCTGCTTTTTTTCTGGATTTCTGTCATATGGAGTATTGTTTTCCATCCTTCAATATTCAGTCTATTAATTTCTTTTTTAGTTAAATGTGTTTCTTGGGGCCGGGGAGATGGCTCAGTAGAATAAGTACTTGCCTGGCAAACACAAGGATCTGAGTTCAATCTCTGGTTCTGAAAAAAAAAAATGTGTTTCTTGTATGCAGCATATTGTTTTGTTTTGTTTCTTGATCAGCTCTTCCAGTCTGCTTCTTTTGATTGGTGAATTGAGACTATTTATATTAGTAGTTGCAGCTGATATGTATTGGCTTATCTTTATTATGTTGTTTTCCTACTGCAGGATTCCTACTTTTCCCCTTCGCTTAATTACTTGCTCTGCTGGGTAAATCTCGTTTGTTGTTGTTGAGATTGTGGTCATATTTGTCTCTTTTTAAAATATCTGTCAGTACTCTTTGTAGGGTTGTTTTGGTTGTCAGTCATTTCCTCAGTTGTTCTTTGTCATGGAAGTATCTAATCTCACCGTTCAATTTGATAGATACTTTTTCAGGATACATCAATCTGGGTTGAAAGTTGTTTTCTTAATGGGCTTCAAGTATCTCACTCCAAACTCTTCTGGATTTGATGGTCTGTGTTGAGAAATCTGCCATGATTCTGAAGGGCTTTACATTATAGATGATCTATTCTTTCCAGCAGCTTTTAATATTCTGTTCTTCTGTTCAATTTCTGGAATCTTGATGATTATGTGTCTAGGTGATGATTTATTTTAATTATGGCTGGCTGGATTTCTATATGCTTCAGGTATCCATATATCAGATTCTTTTCCCATGCTTGGGAAATTTTCTGCTATTATTTTTGCAAATACTCTTTTTATGTCTTTTGTGCTATCTCCAGCAATTTCATTGATATTTATTGGTCTTATGTTTTTGTTGTTGTTTGGTTTTTGGGGGGTTTTTTTGGTCTTATGTTATTTTTCTTTGCATCATCTTGCATTATTATGTTATTTCCTGGTTTCTTGTTTTTTTTTGTTTATTTTGTTTTTATTTATTTAGTACAGAGTCTACAGGATTTCACTACACAGATATGACTTGTAGTGATTGTCCTGTTCTCAGCCACCCAGGGGCTGGGATTACAGGTCTGCACCACTACACCCAGTCTCAATTGCTATCTCAGCTCATCCTGGGGGCAGGGCCAGCACAGCATGGTGGGGCTTGAACCCCAGCCCCTGCATCTGCCTATGCAGGCACCTTAATCCACTGAGTTATCTGGCAGGCACTTCTCATTATTTTTATTGATTGATTGATTGATTGATTGATTTATTGATTGATTGATTGATTGATTGCAGAACCGGGGATTGAACTCAGGCCCTTGCGCTTGCCAAGGAAGTGCTTATTCCACTGAGCCATCTCCCCAGCCCCCTTCTCATTATTTTAAAGAGATGTTTCCTTTCATGTTCACTAGTTGTTATGCTCTCTTCAAGGTCTGAAATTCTATCTTTTGTTTCATTCAAGTGGTTTTGTCAGATTTCAGTGGAATTCTTACTGTCCTGCATATCTGTTTTAATCTGTTTCATGCGTTCTAATTCTTTTTTGTATTGTTCATTCATTGTTTCCGTCATTTTCCTATTCTCTTATATTTTATCTGTGTCTTCCTTAGATGTACTGAGCAATTCTTTCATAATTGTTGTCATTTTCTTTTTTACCTGAGAGATTATTTCTGGCCTAATTTCCTCCATAGCATGATGGAGTTGTTTCTTTACTTCAGTTGCTATCATCTCAGAAATTTCAGGTGTGTGACTTCCAAGTTCTTCTTTGATCTTGTCTCCTGGACTTGTTTTCAGTGGACTAGAGGTCTGTTTATTTCTTTTATAATTTTTTGTATTGCTGATAGATGAGCAAGATTCAGGTCAGCAAGGCTCTCAGGAGAGTAAGACAGCAGGGTAGGTTCACTAAAGCTCCTACTGTGTGGGGTTCAATGTGGTTCTACCTCATTAAGGAGAGGGTAATCCCCGGTTCCACCAAAAAAAAAAAAAAAAAAAGAGGGGGGAAAGCTGTAGTTCAAGAAGAATCTGATGATGATAAGTGTAGGCCAAAGTTGTGCAAGGCTTTCTTGATGCTAGATTTGTGCAGGGTAGTGCTCCAGAAGACTCCTTCAGGTTGCTGTGGTAGTCATATCTCTCTGGTGGTCTTCAGATTGAGGATGGATGGCCAGGCTCAGTGGAGCTCTGTTGGGGAGGTGGGGGGTATCTTACCAGGTCTCTTTGGCAGTTTACAGGGTGAGAAGGGGCAGCAGGACTCAGAGGAAGATGGCCTCTGGCCAACTGAAGAGCCAACAGCTTTGCAGAAAGAGGCCTCCAGATAGGACACAGTTCCAGGTTGAGGGTACTATACAGGAAGAGGTTGGATTAGACTGCCAGATGCCCATAGTGTCTGGAAAGGGTCAAAATTGCTACAGAACCATTGGTTGCAGCAGGTAGCATTGACAGGTGCATTGTCCTGATCTCTGCTAAGGCATAACAACTGTCCCCAGGCTGCTGCTGAGCAAAGACAACATGGAGTCTTCCTCAGTGGGCTACTAGAGCACTTCCACAGTAACCCCTGGAGGAAAGCGCCCTGTCCTGACGTTGTTTTGTTACCACTTCAAACTGGAAGGGATGGAAATATAAAAAGGAAAATGACTAAAATTTTCTCAGCTTGACTCTAAAGACTCAAATCAACAGTGATCACATCCTGCCTCTGATTGATGCCATCGTTATGCATTGCTGGTTTGCCCCATGTCCACATTGTGCCCCTAGGTAGTTGCAACCCAGAAGGGTGGAGGATCTGGGGAAATGGAGGCCACATTGGCTGTGCTGTGCTGTGGGCCACGTGGATGCAGGGTGGCACGGAAGACTTCCAGTTCCTAGAAGTTGGAGTCTGTGAAATTCCAGGGCATCCTGATACCGAACCAAAAAAAAAAAAAAAAAAAATTCCAGGGCAGGCACACCACTGTGTATTGAGATGAATAACTGGGATAACTGCAGTCATTACTGGTACCTAACCACAGCTATGTAGACTCCCTTAATGTGGCTGAGCCCTCAGCCTTCTTGTGGTCACTGGGCCTCCGCAGAAGTCCTGGAGCCCTGCTCTTTGCACACAGTGGATGTGAACTCTGCTGCTAGGCCATGTGGCACCTCCAGACCCACAGGTCTTATTCAGCCTGTCAGCCTGAGATGTGCAGTCAAGATGTGAAGCTCTGCATATAAATGAACCTTTTACTGAACTCTATCTTCCCACCTTTATAAAAAAAAAAAATTGACCTCATATGGTGTGTACATGTAAAGTGCTTAAAATAATACCAGGTGCACAGTGAATGTTTTATGTGGTGTGAAATAATAAGGAAATACAAGGAAACAGAAGGAAGAGGGTGTGGGCCGGGGAGATGGCTCAGTGGAATAAGCGCTTCCCTAGCAAGCGCAAGGGCCTGAGTTCAATCCCCAGTTCCACAAAAAAAAAAAAAAAAAAAGAAGGAAGAGGGTGATTTTTATAGTGGGTTACGAAAGCCTCTGTCTTTTTTTTTTAATTATTCAAAAGCTTTATTAGAAAAATCAGAAAAGGAACATATGCTAGCTTAGTGAACAGTAGGATTCAATATTATGCATTTTTTTTCTTCCTCAAAGTAATGTTTCAATAATTAATGCAATTAAAAGCCAAAGAGCTGGCAAGCACAAGGGTCTGAGTTCAATCCCTGGTTCCACCAAAAAAAAAAAAAAAAAAAAAGCCAAAGAGAATTCTTGGGGAGGTGACATGTTAGTTCCAAAACTGCTTCTTTGCCAAGTCATTCTTAGCAACACAATAGGTGGAGGAACTTGTTTAAAGATCAAGACTTTCTCTATAGCCATAAAAATATATGTTTGGTGTTGGCTCTGGGACAGACAATAAACCAACAGTGAAGTACATGAAATAAAGCCCACACACATATAGAAACATATACAACAAAGGGAACTACAGATCAATAGAGAATAAAGTAACCTAGGGCTTTAGACGACTGGTTATGTGGACTTAAACAATGCCTAAAAAGTGAATTGGATTAAAAGCCTCTGTCTTATGAAGACACCTAAACAGACCAGTAAGGAAGGCAGTGACAACATAAACCACATGGATACCTGGCACTACAGGGAAAGGGAGCAGGTAACTGCTAAGGCAAGCAGGGCAGTGATCTTACTGCCACTTAGAAAAAAAAAAAAATGAATGAGGCTGCAGCTAACTGAGGAAAAGGATAGACAGGCAAATCAGATGGACACATTCACTGTTCCGAAACAGGGCTTACGAAGGTTATTAGATTGTGGTGGTGTTAAATTCTTTGTTGAATTGATCCATTAATGACTTCTTAGCTGGATATGCTGTTAGACGATAAAACTTTTTGGAAGAGGTGGGTCAGTGAGGGGAAGGAAAGAGTGACTTGGAAGGATACACTCCCACGCTCCCCTCACTTCCCAGCCACTGTAAAGTAAGCAGCTTTGCTCCCACACCCTCCTCCAAGTTGCTCTCCCTCCCCTCAGAACCATAGCAATGGAACCAGAAAACCATGGGCTGAAACTGCAAGTCAAACAAATCATTTCCTTGTTGAAGTTGTGTATGTCAGGCATCTTTTTTGCAGCAGTGGAAAAGCAGACCAGTACTCTCAAAGTGACACAGAGACCACCACAGGGACAGAGGACAAACTTCTGGGCCCTTAACTATTACTTATTAAGAGCATAACTTCTGTTTTCTTCTGAGATAGTCTGGAGTGTAAAAGCAGCTTTTGCTAAAAACAATGAGGCCTCATAGGTAACTAAAAGCAAAGCAGAGCTTGACCTTCTTCTCTGTAAATTTCCCAGAGAGACAAAAGAAATGTCTCCCTCAAAATTGACAGCGCATTGGCAACCCACGGAATGTCTTAGATAAATTCATGTTGGTGAGGAAATGAGATAATTAAGAGTGGTGGACCACCTGTAGATTGTACCACTGCTGAATCAGTGCCTGCCTCCTTTACAAAACTACTGGTTTTATAGGGATCTAAGGGAAACAACATGAAGCAGAAGCAAAAGACAAGGGTCCTTAGGAAAAGTCATGAGTACTCAATTCCCAGCCAGTTCTTAAGCTGCATTGGGAAGTTGAGTAAGAAAGACTGAAAAAAAAAAAAAAATATATATATATATATATATATTCCTTTATCATGGTACATATTACAATAATTTATAAATGTATGTTATGGTTTGTGTCTGATTGTTCTCCCAAAGCTTCATGTAAGTCATGGGGCAGATGCAGCTCAAGAAACAGCGAGTGGCTTGAGGGGCTGGGCCAGAAGACCAGGGCAGAGCTCGAGGGGCGGGGCCAGATGAAACTTTAAACTGGCAGCATGCACTTCCCCCCAGGCGGTGGCCTCTCTTGGAGGTATGGAGCAGGTCATCTTGGACACGGCCGCGCCCCTCAGAGGCACTGAGCCTCTCTCCTATACAAATGAGTCTCGGAGGTCTTGGTACGCAATTCAGGCTGTTTTAAACTAGGAAACCTCCAGTAACTGTGAGCTAAAAAAACCTTTCCTTCCCTCATTTTGAGTGTCAAGTATTTGTCCCAGCAATGAGAGAAGAGTAACTAAGATGACATCTGTCTCACTTATTAGAGACTAAGTTCTAGGACCATGTTTTATTTTGTTGTTGTTTGTTCGTTCTTTGAGACAGAGTTTCACTACGTAGTTCTGGGGGGCCTTGAACTTGCTCTATATCCCAGGCTGGTCTTGAACTGGAAATCCTCCTGACTCAACCTCCCCAGGTGTTAGGGCTTGTAGCTCGATGTACCCTCAAAGCTTCATGTGCTCATAGGAAGGTTTTTGGGAAGTGGCTTGACCTAGGGAGCATGAATGAGTATTAACAGTATATGTATATGAATTAAGGGTGTGGTAGCTAAATTAATCCACAGATTGGTTTAGTATTGTTCTGGGGTGGATAATGAAAGACCCACTCTGGCTGTGGTTGGCACCACCCAAAAGGCTTGTAGCCTGGATGGGATAAGGGGGAAAGAGAGGCTTGATGCTTGATTCTTTGCTGCCTCTTGCCTGCTCTGCTATCGACTGTTTCTCTTCTACGACACCCTTCTGCCTTTTGCCACTCTGCCTCAGAGCCACCTTGACTACAGACTGAAACCCCTACAAACCGTGATTTTGAAGTAAACTTTTCCTTCTTTAACTTTTGGTATTGGTATTTTTTTCTCAGCATTGAGACACCACAGCTGGGATTACAGCCATGCACCACCATGCCTGACTTACTCAGTTTTTAATTCTCTAATACTTACCCTAGTGCTTTATACCTCAGTTTTTAATTCCCTAATACCTAGCCTAGTGCTTTATACCTTAATGAGATCTAGGAGTTTAAAAATTTGATAAAATATAGTTCATCAAAATAGATGTGAATACTATCTCTTCTGCCAGCTAATTCAACTGCTGTACATTTTAGTTCATATTCTCTGACTGTGTTGAGAGGAACTGAAGAGGATTATTCCTATTTTTCTCTTCTTAAAAATTATGAATGATAAGGGTCTTCCTGGTCACAAAACACAAAAAGATATGAATAAAATGGCCTATATGCTCCAGAGCTATCATTGAGTGTATTTGTATGTTGGGAGGCCTGGTGGGAGGGGGGTATTTGGGAGGAATGACTAAGGGCTAATTTAATAACATTGTAATAGGGGCTGGTGAGATGGCTCAGTGGTCTAAAGTGCCTACTTAGAACAAGCTTAGCAAAGCACAGGGACCGCGGTTCAATCCCCCAGCACCACATACCAGCCAGCCCCGCCCCCTGGTGGGCTGAGCTGGTCAAACTAAATAAATAAATAAATAAAATTAAAAAAAATAACATTGTAATACAATATATCTCATAATGTGCTGCTTGCAAAATGCTTCATTTGTGTACTTTATCCTCAAAACAATCCTAAGTGCTTGCCTGGCAAGTGTAAGGTCCTGAGTTCAATCCCTGGTACTGCTAAAAATTAAATTAAATTAAATTAAAAGAACACAATTCTCAGTAAATATAATTCGTCCTAAAACATAGATGAAGAAACTAAGTGGTTAAGTCAATCCCACTCTTCTAAATAGTCCAGGTCTTCTATTCTCCTTACTTAACTTCACATTGGAGCAACAACAAGATATTGAAGAGAATTGAGAAAGATTATTTTTAAAAAGTGGGGGGGGGGCGGGGAGATGGCTCAGTAGGATAAGTGCTTGACTGGCAAACACAAGGATCTGAGTTCAATCCCCGGTTCGGGAAAAAAAAAAGTGGGGCTCAAGAAGGAGATAATAAAGTATGAAAATAAGAAATACTAGAGTCAATAAAGGCCAAGATTATAAACTGAGAGTAAGGCTCAAAGGAGATAAGAAGGGCCTCATACAGGAATGTTCCTCAGAGGGTGGATTCAGAATGAATAACAACTAAACATTGGCCCCAGGATCCCACTTTTCCTTTGCTGGGACAAAATACTTGATACATACAACTTAAGAAGAGTTTATTTTGGTGCAACTTTTTGGAGGGGTCAGTCCATGGTTACTTTGCTACAATGCAGAAACGTTGTGACAGAAGGGCATGGCCAAGGAAAGCTGCTCAACATAGTAACTAGGAAGCAGAGAGTAAGAAGAGTCAGGGCCACAGACGCACAATAATACCTTGGTTCATGAATGCTTCTGTTTGCAAACTCTGAGGTCATTGCCATTTGCAAATTCCATGGCCACATGCACTTTCCCTGCACGATCACAAATGAAGCCATCATCCCATATTTAACCACAGAATGAATTAAATTCATGAACCAGAGGCACACTGCAACATCCCATTGCTCTACTCCCTGTATCCCATTCATCTTATGAACTAATTAACAGACTAACACATTGATGAGGTTAACATCCTCATGACCTAGTCACCTCCCAAAGACCCCCCAACACATAAAACTTGGGGTATATTTTAGATCTAAATCATAATAGTGTAGTGAGTGTAGGGATGCCTTCACACTCACATGAAGACACTGTTATTTAATTTGACTAAAAAGATATAGTCCGTACTCTATAAGAATATACTGGGCTGGTGAGATGGCTCAGTGATCTAAAGCACCTACTTAGAACAAGCTTAGCAAAGCATAGGGACC
>NW_004524592.1:16269080-16270547 GCF_000260255.1 Octodon degus | reverse complement strand
AAGAGTAAAAAGAATATTTAAAATGCATAGATCAGGGGGCCTGGCCCTAGCTCAGGCCTTTAAGTGGCTGCTTCCACAAAGCTGTCAGCCTCAGGTTGCTCGAGTTCGAACCTCACAACTCTCCCGCTGGCCAAAAGTGCCCTAAAGGCATTCGAGGAACAAAAAAAAAATAATAATAAAATGCATAAATCAATCAAGAAGTGACCCAGAGAGACTGGGGAGATGGCTCCGTAGGATAAGTGCTTGACTGGCCAACACAAGGATCTGAGTTCAATCCCCGGTTCTGCCAAAAAAAAGGAAAAAAAAAAGAAGTGACCCAGAAGCTGAGCCTTGGAAGAGATAGATGTGAGGGAGGATAGGGCAAAGAAGCAAGGAAAGGTTCAGAGCAGAGGTAGAATCTCAGCCAGGAGCTGCAGGACAGGCAGATGCAGCGGAGGGAGGAATACACCAGATGAGGAGCATGGGAAGGTTAAATGAGGAGAGTAGGGAGAATCCGTGAATCTACCAATGTGGCTCCTGTGAAGAATATGGAAATGAGAGGGAATCAAAGTAGACAGGGCAGGAAAAGTCATGTTGGGAAAGCCTAGATTATAAACTTGAACATGATCCCATGGATAAGTAGGGAGCTGTTTAATCAGAAGTGATCAAAAAAGCATTTTAAAAGTATACTACCAATGGGGGCTGGGGAGATGACTCAGTGGAATAAGCGCTTCCCTGGCAAGCACAAGCGCCTGAGTTCAATCCCCGTTTCCGCAAAAAAAAAAAAAAGTACACTACCAGTACCAGACATGGTGGTACATACCTGCAATTCCAGCTATTTGGAAGGCTGAGATAGGAGGATAGCATGTAGGGTCTGAAATGGGATTTTTGAACTCAGAGGAAGTCTACTACTGAGCTACACCCTCAACCCACTTTATTTACTTATTTATTTATATATTTGGTACAGGGTGTCAGTATACAGCTCTGACATGCCTGGTTTTAGGGCTGAGACAGTGTGCCCAGGATTCTAGGGCCGGCATGACATGTGGTGCCAGGGATCTAATGTTGGCGCCTGCCAGGCAGGCGCTTAGACTACTAAGCTATCTCCCCAGCCCCTTATTTTTTATTTTGAAGCACAGTTTCACTCAGTTGCCCAAGGTTGTGATCTTCCTGCCTCAGCCTCCTAAGCAGCTGGGACTATAGGTGTGTACCACCCTGCTCATTCTTTCTTTTTATTCCTTCCTCTTACCTTGCTCCCTCCAAAGCTTTTACAGAAGACTGCAATGGACTGGAGCCACTTGTCCACTATGGGGTAGGAACTACAAAGGAACAATGTATTTTTTTTATTTTTTAAAATTAATTAATTAATTTAGTTCAGGGTCTCACTATGCAGCTCAGACTCGTAGTGATCCTCCTGTCTCACCTTCCCAGCACTGGGATTACAGGGGATTACAGGCATGTGCTACCACACTCATTTTAGAGGTCTGC
>NW_004524592.1:16266589-16267495 GCF_000260255.1 Octodon degus | reverse complement strand
GGTCTCTGTGCTTTGCTAAACTTGTTCTAAGTAGGTGCTTTAGACCACTGAGTCATCTCACCAGCCCCTTTAATTGTATATAAATGTGGGGAAAAGTTACACGAGGGACATTCAATATGGGCATGAATAGCAAAACTCAAGAAAAATAGGAGTAGGTGGAAAGATTTGGGAGTTTGGGAAAGTATTGTGAGGAGAAAGGGAAGTTGATGTGACCAATTCTTTCCCCTGGCCACTGAGTGGTGCTGTCACCACAGGGCTGTCTTACTGTTTTGAGCCAGAAAGCTTCCTAGGATTCAGATGAGCAGAGGGAGTCTCATAAACTCCTACATCCAATTTGTGAGCATCATAAATTTGTAAGTTGCTGTTGGGTAACCTGCATTTGTTTCTAATGTAGCCACAACATATGCACATTTTAAAGTAATAACAACTTGCAGCAAATGGTCAAGTCCAACAGTCTTGAATCTCAATTCCTTTTAGATGGCTGAGCATACTTAAATTCAGTTGTGAAGAAGAATGCATTTGCAGGCTAGACCCCTTGGCCCTGATTGAGCAGAAGCTTTGGGATGGTGCTAAATAAGGCAACAGGGAATTTTTTTTTTTTTTTTCCTGGAACCGGGGATTGCCTGACTGGCAAGCACAAGGACCCACATTAGATCCCTGGTACCACATGCCATGCCGGCCCTAGAACCCTGGGCACACTGTTTCAGCCCTAAAATCAGGCATGTCAGAGCTGTATACTGAGACCCTGTACCAAATATATAAATAAATAAGTAAACAAAGTGGGTTGAGGGTGTAGCTCAGTAGTAGACTTCCTCTGAGTTCAAAAATCCCGTTTCAGACCCTACATGCTATCCTCCTATCTCAGCCTTCCAAATAGCTGGGATTACAGGCATGTGCCACCATGTC
>NW_004524592.1:16264511-16265686 GCF_000260255.1 Octodon degus | reverse complement strand
ATTTCCTACCTCATATGAGTTTTGGGCTTGACTGGCTCTTCTTCTAAAAGCTTGACGCTAAATATGAGACTGTTTCTTTGTATTCACTTTGTTTTTCTGATGTGGAAATTCATAGCTACAAATTTCCCTTAAAGGACTGCTTTCATTGCATCCCATAAATTCCAAAATGTTCTATTGGCATTATCATTTAATTTCATCTGTTATCTATTGGTTGTTCAGATGGGTGTTACTTAAGTTCTATGCATTAGTGAATTTTTAGTGATTTCTTTTGTTATTCATTTCCAATTTCAGTGTAATATTATCTAATAATATGCATGAGATAATTTCAGTTTCTTTGCATTTACTTAAGTATATTTTGTGAGTGAGTATGTGATCTATTTTGGAGAATGTCACGCATCACCTGAGAAGAATATGTGTTCTGATGTTGTTGAATGGAATGCTCTATAAATACATATGTCTTATTTCTTCAGAGGTTTGTTTCAGCTCTGATATTTCCTTGTTAGTCTTTTTTGTCTAGTTGATCTATTTGTGACACTGAGGTATTGAAGTTCTCCAATATAAACTGAATTTTTTTAATTTTTTTTAAAAAAATAATTTTATTCTTTTTTAATGAGTTTAGAACAGGGTCTGTAAGGTCTATGGGGTCTCACTACACAGATCAGACTTGTAGTGATTCTCCTGTTTGCAGCCTCCCAAGTGCTGGGATTACAGGCATGCGCCACTACGCCCAGTCTCCACTGACCTCTCAGTGTGTCCCAGGGATGGGGCTGGCATGGTACACCAGGGGATCGAACCCTGGCAGCTTATGCTCTACTGAAGCAGGCGCTTTAGTCCACTGAGCTATCTGGCTGGTCTATAACTGTATTTTCATGAATGTTTGTTTTATATCTTTGGGTGTGCTGCTACTTGGTGCATATATATTTATGATTGTCATCTTTTCCTCTTGGATTGCTCCTTTAACAAGTTTTAGTGAACTTCTTTATATCTTCTGATCAGTCTTGACTGATGATATCCACTTTGTATGTAGATAGAATGCTACGCCTGCTTTTATCCAGGAGCACTGTTTTCTATCCTTTGACTTGCAGTCTATGAATTTCTTTTTGGGTTGAATGTGTTTCTTGTATCCAGAATGTTACCGGATCACGTTTTTTGATCCATTATATCAGTATGTTTCT
>NW_004524592.1:16262233-16263311 GCF_000260255.1 Octodon degus | reverse complement strand
TGTGGTGCTGGGGGATTGAACCGTGGTCCCTTTGCTTTGCTAAGCTTGTTCTAAGTAGGTGCTTTAGACCACTGAGCCATCTCACCAGCCCCCTTCTTTTCTTTTAAAAGACAGGATTTCGCTATGTAGTGCAGGCTACCTTGAACTTGTTTTTGTAGCCCAAGCTCTCCTTGAACTCATAGGGATCCTCCTGCCATAGCCTCCTGAGTGCTAGGATTACAGGCATGTACCACCATGCCCAGCAAGGGAAATTTCCTACCATTACTTCTGTGAAAAGTTTTTTTCTTAATATTCATTTTGCTATCCTCTCATTGTATATAATTCTGATCAATTTTATATAATTATTCTTTGCATCATTTAGCAGCCCTTGGATTGATTTTTTGGGGGTCCTTTGCTGTTTCTAAGAAATCTTTCATTTGATGATTTGTTGTTGTTGTTGTTGTTGTTGTTTTGTCTTGTTTTGTTTTAGCTGAACTGGGGATTGAACTCAGGCCCTTGCACTTGCCAGGGAAGCGCTTATTCCACTGAGCCGTCTCTCCGGCCCCATTTTTTATTTTTATCTTTTTTTTTTTTTTAGATCATTTGATGATTGTTAACTTCAGACCTATCCTCTTGATCTAATATTATGTCCTCACATCGATTTTGCTGCACATACTGATAGGTTTTAACGGTGTCGCAGCAGAGAAACACTCAGAAGGAAAAGGGAAAGGGGCTTTATTATAAAGGAAAAGGGACTTCATTATCTTAGAGGACACAGAGAGAATTTGGGAAGATAAGGAATTCTCTGGATTGGAACAAAGGGAGGCTGAGGCTTTTATGGCTTTTGCCAGGTGTGATGCTTGAGGGGGAAGTTTAGAAATACCTGAGGAGCTGCCTGGGGCCTTCCCTGAGGTGGTGGGAAAGGTGCAAGGAAACTGCATCCTGGGATGAGTTGGAGAAGAAGTGGGGAGGTGGTCTCTGGAAAGATGAGCTGTTGTTTTAAGGGTTTCAGCCATATTAGATGACCACCATAATAATTCAGCAATTCTTACTAGGGTCATAACCTATCACATACATTCAATAGAATTTTTTTTTTTTT
>NW_004524592.1:16258783-16260128 GCF_000260255.1 Octodon degus | reverse complement strand
AAGAAAGAAAGAAAGAAAGAAAGAAAGAAAGAAAGAAAGAAAGAAAGAAAACAAGGCCTAAACAAAACCAAATACCTAAAAACAATGTTTATACTTATGAAAAACAAAACTATACATCAAGAAAAAACAGGGGCCAGGGAGATGGCTCAGTGGAATAAGCATTTCCCTGACAAGTGCAAGGGCCTGAGTTCAATCCCCGGTTCTGCCAAAAATAAATAAATAAATAAACATCAAGAAAAAGCAAACCAAACAATGAAAAGAAAAGATTTCTCTGTGATCTCAAGCCTGTGATTATCTTCTGGGGTCTATAATTTTGTAGTAGTGTCCATTTCAGGGGCATGTTCATGCTGCTACTGGTAGACCAAGGAGGCAGACTGAACTCAGATCCACATGGGTGATCCCAGCCATCATGCAGTAAGATTGGGGTAGGATGATGGACAATCCTAGCAAGCTTGTAGTAGGAATAGCATGAGGTGCTGATTTTGGTGCTTTCAGGTCTACAGAAGTTCAGGTTGATCTTGGCCTCTGGTTATGGGGTTGGGACCTGAGGGCTGAGTTGTTCATCCTACAAAACTCTGAGTGTCTCTTGCCAGTGCCCTTGGCTGCCTGGTCCTGGATATCATCTGTGGTCATGCCTCACCCAGTCACTGAGAGTGCTAAGATGAAGCCAGTCCATGGCTGCCCCAAGTCAGGGGTTCAGTTTCCCCCTTCCTAAAACAGGATCTGGCCAAGTACCCTATTTAGGGAACACTTGGACTTAAGTCATTCACCAGCTGTTGTAGTTCACAGTATCCACTTCTCCATTCCACTGGTGCATTTCTCCCTGGAGGCTTCTGGAGTCACTCACTATGGCGACCCTTAGGGTCACCTCTTTCACTGTGTCTCTGTAGATTTGAGCCTCCTCTCTCATGCTGCAAGCTAGAAGTCAGGGAGAAAGTGCATTTTCCAGCTCTATTTTCTGTCTTCAGGTTTGTCTCTTCACTTTCCCCATGGGCTCCACTTCTCTCTTCAGATCCTTCTTGGGTCCTTGGAATCTATCTCCCTTTTTTTCTTCCCCAAGCTGCTATATTCCAGCTTCTAGATTCTAAATTTCAAAGAGGTTGACTTGCTGTACTTACTACCCTGCTATTTTCCCAAAAGTCTCCCTTTTAACCTTTCTTGATGTTCCAGAGCACCCAGAGGTATGAAGATAATAGGTTACTTTGAAGATTTATGAGACTTCCTAGGGCTGAGGCTATAATCCAAAAAGAGATAGCATTAATAAAGCTATATGGACCAAATACTGGGGCATCTATCTTCATAAAACAAAAACTGATGAAAACAAAAGATTTTAACATCCTACTTT
>NW_004524592.1:16256031-16257143 GCF_000260255.1 Octodon degus | reverse complement strand
AAAAAAAAATGCATCACAGTTGCTTCTGGACACTTCCTGATATGTCACATCAGAAGGCATTTGCTTGAGGGGCGGGAGAGATGGCTCAGTGGAATAAGCGCTTTCTTGACAAGTGCAAGGGTCTGAGTTTAATCCCCAGTTCTGGGGATTATGCTTGGGTGTCCCAGATTTAGCAATGCTGAGATCGCTTGCTGTGCTGAGATGGAGCCCTTGCAAAGCTCTCATCAGTCTTTCCCTCATGAGTCCACCATCCAGTGATGATTGTTCATGTAGATCTGTCACTGCATCAGGAACTGCTTGATAGTGATTTTTCACTTTTTATTCTTCATGCTGCATTTATTACTTGGAATTCTTTTATAAGAAAGGACTTTCTCAGGGCCGGGGAGATGGCTCAGTGGAATAAGTGCTTCCCTGGCAAGCGCAAGGGCCTGAGTTCAATCCCCAGTTCTGCCAAAAATATTAAATAAAATAAAAATAAAGATAAAAAAGTAGCTACTAACATTTTTAAAAAAAGAAAAGAAATAACTTTCTCCTCATTTATTATTTGATAGAATTTGAAAGCAATTTTTAGAAAAGATTTTTTAAATATTGAGTTTTTCTCCTTTATTAATCAATGTTCATCATAAGTTAATACACTATTGTTATGGGTCACTCAGGATAGGAACCAGATCAACCAGATTGGAATTTGGAAAGCCGTTTATTACTGAGCTCAGGGCCCCCGGTCTGCTCTTACACAGGAGAGGACCTAAAGGTGGCAGCCCAGGAAGCAGGAAGGGTTTGTTTTTTTATTTTAATCATTTTTTATTTTTATTTATTTTTATTTTGGCAGTACCAGGGATCGAACTCAGGACCTTGCATTTGGCGGGCAGCTGCTTATGCCGCTGAGCTATATCCCCGGCCCCAGGAAGGGGTTTTAAAACCTGGAACCACATTGAATTTGATAAGCAAATTCGTTGTCTGACCACATTTAGTTTGGTAAACAAATTCATTGTCTGACACAAAATAATGCTTTCAGAGTGACTGGGACCACAATTCTAACTACACTTCCGGGGCTTTTGTTTCAGTTTCTGGTTAATTTGCACCTGAGTACCTGCAGGCAGCCTTGCATAGCC
>NW_004524592.1:16252908-16254202 GCF_000260255.1 Octodon degus | reverse complement strand
GAGTTAGACAGAAATATTATAGGCAGTCAGACAGGGCCAGGCCCACAAGGAGACAAGATGGAAGACAAGGTGACTTTGCAACTTGGAAGAGACAGACACTCTCATATGGGCCACATCTCAAGACCAAGACAAAAAGAGGAAGCACAGCTACATTCCTAGGGATGGGAATTAGAGATTGATATCCTAAATAGTATCAATCAACTTGAAAGAGCCCAAATGAGTCACTAGCCAACCCCCAACAGGAAGAGACCCAGTTCCATATTCATGCCCGCTTGCTACGTGACTCACTTTCCCATTTGATACTGGATTTAATCAATTTTACCTGAGCAATGGTGCTTGTAATCTCATTGGCTGACCATAGTTTGGTCCCACCTCATGCCCAACTAAACAAGTTCCCATGTCATCTCCACCACCTTAGACCCGCCTCACCACATGGTTTTCCTTTATAAAAGTCCCTGCAAGAGACAACTTGGGGTGGGGAGGAATTACCTGCTCACGCCCCCCTCCACTCCTGTCCCTCTCTTGTGACAGGAGCTTTCTTTCTCTCAATAAATATTCTGCTCATAACCTCCGTTTGTTTCTAAAATTCATTCTTCGGTTTTAGAGAACACGAACTTGTGCAGGTCAGGTCCAGAGATCGTTTTTCTCTGTGTCATTTGGAGGTTCCCTATATTGTTTGGAGGTCACCCACCCGAGACCAGTTTTTTTTCCTGGATCATAAGGACTTAAGGACTACTGTCAAGTTCTTTTCAGGTTCTGTCCTTTTGACAAGATTTTTATTGGCTTATGATCAACTTGGAATATCTTTCCTGATAATATCCTAGTCTTTCCTGTTGAGTTCATACTTTGATCTGGAATCATTTGACAATGGATATATAGATCTTTTTAATGAAAAACATGGTATTTAAAGACCAAAAATTAAGTATTAGCGTTATTTTTTGCTGTTGTGCTATCATGGTTTGTGGGCGTTTTGGTTGACAGATTTTTTTTTTTTTTTTTTTTTTTTTTTTGCATAACTGGGAATTGAACTCAGATCCTTGCGTTTGCCAGTCAAGCACTTATCCTACTGAGTCATCTCCCCGGCCCCTGACAGATATTTTTTATAGAGCTTATTTGTTTGTTTGGTGCTAGCGCTTGAACCCAAGGTCTTGTGCATGCTAAGCATATACTGTCCCATTGAGCAATGCCCTTGCTGTCGAAGGAGAAGAAATCCTAAATTTCCATTTTCAACTCAAACTTAAGCTCACATAAATTTTTACATGATCTGTTTTATTTCTCTCTATTTTCCCTTTAA
>NW_004524592.1:16247379-16251823 GCF_000260255.1 Octodon degus | reverse complement strand
ATAAATAATTTAATTTTTGAAAATTCTAAACCATATTGCACAATTTTCCCTCAGTAACCTATTCTAGTGTCTGTACAGCAATTTATACCTTAAAGCCTCAGGCTATTCTATTCTAACATACATGGTCTTAGGCACGCATAATTCCTTTGGCCAATAAAATTGCTGGTCACTTAAAAATTCTAAAATTTATGATAGAGACTGTTTTTTTAAAAAAGTCAACCTAAAAAAAGTCATCTGGTCTAAGATATATCTTTTATATGATAAAATTCATAATCTTTTAAAAAGTCTTTTATTTATCTATTTGGTATAAGTTTCGCTACACAGTTCAGTCATGTAGTGCTCCTCCTGTCCCAACCACTCCAGGGCTAGGGTTGCAGGCATTGCGCCACCACGCCTGGTTTCAGTGGCCGGCAGAGCATGTGGTACTAGGGATTGAACCTGGATCCTTGCACTTGCTGGGCAGGCACTTAGATTGCAGAGCTATCTCCCTATCCCCTCCAATCTCCTTTTAGGAAGACATTAGCAATTGTGATAAAATGGGTTATAATCAATAGTGATAAAATAGTGATCAATTGTGATTAATAGCTTATAGCTTATAATCAGTGATTCTTTTTTTTTTGGCAGAACCGGGGATTGAACTCAGGCGTTTGTGCTTGCCAGGGAAGCTCTTATTCCACTGAGCCATCTCCCTGGCCCCTATAATCAGTGATTCTAATGAAGTTAGATATTCTGAAAAATTAACTTCAAGGCCAGCTTGAGCAACATAGTGAAATCTCATCACAAAAGCTAACAAACAAAAACTATTACACTTTTGACTGATAGTCAAAAGAGAAATTAATTATTCTGCCTCAGATGAAACCTCAGATATGTGCCACCATACTCAGCTTAAAATTTTCATTTTGCCTTCAGGGCAGGTTTGGCTGGCTTGAGTTGTGGGGGTTGAACCACAGCAACCTGAGCCTGACTGCTTTGTTGAAGCAGCCACTTAAAGAACTGAGCTAAAGGGCAGGCCCCCAATAGTTTTTTGTTTGTTTGTTTTGTTTTGTTTTTGTGGAACTGGGAATTGAACTCAGGCCCTTGCACTTCCCCCAATAGTTTTTAAGCCTAATATTTTATTCTTTTGCTATATTAGTGCAATTAGTCCCCTACTCCAAATTTGATTGAATCTTTTTTTTCCAATCTTTTATTTTATTTTATTATTATTATTTTTGTTTTGTTTTGTTTTGTTTTGTTTTGGCAGAACTGGGGATTGAACTCAGACCCTTGCACTTGCTAGGGAAGTGCTTATTCTACTGAGTCATCTCCCTGGCCCCTTTATCTTTTATTTTAAAGTGCTAGGAATTGAACACAGGGCCTTCACACTGAGCTACATGCCCATTCCTTTTTATATTTTTACTTTTAGACAGGGTCCCACTAATTCACTAAATTTCTCAGATTTGACTAGAACTTGTATTTTTCCTGCTTCCACATTTCAGAGTACTGGGATTACAGGTGTGTGCCACCACATCCTCTTTGAGTGAATATTTGACCTGGTTTATTTTGTTTTTGTCTTCTTGTGATAATTTTGAAATAAATTTAAGTATAGTTTCATAATTATATGAACATTTTTATTTTTATTTATTTATTTATTTATTTTTTTCAGAACCAGGGATTGAACTCAGGCCCTTGTGTTTACCAGGGAAGCACTTATTCTACTGAGCCATCTCCCCAGCCCCATTTGAACATTTTTAGAAAATTATTTTGAATTCAGATGTCAACTATCTACAAATACAGTGATAATAGAAATGACTTTGATTTTTCCCTTGGTAATGATTTTGCATGTGTGTACGTCCGTGTGCCTTAACTGTTGTCTCCCATTATGACTGGCACATTATAGTGGCAATAGTCTTAGAAGTCTATCAGAGAAAAGGTTCTGTTCAAAGATGACAAATCAGGGGCTGGAGAGATGGCTCAGTGGTCTAAAGCACCTACTTGGAACAAGCTTGATAAAGCACAGGGACTGCGGTTCGATTCCCCCAGCACCACATGCCAGCCAGCTGCACCCCCTAGTGGGCTGAGCTGGACACACACACACACACACACACACACACACACACACACTAAAATAAATGTTAAAAAATAATAATAATAATAAAAAAACAAAGATGACAAATCAGTTTGAGCCAAATTCTTGGACATGTAAGGTACTAATATAATACACTAGATATAGTGATCATTAATCATGTTTATGTGGAAGAAAGAGCCAGGGAAGGAAAGTTGGGGAGGAGGGACAAAGGCATGTCGTGCTAACTCCTCTTCCGCTCTTGTGCTGTCACTGTCGGTGAGGACTGCAGGGCTGCGCACCTTGCTGAGTGCTGAGTGAATGAGCACCCCTCATGCTGTTGCCAGGAGACAGAGCTCACCCGCTTTCTTCCTGCTTTATGCTCTGTGGTTTCTTTGAATACTACAAATTGGCTAAGTTGCAAATTTGCTTTAAAGTAGGAAAGCCAAAACACCTTCAGATGAGATGTAGGGGGAAAACGCTCCTCAGCTTGTCCACCTCCGCACCAGGGAAGCCTAGTATCAATCTCACCATCGGTAATGTCAGTTGAATACCCTCACAGGGACCAGCAGCTCACATGAAAGTAAAGTGTGTGCCCCATCAGCACGATCTCTAACTCAACGCGCAGCTCAGATAATAACTACTTTTGTTCTGTCCGGTGTCGGCTGCCTTGTTTTCAGTAGCATGCAAGAAGTCACCTTTCTAAGGCAGAGCTCCTTGCCTGACAAGGGAAAACTGCTGAAGTCATGAGGCTGCTCCAGGCAGAGCCCTCATGTGAGTCATATGAAAGCTCCAGCTGCTGACCTCTGGTGAAAAGGGAGTGAGCGGAGGGAGGAGAGGCAGAAGAGGGAAGGTTCAAGTGTGGGTTTTCTCCTTGAACCTGGAAGATTATGGGTCAAGAGCTATGTGCAAAGAGTCGACAGCCTGGGTGCAGCTGCTACCACCGTTCCGAGGGAGGAGAGGCGCGCAACTGGCCGAGGGGCCAGCCGGTGGCGAAGGAGGCTGCGCTCCAGGTATTTGTATTCGGAGAGCCTCTGTCTCTATATCGGTACACTGAGAAGCTCAGACACTCCCTTTCCGTAGCGGGGTCTGATTCTTCTGCAGTCGGTTTAAATCCATAAAAAGAAAATTCTACTAGGGTCACAGAGAATTTATGGCTATAGCTATGCAGTGTGGAGATGGCTTGTAAACCAAAGAGAAATAATCCTTGGCTTTGAGCTGCACGGAACTCCCTTGACTTGAAGTGGAGAAAGTGTTTTACTCTTGAAATCTTCAGGGTACTAAATTGCAGAGCTGAACCGCAGGAGGCAAGCTGCAGTATTGGTTGGTATGCTGTGGATTCAAAATTTCAATAATTAGCTCATGATTATTAGCATTATCATACTAGAAAATCACCTCTTCAAAAAATAATTTAGGTAGACATGGCGGGGGGCATACAAGACAGAAAAATGGAAAACATGTAGCAAAGTAAGTGTTAGGTTCATCCAGTACTACAAAAATACAGTCGGGTAACGAAGGCATTTCAGCAGTGGATCCCATTGTAGTCTTTTTTAGAGATCTGACTTTCAAGAAACAGGTTTGGGGGGAGCTGTAGGAAGCTTAGAAAACAGAAAACCAGGCAATAGTTTTGCCAACCTCTTATGCTTTCTTTTTATACTGTAGCTAACAGACCTAAAAGAAGCATCTTGTTCTATGACTTCATTCCACTCCCCGGGGGACCGTCAGGCTGTCAGTGCCGGGAAGTTAAAGAGCAAAAGGCCTCGGAGTAACAGCGATTCTTTTCAGGAAGAGGATCTGAGGCAGGGTTTTCAGCGGGTGAGTGAGCTGTTGCTGTCGGTGTTGGTCAAGAAGAATTCAGTGTGTGTGTCCAGGGACATGTTGCACGTGTGCTCTGGCAGTGCTGTTCCACTTCCCTGAGGGTGGAAAAGCATTATCAATTTTTTTTTTCTTTTCTTATAAAAGCTTTTTTTTTTTTTTTTTTTTTCTCCCTCCCCCTTCCTTTAAGCAGAGGAAGAGCCTTCCATTTGGGGCAGCCTCCTCCTACTTGAACTTGGAGAAGCTGGGGGAAGGTTCTTACGCTACAGTTTACAAGGGCATTAGCAGGTGAGTGACTCACAGCTGCAAGAAATTTTAGACATGTGAGCCCCACCCCTCGTTTACATCATAAAACCAGATGATGCATCGCCGAGGTTCACCGGGTTTAGGACCCGTGTAGGACGCCAGGGCAGTGCGGAGAGACATGTGATGATTTAAATACCCTTGAAAGAACAAAAAAAAAAAAAAAAAAAAAAAACTTTACCAAAGCAAATCCTACTAAGATCAGCCCATTAAAATGTTTATTGGCCTTTCTCCTCTTTTCGATTAAAAGAAGATGGATTTTTCTCTACTATTGACCCAAAGAAC
>NW_004524592.1:16243387-16245701 GCF_000260255.1 Octodon degus | reverse complement strand
TCTCTGAATAAAACAAGAACAGAATAAATAACAATTCCCTAATTATGCCATAGAATATTTCAAATCAATAGCTTACATGCTTTTTTGTTAAATACTAAAGGTGTTTTTTGTTTTTGTTTTTTTTTTTTTTGGCAGAACTGGGCATTGAACTCAGGCCTTTGCACTTGCCAGGCAAGCATTTATTCTACTGAGCCATCTCCCCGGCCTCCCTGAAGGCATTATTGTTAAATTCAAAATACAGCAGGAATGTTCATCGTGCATTATTGGTAAAAATTATCTGGGTGTGTTAGTACACACCTATAATCCCAGCCACTTGGGAGGTAGAGACAGGGTGATCACTGGTTCAAGGCCAGCTTGGGCAATTTAGTGTGACCCTATCTTAGAATAAAACAGTAAGAAGGACTGGGGATGTCATTCAGTGGTAGAATGGTCTTGGTCTCTTCTAGCTCCTGTAACTAAACAAACAAATAAATAAATGTTCTGATCAGAGAAAAGAGAAAATGCTGAATATCAACTTCTGTGGGTTATAATATTAGCTCCCTAATATACCTAAAAGAATTATCCAAAAAACTATTGTAAGTAGAAAAGCAAGATGATCAGTTACAACATGCATGTATAGTCATCTTATACATTAGAGATAACCACTTAGAAAAGAAGAGCAAAAGAAGCCAGAGAGATGGCTCAGTGGAATAAGCGCTCCCCTGGCAAGCACAAGGGCCTGCGCTCAATCCCCGGTTCTGCCAAAAAAAAAAAAAAAGAAAGAAAGAAAAAGAAAAGAAGGGCAGGATCTATATGTTTTCCAAGGAACATAAGAGACTTAAAGAATCAGACAGAAATTCTACTAAAATTATTAATTTTTATATTATAATATTTATTATGTATCAAACAATATTTTAGCCAATAAGAAGACATTGGAAGTAGGGTTGGGGATGTAGTTCAGCAGTACAGCACCTGCCCAGCAAGCTCTACGTCATGAGTTCAATTCCTGGTACCAAAAATAAGAAGTATATATTGGAGGCCAAGTAGAAGGGGTGAGATAGGCAATAAGCAAATTAGTAAAATATTGAGTTTATCAAAGAGTGAAAAGTGCTGTGGAAATGAACAAAACAGGAGAGAGGGTGGGAAAGCCAGACTGGGGGAGGAGATCATGATCTCAGGAGGCCTCACTGGGAAAGAGATAGGGGAACTGGGACTGACAGAAGTGGGGAGCAAGCCAACATTCAGACAGTGGAAGGCAGCTGGACTTAGGAGAGTGGCATCCCCTGGAAAAGTCACTGCGGCAGAATCAACCTTGGCCCTGGGGCGGGGGGAGTACCTGTGCACCCAGGGGTCCTAGATGGTCTGGTTTCAATTTGAAAATTTACTAGTGTAAAGGTGTCACTGAATCTTTAACTTCAAATTTTGATGTATTCTAAATACAGATGTCCCTTGGAATCCTTGAGGATTTGGTCTAGGGCCCACTTGGACACCAAAATCCTAGAATGTTGATGTCCCTTGTGCAAAGTAGTATAGCATGTAATATAATGTCATGTCGTGTCATACCTAATAGAATATAAATGCCAAGTGGTTACACCATATTGTTTAGGGAATGCTTACCAAAAAAAGTCAGTACATGTTTATTTTATTTTATTTTTTTTTTTTTTTTTTTTTTTTTGCAGAACCAGGGATTGAACTCAGGCCCTTGCCCTTGCCAGGCAAGTGCTTATTCTACTGAGCTATCTCCCTGGCCCCACATGTTTAGTTTAGATGCCGTTTTTCCCAAATATTTTCAATATGTGGTTGGTTGAATGCACAGATGCGGAACCCACAGATAGCAAGGGCTGACCATATATTCTGAGCTACAATATTATAATTGTGTAGCACAAGTGAAAGAAAAGACATACCAACAAGTCATGTTTTTGAAGAGTCTAAGACCACTACAAATTCAGATATTAGTAAAATCTAATATATAATCACTGGCATTTTAAGACAGCAGAAGAAAGACGGTCCAATAAACAGAATTGGGATAATTGTTAGCCATTTGGAAAAAATGAATATATGATTTTAATATAGTGGATTGAAGAGCTAAGTGTAAAGGAAAACAGAACTAGAAGAAAAGATAAGTTCTATATAATTTCAGACTGCAGTAGTCTGTCTAAGTGCAACATCAGGAATGATAGGTGCCTGTGTTGCCCCATCTAGTTAAGTACGTCCCAGGGAGCCCCAATTCTGACACGTCTTAACAGATATTTTATTGAAATAGCTATGGTCAAATTACTATTGAAAACTCAAAAATAAAATTCAATTCTTCATTACAGAGAGATTTTAATATTTT
>NW_004524592.1:16240197-16242687 GCF_000260255.1 Octodon degus | reverse complement strand
TTTGGGAGCATCAGTTCAAGTCCATATGAGGTGCATACTGTTTGACTTAACAATTGCACATCTTCCCTAAGGAAACAATGATGGGGATTGTGTGAAAATATTTATCTGCAAATATGGTCATAACAACATATTTTTTTTTTTTTTGGCACTGGGAATAGAACTCAGAACCTTGTACTTTCCAGGCAGGTTCTGTGCCATTGAGCTATACCCTTTGGCCCCATAGCAATATTTCTATAGTAGCTAAAAGCTAGAAACACTTTATAAGCATTTGGAATGGTCAAACCGCATTGTAGCATATGATGGGATATGATATCATTAAATATCCCATTGTACAAGAATGAATGATAAAATTTTTTTTAAATTTTTAATGAGAAAGAATAGATGACTACTAACTAATATTATAGGAATGCCATTTTTTTTTTTTTCGGAGCTGGGGATTAGAACTCTGACCCTTGCACTTGCCAGGCAAGCACTTATTCAACTGAGCAATCTCCCCAGCCCCTGACACTGTTAAGATAGCACATTTACCTCTGTACGAAAGCCTTCTCTGTTCTCAGTACTTACCCTTCATCATGAACAAGACCTATGAGTAAGAAAAGAGTGGAGAGATCCTGGTGCAGCTGAGTGGCCCAGGCAGCTGCAGTGGGAAGCAGTAGGAGCATCTGGTTGTTATTCTGCGTCAGACTTAGAAATACAGTGCATTTTGAAATGCAGGACCCGGGAGATAGCGCAGTAGAGTAAGCACTTGCCTGGCAAGCACAGGGTCCTGAGTTTAATCCCCAGGACTGCAAAAAAATAAAATAAAATAAAGTAAAAGAAATAAAATGACCATTTTTGACTTCCCTTTGATAAGGATCCCCCCCCCCCAGCTACTCTGTTAAAAAGAGACAGAAAGAGTAAGTATTCAGGCTGGGGGAGTATCAGTGAGAAGCCGAGGGAGAGTGTGGATACCTCAAAAGTCACAGGAAGAACTAAGAGGTGCAGCGGACAGCAAAGCAGTAGGAGGAAGGTGGACAATTATAGATCCATATGCTGAAACATATTTTTTGAAGGAAAACTACTTTTATAAAAAAAAAATCATCATTAGTAAAAATTGCTGCCTGGAACTGTCTCCATAAATGTGTGTCATATCCTCCATCCCTCTCTAGGATCAATGGGCAGCTGGTGGCTTTAAAAGTCATCAGCATGAACGCAGAGGAAGGAGTCCCATTTACCGCTATCCGGGAAGGTAAGAACAGGGAAATGGACCTAGGGAATGTGTTTTGATTCCTTGCTTTGTAAAAAGAAAAATGAAAAAAGAAAAGATGCACTGAGTTTGTTTAGTTAGCATCTGGTTTCTGGAATTTTGACACTTTTTTTTTTCCTTTTTTCTTCTTCTTTTCTGTTTTGGTGATACTTAGGATGGGCCCAGGACCTTCATACTGGATTATGTTCCCTACCCTTGTCTATCTTTTATTTTGAGACAATATCTCACTAAATTACTAAATTGCCCAGGGTGGGCTTGAACTTTTGATCTTCCTGCCTCAGCTTCCTAGAACATTGTGATTACAGCCATATGCCACCATGCTAGGATAGAACTTATTTTATTTTATTTTATTCTGAGTCTCACTCTGTTGTTCAAGCTTCCCAAAACCAAGAGTCTTGTGCCTCAGCCACCCAAATGATGGGTTTACAGGCATGGACCATCACACCCAACATAGTTTACTCTTGATTCCAGTTTTCCAACAATTGTTACACTATTATTTTATTATTTATTCTTTAGGATATTAAGATTCAAAACTGTTATATCATTTGACTGAAATTATGAACTCAATGAATATTTACTAGATAATTTCTATGTGGTTGACCTTACACTGGGTGCTAAAACTTTGTCCATACAATGCTGAAAATTCATGTAAAAGAAAGAAAAAAATAACATCACCTCAATTCTTCACGGGAAATTTGCCTGAACATCCTTGTTGTTTTGAGAGTATTTGAAAAACTGCAGGAAGATGTGTGCTTCCAGCACAGTGCTGTGCTTCCTGCGGACCCTGGGCAGCAGAGAGGGTGGGTGAGGGTGGACTCACGTCTGCGCCACCAGCCCGCCAGCTTCTGCAGGAGCCTGCTTTGTGTCTCCAAGACTCAGTTCACTGCAAAGGCAGCAAGCTGAGGATGAGACAAGTGTCTATCGCAGGCTACATTTTCAGGCTTCAACAGATTGGGACAGTTGTTCTCGTCTTGCTCTTTTCCTTGGTGATGCTGTATTGATCATCAAGATAATGAATGATTTATACTATAAATCTCAAAAAAGCCAGTATAGTGAAAATAAATTGTTCAAAGTATAATGTACCATCTTTTTTTACAGGAGACATTTGAGGTGATGTTGGGACTGCTGTCCATTTCAGGAAAAAGAAAAGAGGGAAGCATTTCCCTTGCCTTGCTTTTGCCCCTCTTTACTTTTTTTATTTTTATTTTTTAAATTTTTATTTATTTATTTGTGTGTGTGTGTGG
>NW_004524592.1:16235642-16240090 GCF_000260255.1 Octodon degus | reverse complement strand
TTTACTTTTTATCCTCTTTCTTTACCAAGCATATCCTGTATGGGAAGCACACTGCTGAATGGTACAAAGAGTGAGAGAGAAAGCCCAGTCTTTCTACGTTGTTTTAATCCTAACCGAGTAGATAATTCAAGGGACAAATATATAAAAGACTTAGGCAACTGACGAAGTCAGAGAATTCTGAACTGAGCTTGATTGGTTATGCAAATAGTCGTGAAAAAAAGCAATTCAGAAAATGAGTTCATAACCTAATTTGATGCCATTTTTAAAAGTCTTTCAGAGCCCCTGGGAAACAAATGGTTTTGAATTTAAGTAGAAGGGCCAATGGCTATCAGTTTAGCCAGGGCTCCTTCTGGTAGGAGCAGGTGCACTCTGAGCGACACATGGTTTTAAGTGTTTAATGTAATGGAAGCTGCATTTACTGATGTTCTTATTAGTGGTTTCTATGACAAGATGACCACATACAGAAAAGGGTGTGTGGGGAGGGTAAAGAGTATCTCTGAACCTAATCGCAGCCCCCAGGTCACCCACCTAAGGGCAGGGAAGCTGGGTCCACATTCCCCTCATTCCCTGAAGCCTGTGTGAGCTCAAGTCTGGCTTTTCTCAGCTTTTGCTCACAGCCAAGTTTTTCAGGTTGACATTTGATGGTTTTGTCAGTTTTGCTAACAGATGGCTCTCAGCATGGCTCACAAAAGCTGGATCTGTATTGTTCCGCATGCTAAAGGTTTCTTTCAGTGCACATTTACCGGAGAGCTGCCTCTCCCTCGCAGGTGTTTACAATTATACTTAGTATTTAAGGACGGACTCCATCCCTTTGTTTTATGGGCTTTCCCCACCGAAATCCTTGCTTGTACAACACTGAAAACCACAGAAGGAATTTTGACACTTTGGAGGTTGTTGGGCTTCCAGTTTCTAACAAAGATTGCTTCTTTTTCCACGAGTGTAAGAGCTTGGAGCCCTTGTTAGAAGGGTCCTCTCCCCTCAAGTAGATGTGAGGCCTCGTTTGAGAACTTTGGCACTGTCACATTTTTCCTGTAAGAACTTTAAGGATGTGAGGCCAGGGACACAGGAGGTTAAATTAGAAGGGCTGGAAGGCAAAATAAGAACAGCTGGAGTTCATTAGTTAAAATCCAGGGTCACTAGCTAAGAAGGCAATCAAAAGCCACGTGCAGAAAAACCGAACAAGTAATGCAGCCCTCTTTGAAAAGCCTTGAAACAGGAGTTGGGTTTCCTGAGCAGGCTCTTGGCTCTGCTGCCTGGCAGCCTGAGATTTATGGAGCAGGCCTCGCTGCATGTCCAGTCTCTGTGTAGGTAGAAGGCATGTGGCAACTTATTAGGTTATTTGGAGTGTTGTCTTTGTGTGCTTTTAGCATAACATTTTATGAAATTTGCAGAAGTGTGAGCGGTACAAAGGGAGAAATATCAGGTTCGCTTCAGACCTCTTACAGTCCTCTCAGCTTTGAGAGATAATATATTTGTAGTGTACCGTATAGCCATGGTTCCAGCCACATCTGATTGAGAACTCCATAACTTTCTTTCTTTTTTTTTTTTTTTTTGGCAGAACCGGGGATTGAACTCAGGCCCTTGCGCTTGCCAGGGAAGCACTTATTCCACTGAGCCATCTCCCCAGCCCTGATTCTTCAGTTTTTTTTATTTTTATATTTATTTATTGTGTGTGTGTGTGTGTGTGTGTGTGGCCAGCTCAGTCCACGAGGGGGCGGGGCTGGCTGGCATGTGGTGCTGGGGGATTGAACCGCGGTCCCTATGCTTTGTCAAGCTTGTTCCAAGTAGGTGCTTTAGACCACTGAGCCATCTCTCCAGCCCCTCCATAACTTTCTATACATTTGTTTTACAAATATTTTTTAGTCACTCACAAGGGCCATCACTTTGCTGACTACTAGATATGTGGCAATGTACACAGTAGATGTGTTCCTCATCCCTTCATGCTTTTGCTAATGGAAAAGACCAGAGGTTTCATAGCAATTTAGAAAACCCTTTATAATTGGCTTAGAATTATATTTCAAAGTGTTTATTTTCATATGTAGGAGAAAATACCTTAATTTGAACAGGCCAGTATTTTATGTTTTATGTAAGAATAGTATTTTTTAGTTTTATTAACTTCTGTCAGTATCTTAATATGCCTTATTTCAAATCTCTTTCTAAAAGTGGTTACCTTACCTTCTAGTTTAAACCAGGGACCTTTCACTATCTTAGTGGAATTTCCTTCGGAGGCAGTTATTTAATTTACTTTTTTTGAGACATAGACACATGATGTACTCTAGTCCATAGTCTTATTTTGCCCCTTGCACTAACTCTGGGAAGCAAAATGTATTGTTTTTGTTCTAGAGGTGAAGGAATTCTGAACTTAGAGAGGTTAGGTATCTTATTTGAGTTAGCAGACCTAGCAATTAGAGTTTTTTCTATTCTATCCTATCTCAAATTCTTTCTACTTTGTTATATAAATTTGGAAGTACATTTCTCCTTTACCAAGAATAAAAGTAAAAATAGAAGTCTTTTTTACAATGTGCCCTATACAAACATTAAAGAAAAAGCAGAAGAAACATTTTAAGGAAAATAATGTATAATATTGTATATTCAGCAATTTTGATGCTACGGCACCAGTAATTGCAGCATTTAAATTAGAAACAGTTTCATCTAAAAATATTTTAGATCAATTTGCTAGTAGAAAATTGTAATTACATTACAAAATAATTATTCCCAATCCACATATATTTAAAAACAGCCAAAAATAGTCGAAGGAACCTTGCTGAAGTTACAGAATAAGACAAAAGAGGAGACTGATTAGAGTCTCTTAAATTAACATGCTAGCATATGCCTGTAATGCCAGCACTGAGGAGGCTCAGGCAGGGGGATCATGACTTTAAGGCCACCCTGGGCTACATAGTGAGACTCTTTCTAAGAACAAAACAAACAAACCTCTGAGTCATCCATTACCACAAAGTATTAGAGCAGTCCTGGTTGACCAGTTTGTTATTGAATTCAGTCAAATCACATCATGGACATAGCTTATTCAAATGTGCAGAATTGCACCTTTATAAAACACAATAATGACAGGATGGGGATATTTCTTCACAACCAAGGCACAAAAAGACTAACATCAAGATATTACAGGGCCAGCCAGAGAGCTTAGCAGATTAAAGCACCTGCTTAGGCAGACGCAGAGACCAGGGGTTCAATCCCCAGCCTGCCATGCCAGTGAGACCCTGTAGCCCCTGTACTAAATACATAAAATAAAATAAAATGATATTATTGGGGCTGAGGAGATAGCTCAGTGGAATAAGTGCTTCCCTGGTAAACACAAGGGCCTGAGTTCAATCCCCGGTTTCACCGAAAAAAATAAAAAAATAAAATAAAGTGATATTATGACACAGTGCAGTTGCAAAGTGCTGTCTTTTTTTTAAACTTTACTAAATCCCCAATCCCAACAAAATGAACCAAACCAAGAAGCTAAACTAATTTTATTTCATGAAATGAAATTATTTTTCTAAATTATTCAATATTTTACTTCATAATATTATATATAAATTATTAGATATTGTATGAGCTGATAAATACATCATGAGTCATTTTTCCTCATCTGTGAGATTATGTTGTTTTCTTCATGTTTTCTCTTCAAATTCCTAGGTTTTTAATGATCTCAGTAAGTTAATATAAAATTTTGTTTTTTGTTTTTTCTTTGGTACTGGGATTCAAACTCAGGACCTTTGAGTGCCAGGTAGGCGCTTGTGCCACTGAGCTATCTCCCCAGCCCTATAAAATTCTTATAACCATACCTTGTGTGTCTTATATACTCAGTGAGTGCTAGATATTATCATCAGTATTATAAAATTATTTTAGAAGCAACATACAACTCAGTCATGGTAGTTATATAGGGGAAATAAATATAATTCCCAACCTGCTAGATGTCAGATATACCATGTTCTCCACACCCGATGAATTCTAAGAAACAATGGAGGTTAAGAGTCAGAAAGATTTAGTAAGATAGCTCCTGAGAGACAGGAGGGTACCTGATAAATGGGTTTCCACAGATCCCACTTTACCAAATAAGTTTTGTAGAGCAAAATCAGGAGGTAGGTATAATGTGGGACAAAACTATAATGAACCAACAAGATTACAAGTTTATCCTTAGGTTGGTTATTTATTTATTTATTTGTGGCCAGCGCAGCCCACTCTGGGGGCATGGCTGGCATGGCATGTGGTGCTAGAGATCGAACCTTGGTCCCTGGGTGCTTGCCTAAGCTTGCCTAAGAAGGTGCTTTAGACAACTGAGCTACCTCACTGGGTAGGAAATGTACATGAGAAAGAACAAGGATCTGTTTAGGAAGAAGTAAATCAGGGGGTCTTGGTCATCTCCCGGGGCAACTGATGTTAATTTATTGTTTATCTCTTGGGGAAGCTTGTAGACCTTTTATCTATTATTTATTATTAAT
>NW_004524592.1:16231986-16233692 GCF_000260255.1 Octodon degus | reverse complement strand
TCTGTCTGTCTATCTATCTATCTATCTATCTATCTATCTATCTATCTATCTATCTATATTTTGGAACCAGGGATTGAACTCAGGCCCTAGCACTTGCCAGGCAAGCGCTGAGGATTGAACTCAGGCCCTTGCATTTGCCAGGGAAGTGCTTATTCTACTGAGCCATCTCCCTGGCCCCCCAAAAAATTGTTGAGAGCAATTACAGTCTACTAGACTGATGACCCTTCATAAAATGGATGAACAGCTTAAAAATATTCCTGCAATTTTTTTTTCCCCCTGGAACCAGGGATTGAACTCAGGCCCTTGTGCTTCTTGTGCTTGCCAGGGAAGTGTTTATTCCACTGCACCATCTCCCCAGCCCCTCTGCAAAGAAATTGTGACACAAAGATAAAACAATAATACAAACAGACGAGAACAGCCAAGGGACAGCAAAACGTACACTTTTCCTACACCCACAAAATCGCAGTTGTCAAGAAGACGCATGAGGAAGTACCCACTGTTGCTTCACCCAAGTAAATATTGTTTGGCCAGCTCCACAGCCAATGATAGTTTGAAGCCAGCCTGATTGATGAAACATGTTACCATAATTCTTTTTTTTTTTTTTTTTGGCACTCTCTATGCCCATGAAGACTTCCATGTGAGACTAGAGAGAGAAAAAACAGATGCCTATGAAACTATTCATTAAATTTACAAAGAAATGTAGTTATAAAAGTGAAATAAGGGGCTGGTGAGATGGCTCAGTGGTCTAAAGCGCCTAATTAGAACAAGCTAAGCTAAGCAAAGCACAGGGACCGCGGTTCAATCCCCCAGCACCACATGCCAGCCAGCCCCGCCCCCTGGTGGGCTGAGCTGGCCACACACACACAAAAATAAATAAATACATAATTTTTTTTAAAAAGTGAAATAATAAAAATTTAGCCCATAAGGATTCTGAGAGCAAAAAGTACAACAACACAGCAGATGACAGAAATTCAGTTATAAGAATTTCCTAGCTCAAGCCAATTTAATACGAAAGGAAATTCAGGAGCTCACAGACCTAAGAACTAAGACTTGCAGGACATAAACTGTGTCACTGGAGTCCAAAACTTTCCATCATTCAACATTTGGTTTCTGGGCCTTACTTTTTCGTTTTCTTTCAGTACTGAAGATATAACTCCTAGCTTCATCCATGGTAGGCAACTACTCTACCATTAAATTATACACAACAGCCCATCTGAGCCTTCCTGTCATTCATTTCCAGGCATGCTGTCACCGGGTATTGGTAATCAAACCCCAGCAGTTCATGGATGAGTTCAGTAAGTTTAGCCTACACAGTGGAATAGATAACAACTTTTCCCTAGTAGTGTAAGCAAATAGGTCTCTCCTTCACTTAGTGTTTTGCCTGTCTCCAAACCAAATACTGTGGGGTAAGGAGGTGGTGTGTTGTGGTTGGCTAGTCCTGAGTCACCTGTCCACTCCAGGTAGAGGTTGCAGGTTCTGTCAGCCCTGGCTTAAGGGCCTGGATTAAGGAGAAAGATGACTGACTCTACAGAGGAAAATAGAAGTGTCCTTGTTGGAAGAGAGAGTGACTGTCAGAGGGCAAAGCAACAGAGACTTATTACAGCAAGATTCCTGAAGGAAATAATTGCATTTTCAAGTTTAAGAGAGTGTTTGAGTTTATGGAATTCTGTTGTAGCGGATATGGGAGAGTTTTAAAATATATAAAT
>NW_004524592.1:16228937-16231151 GCF_000260255.1 Octodon degus | reverse complement strand
TCTAGCTTGCAGGAAGCTCTGGGTTTGACCCCAGCACCCTTCCCCTCAAACTAAGAAGAGTCAGTTGTTAGCACTTCCACTTCTCTGCGCCTATGTTTGGCCTACTCTTTCAAAGCTTGCATTTTCTCCTTTCTACAGGGGCTTGCAACTTTCCCTTTAAGAATGCCTCCTCACTGTTCATTACATGTCAACAGTTCTTCAATTTACCTGTCTCTGAGCCAAGTACTGTGGGTAGGGAGCTGCTCTTATTCCTGTCTCCCACCCTTATGTCATTACATCTGTTATATCCACAGCTCTGTCAACCTCCAGTGCGACTTTGCATTTTGAAGACTGGTCATGTGTTGCAAAGTGTTGCTGTGGAAGCCACTCTATTTCCTGCTCCTCAGTGGCCTTTGTCTCTCCATGCCCTCTCTGGAGTGGAGACGCTGGGATTCCCTGAGGAGGGCATTCACAAAGTGCTGGGAGTGCTCTGATGAAATTGATTAAGCAAATGGAAACTTTGTTTTTGTAACCACTCTAGCTTGTAGAAGCAAATTGAATAAACACAGTGGTTTACCATTTTTAAAATAATGAAGGTCTTTTTTCATTTTAATATTCTTTGAGGAGAGATCTATTTTCAAGAGCAAAAAACTGGAGTGCTTGATTTGAAATGCTTAAAAAATAAATACAGGTGCTGTTTGACAATTTGAAAGCAGCACTTTTATTATCTGTAATTGATTTAACATTTTGTTTAATCTTTCTAGCTTCTCTCCTGAAGGGCTTAAAGCATGCCAATATCGTGCTCCTACATGACATAGTTCACACCAAAGAGACATTGACATTCGTGTTCGAATACATGGTGAGTTCTCCAGCATTTTATAACACAGGAGGAAAGAGTAAGCTTAGTGTTTGGCTAATGAATCTGTTAATATTTTATGACGTGATAAAACTTTCATTATGATGTGGAAAGTATGGCAATCTTTGTGATGATTAGTAGTGTTTTATTGTTGTAGTCACCTTTAGTCTGTTTTTACTATTTTTTTTTGTTTTGTTTTTACTATTTTTGCTGTTTCTTTTCTCCCATCACCTCCTACATTAAAAAATCATTTTCCCAAATCTACTTTTAATCACTATTTAAGCAGAATACAACACTTTGCCACTGATAAGGATATGTATAAAATACTTAAAAACTATATGCAAAGAATAGATCACTTTGTATTTTTTATTTATTTATTTATTTTTTTGGTGGAACCAGGGATTGAACTCAGGCCCTTGCGCTTACCAGGGAAGCGCTTATTCCACTGAGCCATCTCCCTGGCCCTACACCTTGTATTTTTTAAAGAGCAAAAGACTGAACTGAGCAGAAAGAAACCATCAGGTTCGTATACTTGACTTGCCTCCAAGAACATTTGGACTGGGAAAAGTTTCTGTGTTGAGTCAATACCAGTCACACAAAGGGAGCCAAGAAACAGGCTCCCTTCTCGGAGCAGCCAATGAGGAAGAGAAAATGTGCTTCCCCTTCCCCATGGGGCGTACCTCGTTATGATCTTTTTATTCCTTAATCTACAAGCCTAACTGCCTCTGGGAGGTCAGCCCTCGGTCTGCTTTAGGACACTGTCCCCAGCCTCCTGAATTCACCATCTTCTTTTCTCTTCCTGCTGTATTGTTTAGCACACAGACCTGGCCCAGTACATGTCTCAGCACCCAGGAGGCCTGCATCCTCACAATGTCAGGGTGAGTACCCAATGGGGTTCCTTCAGGCCTGCCCAGTAGAGGTTTAGAAACAGATTTCCACCACAGAACAAAGACCTGTGGCACTGAGCAGGAAGATAACTATCACTGATGTGCTAGAAAATTTTAAAAAAGAGCTGTTCCTCAAGTACTGAAGCAATGTTTAGCTATTTTCTGGGCAACCTACTCCGTGTCAGTCACTGTTACCATACAGATTTGTCTGATTACAAAGAATAGTGTTAAAAGGAAAGAAGCGAAGCTAGGCTGTCATAAAATAAACAGCTTCATCATAGCAGACCACTGCAGTTTTTGATAAAATTTGCAATGTTTATTCTATTTGATCCTATTATATAGACTAAGTTTCATTTTCCTGTCAGTGGAATAGAAATAATAATAAACTATTAATTAGCTGTACTTCTACATCTGTTCATTTTATTTATTTATTTATGTGGGGGGGCAGCTCAGCCCACCAGGGGGCGGGGCTGGCTGGCATGTGGTGCTGGG
>NW_004524592.1:16224705-16227427 GCF_000260255.1 Octodon degus | reverse complement strand
AACCCTGTGCTACATAATGGGAAGGATTGAAAGATCAGAAGACTTGATTCCTGCCCTCAAGAGACTTCCTCATAAAAACAGAAGATACGAGGTCCAATCTGGGTCTACAGGGTCTTGGGACCTTGCACTCAGGACTTTGCACTTTCCAGAGTGCTTATATATCAGAAATATAAGCAGCAGAGATTGGCTCCAGGACCTTGTGCATGCCAGGCAAACACTCTACCACTGAGCCACACCCCCAGAGCTACTCTGGTGGATTTCCTTCTGGCTCCTTTTCCTTGAATGAGATGTAGTCTGCTGTTCCCCCTCGCAGAAGCCACTAACTGTCATGGTCACATAATAGGTCTTACTACTAGCATATGGAACTATTTGTCTTTGAAACATAAAAGTCCTCTCCTTATAAAAAGATTACTGCTGATCACTTCATAAATGTTTTTACTATAGTCATCAATGCCTTTTGCTATGAAATCTGGTAGATACCTCTTATTTCTTATCTGCGTAGCACTTAACATTGCTACACAGGGGAGGGACTCAGACTCTCCAGCACGGAGCTGGCCAATGGATGGACTGTATTTCTATGGATATCTATCTATCTATCTATCTATCTATCTATCTATCTATCTATCTATCTATTCAGGGCTGTGGAGATAGCTCAGTGGAATAAGTGCTTGCCTTGCAAGCGCAAAGTCCTGAGTTCCTTCCCTGGTACCATCAAAAATAAATAAATAAATAAATAAATAAATAAATAAATAAATAAATAAATAAATAAATAAAAACATATACCAATGCTATCACAGGACATTTATGAATAATGCTGTGTAATAAATTAAGCCTGGCTAAAGGATTTGCAAAGAAGTCCCAAAGGCTTAAGTTATGGTAATGATGTTAAGAGTGTCACCCCACGTGGAGACCCATTGAATAGTCTTACAGAAGGAGGAATAAACTCAGATGTTTCCTTTTGTAGGATTTACTCTGATAACAATGCGGCAAATATATTGAAAGGAGGAAAATACTTCTTTGGAAATGTTAAATTTTCTTGACCCTATGTTCTCCTTATTTCCCTTTCCTCACAGCACCTCACGTAGTAAATTGTCTTCTCTTCCTGTGCCCATTCCCTCAGTGCTAATGTCTAGTAGGCTCCAGCCTTGACACTGAGGCTAATAAAGGCAGTGGTGGTACAGTTATGAGATGATAGCACAGGAAAGCTGATAGATGTGGGATCAATTACTGAGCCAGAATTGATGTGTAAAGGAAGAATCAACAGGGATTTTAATGGCATTTGTTTGTATGTTTGTTTGTTTGTTTTGAGACAGGGTCTCACTGTATAATTCAGTCTGGCCTTGAACTCACTGTGTATCCCAAACTAGCCTTGAATTCATGATGAGCCTCCTGCCTCAGCCTCCTGAGTGTTGGGATTACAAGTGTGTGCCATCACCTTTGGCTTTTCCAGCTTTTTAAAAGATAGATGGTGGCGCCATTCATTGAGATAGAGGAACGGGAATAAGGTGGATTGTGGAGATGCATAGTGAATTATATTTTAGATATGCCTAGTGAGGTAATTACAGAATGTTCAGATGAAATTTAGACCATGTAGATCTAAAGCTCAGAAAAGAGATCTGAGTCAGAGATAAAGTTTTTGAGATGATCAGCCTGTGATAGTTCCTTGAAGCCATGCCAGTTGGAAGGATGCTAAGGGAGCATATATACTGGAGTGTCAAGGGAAGGTCAAGAGTACAGTCCTGAGGTATAGCAATAGAAGCAGTAGTAGAAGTAGTGGAGCCTATAAAATGAATAGCCAGAGAGATAGGAGTAAAATTAGGAGACTGTGGAATCACAGGGGGGTGGGGGTGAGGAAACAAAGGAAAAAAGAGAGAGCCATTAGGAAAGAAACATGGTCAGCAATGTCAAGTGCTACACAGATAAGAAATAAGAGGTATCTACCAGATTTCATAGCAAAAAGCATTGATGACAACAGTAAAGACATTTATGAAATGATCAGCAGTAGCCTTTTTATAAGGAGGGCACTTTTATGTTTCAAAGACAAACATCTAGTTTGTCTAGTAAGATCTAGTATGTGACCGTGACAGTTAGTTGCTTCTGTGAGTGGGAGCAGCAGATTACATCTCGTTCAAGGAAAAGGAGCCAGAAGAAAATCCACCGGAGTAGCTCTGGGGGTGTGACTCAGTGGTAGAGTTTGCCTGCACAAGGTCCTGGAGCCAATCCCCGGTGCTGCAGCAAGAAAAAAAATTACAGTGTTTAGCCTTTGGGGAGTTTGATACCAGGATTGAGGAGTAGACAGCAAGGAATGAAAGGACTGGGGACAGCCATGCATAGTGTCTCAGGTCTGTGACTACATCTACTGAGAAAGCTGAGGCAGCAGAATCACAAGTTTAAGACCAGCCTAGGTCATTTAATGAAGCCCTTCCTGTTTCAAAAACAAAAATTTAAAACAAACAACTAAGGATATAGCTAGTGATAGAACACTTACCTGGCATGCTCAAGGCCTATGAGTTCAATCCCTAATGGAGTAGAGAGTGAGGTTTAAGAGAGAAAAGAACAGTAGGTACTGGGTACAATGAGAAGAAGCACAGAGGAGCATGGAGATAGGGTGGCAGGAGAAAAGCAAAACTTAGCGGTTTATGTTTTGAGAAGTGACCAAGAGAGACAGGGTGGGAATCCTATCAAGTTTACCTTGTTTTATTATTTATTTATTTATTTATTT
>NW_004524592.1:16223525-16224605 GCF_000260255.1 Octodon degus | reverse complement strand
TGTGTGTGTGGCCAGCTCAGCCCACCAGGAGGCGGGGTGGCTGGCATGTGGTGCTGGGGGATTGAACCGTGGTCTCTGTGCTTTGCTAAGCTTGTTCTAAGTAGGTGCTTTAGACCACTGAGCCATCTCACCAGCCCCTTTACCTTGTTTTAGATTTTGAATAGAGTGAGTCCCAGGGAACCCTACAGGAGAGGGACTCAGGCTCCCCAGCATGGAGCTGGCCAATGGATGGACTGTATTTCTGTGGAGCTCCTAACCCAGGTGGCACTAGCCCGGTGAAATTGTTGTGTTCTGACCAAACCTTCCTGCATTAGAAACAGATCTGCCCCTGAGGTATAGGAAGCCATCCTGGAAAGAGTCAACCAAGGCCTGACTTGATGTGGACTGAGAAAACATCATCAGATTTGGCTGTTATGATGGAGTAATTGTTGAAGGAAGAATCCAGGTTGTCTAGGATGAAAGAGAGAATAGATGGCTACATTAGTCAGCATATTCTGTATTTTGAAGACACAGCTGTGAAGCCATTCCTTGACACTGTGGGGCTGTGCTGTTTACAAATGCTCATAGACACCTAAGAAGCAGAGAGGATGGTGCCAGCTGCAAGAAGGTAGGAAGAGGAAGGAACTCACAGGGAGAAATGTCGGTGCTTGGGGCAGGAAGGGCATCTCAAGCTGACCCACTGGGAAGCTCTGTCTTTAACTCAGCCAGCTGTCTCCTTCCTTGTCACAAAATTTTCTGTCTTTTCTCCAGATTCTCAAGATAGTGTAGTAAAATCTAGGTATAAATCTGAGCCTCCCAGAGTTCTGGGGTTGCAGGAATGAGCCACCACACCCTTTCTAGACATAAGTTTAAAGTTTCCTTAAGCCCAGATTTTCCAATCTCTAAATTGAGGACAAGTTATCATTCGAAGACTGAATCCCTTACTGATCACCATTTTCCTTGTGCTGTCCCTCATGTGCCTCTATCTCCCCCTTCCCTCCTCTTTGAAAAGCATTTTGTTGGTATCTTTGGTATGTTGTATGTTGCCTGGAAGTAAAACTGGGTCTTTATATGTCTTTTCTATGAACATTTATATTTTTT
>NW_004524592.1:16221975-16223265 GCF_000260255.1 Octodon degus | reverse complement strand
GTTTGGTGAATGGTAAAATGAATAGTGTGTATGTTGAAGCACCAAGAAAGTAGTAGGTTTTGGGAAGTCTCATAGGACTAGTAAACGTTTGATGGAGGAGTGGGTGAATTTTTAGTAAGGGCCGAGAATGTAGCTCAGTGGCACAGTGCTTGCTTTGCAGGCTCAAGGACCTGGGTTTGATCCGTAGCGTGTGCGCACGTGCACACACAGACACAGATACAGACACACACACACACACACACACACACACACACACACACACTCTGCCTAAAAGCCTTGTGAACTGGCCATGAAACTAGCTGAGCACATACAGGTGTGCTGTGGTAGGTAAAGCCCTCAGGTATCTGTTTTAGTTGTACTCTGCTGCTCATTGACCTGGCTCCCCCGACTTCCTCTCACTGTGAGGTCAGTACTGGTCCCAGCATCTCTGAAGTTCTAGTTTGCAGGATGTCACAACAAAGCAGATTTATCCACTCAACTCTGCCAGCTCTGCCTCTGACATTTTGCCTGTGTCCCCCAGGAATTCTGGGCCTGACCCTTCTTTTCTAATTTGCCAGAACATGTTCTCAGGTTGCTGTAGGATTCTGTAAGCATGAATGCTGGGGCTTGAATTCTCTCTTGCCAGTAGCACTGGGAAATAGCAAGTTATATTTAGAATACTAAGCATTTGTTTTCTTCTCTTAAGCTTCTCTATGTTTCTGAGAACCTAGTTAAGTCTTCAGTTTCTGTGTTTCTTTCTCTTTTTTTTTGTGGAGCTGGGGATTGAACTCAGGCCCTTGTGCTTGCCAGGCAAGCGCTTATTCTACTGAGTCATCTCCCCAGCCCCCACAGTTTCTGTGTTTCATAACCACATGATACACTTTAAAATTAGGGGTCAGAATGTATTTTTCTTTTTTCTTTTCCACTACCACTACTCTTTTTCCTTTCTTCTGCCTACTGTTTTTATTTTCTTCTATTTGGGTGAGGGGCTGCTAATTTCTTTCTTTCTTTCTTTCTTTTTTTTTTTTGTGGAACCGGGGATTGAACTCAGCCCCTGGCGCTTGCCAGGGAAATGCTTATTCCACTGAGCCATCTCCCTGGCCCCAGGGCTGCTAATTTCATTTGGTCTTTCTTCCCTCTTGTTTTTGGTGGAACTGGGGATTTAACTCAGGCCCTTGTGCTTGCCAGGCAAGTGCTTATTCTACTGAGCCATCTCCCTGGCCCTCTTTCTTCCCTCTTAACCTGTACTGTGGATTTCCCTTGTTTTCAACCTAGACTTTGACTTTAAAAATGTTTTAAAAGATAATGATG
>NW_004524592.1:16216356-16221485 GCF_000260255.1 Octodon degus | reverse complement strand
TCCCTGTGCCTTGCTAAGCTTGTTCTAAGTAGATGCTTTAGACCACTGAGCCATCTCTCCAGTCCTGTATTATGTTTTTAAAGGGTTTCATATCTGCAAGTTTGGAAAACTTAAGTAGTTGCAAACTTTAGGATATCATTTCATTTCCAGGTCAACTTGATCTTATATGCCAAGTTCATTGGTGGAGAGAAATACTTTTCATGTCTAAATCAATAATTAGTGTCCCAAGGGAAACTTGAGATTTTTTTAAGGAAGGGAAATTCTTTCAGTATCAAAGAGATGAGATATCAGGAAAAACCAAAATCCTTTTGTTTAGGACATAATCTAATTAATTTTCCTCATCTTTTTTTTTCTTTCCTTCTGAATGAATGTAAAATCTTTTATTTTTTTTTCCCACTCCCTCAAGATACACTTTTACTACATTCTTTCAGATGACTATTTTTGGTTTAGAGGCAAAATCAACACTTAGTGGCTTAACTGGCCTTCATATGATGTTCATTCCTTCCAGCTTTTCATGTTTCAACTTTTGCGGGGCCTGGCCTACATCCACCACCAGCGTGTTCTTCACAGGGACCTGAAACCTCAGAACTTGCTCATCAGTCACCTGGGAGAGCTCAAGCTGGCTGATTTTGGTAAGTTGCCTCCTGCGTCTCCTGCAAGGCTGTGAACAACGCTGCTTTTGTGTGTACTGTATGAAGCATCGAGGAGGCCTGGCCTTTGAAAACTGGGGAGCAGGAACATGCTGCTTTGTGAGGGTATCACACAGCCCTGCAGGAAATGTGGGGCAAGCAAAAGGGGGGAAGTGGCTGCTTCTTGGGATTCTCTGAAGCCCTGGTCTAACCAGATGCCAAAACTTAAACACACACACACACACACACACACACACACACACACACTGCCATTTTTGATATATATTTGTAGACTTCAGGTTTTTCTGCACCTGAGAAGATATTAAAAATTCTGTCAGAAACAATTAAGGTTTTTCCAGCCAGGAGTGGTGGTGTATACCTGTAATCCCAGCACTTGGGAGGCTGAGGCAGGAAGATCACTGTGAGTTTGATGTCAGCCTGAACTACATAGTGAGACACCCCCCCCCAAAAAAAAAGAACTAATGTTCATTCCAGGATGGCAGGAGAAAAAGATTAACCCAAGACTCTAGCATGGACAATAATGGGAATATACATTTGTTCTTGCTTGCCTAAGTATGTGACTGTAACTGTATTCCTGTGAAAATGGCATAGATTTCCTATATCCCTTTATATTTCCATTTTATCCATTATCATTGCTTACAACTGTATTCACATACAGACACATTTCATACATCATCCATGCACACAAACAAACACAGAATATATGTAACATATATATACATATGTGCGTCTATATGAATACATATATATATATATATATATATATATTTTTTTCCTCCTCTGCCAGACTTTAAACATTAGGAAGGTATCTGGGTTTGGTCTGCTTTTGCTTTAAATTGTTTCCCTAGCTCCTCATATCATAGTAAGTATTCAACTGTTTTTTTAGGATTTTTTTTTTTTAACATTTATTTGTGTGTGTGTGTGTGTGTGTGTGTGTGGCCAGCTCTCAGCCCACCAGGGGGTGGGGCTGGCTGGCATGTGGTGCTGGGGGATCGAACCACGATCCCTGTGCTTTGCCAAGCTTGTTCCAAGTAGGTGCTTTAGACCACTGAGCCATCTCACCAGCCCCTCAACTGCTTTTTTTTAAAAAAAAAAAAACAAAAACTTTTCATTTATTTATTTGGTACAGGGTCTTGCTATGCTGCTCGGACTTGTAGTAATCCTCCTGTCTCAGCCTCCCCAGCACTGGGATTATGGGCGTGGGCCACCACACTCAGTTTCAGTGGCTGGTGCTATGTGTCCAGTGTTTCAGGGCCTGAATGGCATGTAGTACTGGGGATCAAACGCAGGTCCTTATGCTTGCCAGGCAGGTGCTTAGGACACATGAGTTCCATAAGAACTAAGGAACAGCTGTCCTCTGTTTGGCACATGCCAAATGGGATTCTGTAGCTCCAGGACTCTATTCTGAGATAATAAACATTTAACAGGCACTAATTCACCAATTCTTCTTAACAACAAACTCCTCTGTGATGGTTTTGCCCAAATACAGACTCTGTGACTGATTCTGTGAGATACGCAGCTGGCCGACAAAGCACACTCACTTTGCAGAGGACTTGAGAGAATCACTTGAGGCCCTACCACACTAATTTGGACCAACAGTTCCCACTTTTTATTTACCACACTGGGGGTTCCTGAACTGCAAAAATTGAGGCCAGACACGTTAGTCCTGCTCTGAGTTTGCTCAGTTGCTGTTACAGAACCCCTACTTACAGACATATAACACACCAAAAATTTAACATTTTATCGTACACCAGTTGTGACCCAGATAGTCAGAGCTTGTAGGGCAGCCTTCTGGCATCTCGTGGTAGATGTCACGCTGCTCCATGGTGCCAAAGGTATCTTCCTAATTATATATTTCAAGGTGGTTGTAACTTACTGTTCATCACAGCTCAGAAGACATGGAAGAGGAAAGCAGAACACATGATTCCTCCATTAATGTAGGACCCACAAGGTCACACTGTACCTGTATTCATATCATTCAGACAAGAATTTAAGTCACTTACCCACACTTAGCATCTGGGAGACCACATCTAACTACAAAGCACATCAAAACTTGAGAAATCCTCTTGATGAACTGATTCACAGGGTTAAGAGAGTTGAGATCTTCCACTGAGAGCACTCAGTATTTTTGAGATGTTGGTTACTCTGCCAGTTACACACTGCCTGGTAAAGCACATTCCTGTATCTCCCAGGACAATGGGTCTATGTTTTTCCCTTTTGGGCAGGTCTTGCTCGTGCCAAGTCCATTCCCAGCCAGACATACTCTTCTGAAGTTGTGACCCTCTGGTACCGGCCGCCGGATGCTTTGCTGGGAGCCACTGAATACTCATCTGAACTGGACATATGGTAAGAACTAGAGCCAAGAAAATGAAGAAAATGTGAGCCTTCCTACCTGTAAGTGTTGCTTATTGTTTGCATCAGATTTTTAATAATAAAGATAATCACATGTATCTATAAATAGAAACATGAGATGATTCCAAATGCATATCTAATTTGATCTTTGCAATCATTCTACAAGTTTTTGTAGTCAAAGAAACCAAGTTCCAGAGACGTCCTGCCCAAGGAATCCTCTGCATCTAGTACTCTTTCTACCTTGCTCATTTTCCTGACTCCTTACTTCAGCACTTTGCCTTTTCTTCTCCCTGACACCTTCTTCTCAGAGAAACACACATACACTCCCAAACCACAGATGCAACACATATACAGCCATACCACACACTCACGTGTGCCTAAACACAGTGCAAAGCCTAAGGAAAAAGAGAAAAAGACTAAGATTCAAAGGTCCTGATTTTGTGGATGTGTGCCGATTCTATTTTTAATTGATTATCCCAGATTCTGTGATCTTGAAAACGGTCGTGGGAATGTAGCTGAATGGTAGACCGACTACTTGCCTGGAATGCATAAAACCCTGGGTTCAATCCCTAACAACACACACACACACACACACACACACACACACACACACACGTGCTCATGTGTCCTCTTTATATTCTTGTTTTTTTCCATTTTAAAAATGAGTGTATGGGGGGGCTGGTGGGATGGCTCAGTGGTCTAAAGCACCTACTTAGAACAAGCTGTAGCAAAGCACAGGGACCGCGGTTCAATCCCCCAGCCCCACATGCCAGCCAGCCCCGCCCCCTGGTGGGCTGAGCTGGCCACACACACACATAAATAAATAAAAATTTGAAAAAAAAATGAGTGTAATAAACTCTCCCCACCAGGAGTTAGATGGACATTAGAAGAAATATAATAACCAGATAAGTGCATCAAGTAGAGCCACATATTTTGGAGAGTGTCTCAGGTTAATGGGGGTACAAATTCATTATCCTAGAACGGCAGGATCTTATTCCTGGAGCTGCCCCAGTCATCTGGGAGACCACAGTTGACTGTCTGGTGACTTTATAGACACAGCCAACTCTTCGAAGGCAATAAAATAGATGGTCCTGCTTCAAGGTCTTAGAGGACAGGCTCTCTTCCTAAAAATCAATAATAGATTTTTAAAAATTAAACATTCACCTAAAAGGCCAATCTAAGCTTTTAGATTTCATAAAGAATGAAGAAGATTGCAGAAATTTTCCTTCAGTGTATCTAGAATCAATGAGTATCTGATCCCCAGAACCATTTCTGAAAATCTCCCCTCCCATCCAAGTCCTCCTGAAACTGTTGGCTCCCTTGCTTTGCTGTCATTTCAAAGGCTTCTACAGGCTTAGGCATGCTCCACTCTTAATGATGTCTTCCTCTTGTGTTTCACGGGCAGAGAGTGAAATTTCTACTTGTCCCAGTTTCAAACTTTGTTTTATTATAAATATTTAAAGCATTCAAAAATATGTATAACATATATGTGGATCAGTGATTCTTAATTTTCCCAGATACTTTTGGCAAGGTTTAGAGATGTTGTCTGTGGTCATGGTTGTGTATATGGGGGAGGGGTGCACTGGCATCTAATGAGTAGAGACCAGGGTGCTCTTCAACATTTTGCAATGTGAAAAACAGTTCTGACAAAGACTTATGCAGCCCAAAATGTCATCGTGCCAAGACTGAGAAAATGATATAGGTTAAGAAATGTAATACAGGGCCGGGGAGATAGCTCAGTGGAATAAGTGCTTCCTTGGCAAGCGCAAGGACCAGAGTTCAATCCTCAGTTCTGCCAAAAAAACAAAAAAAAAAAAAAAAAAAAAAACCAACAAAAAAAAAAAAAAGAAAAAGAAAAAGAAAGAAATGTAATGCAGTGAACTCCATAAGTCTAGAACATAACCAATACTGTCACACTGCCACGTGTGCTTTCCACCAACTTGCTCCTCCAGTGGAGGGCTTTTACCTGAATTCTAATTTATTTCTTTTCTTTTTTGGTCCATATCCCCTTTTAAAATAGTATTTTCACCTTTTATTCATTTTCTAAGATATATTGTTTAACCTGCTTTTCGCCTTTTGTGAAAATGGTGCTTTACTATGCTTGCTCTTCTGTGACTTGCTTTCTTT
>NW_004524592.1:16213770-16216119 GCF_000260255.1 Octodon degus | reverse complement strand
TTTTTTTTTTTGCGGAACCGGGGATTGAACTCAGATCCTTGCGTTTGCTGGTCAAGCGCTTATCCTACTGAGCCATCTCCCCAGCCCCAAGAAATACATTTTATTTTTTTTGCAGAACCGGGGATTGAACTCAGGCCATTGCGCTTGCCAGGGAAGCACTTATTCCACTGAGCCATCTCCCCAGCCCCTGTTCCTGCTCTTCTGAACAGAATCAGTATTTATATTTAAGGATTTCTCTAGTATGTTTACCTAGGGATAAATGTGCCTTGTCCCAGAGTGTGAAAGTTCAGCTTCGTAAAATATACCAGGCTGTTTTCCAAAGTAATTGTAACAGTGAATACAACAGCAGTGTATTAAAGCCCCCATTCCACAACTGTTCCAATTTTGTAACATCAGAGCTTTCATTTTTGTCAAGTAACTGTGTGTACAGTGATATCATGTTGTGTTCTAAATCTGTATTTCCCTATTTACTGATAAAGTTGGCTGTCTTGTCATGGGTTATGTTCTCCTCCGATGGTCTACTTATTTGTCTTTTGTTTATTTTCTGTTGGTCTCTGCTTGTTTCTCTCCTTTTTTAATTGACTGATAAGAATTCTTCATAATTCTGGATTCTAAGTTTTTCCAGTTTTGTGTGTTGTGAGGAGTGTGTCCCAATTCAGTGCTTATGCTAACCCTAACCCTAACCCTAACCCTAACCCTAACCCTAACCCTAACCCTAATGTCTTGATGTCTTTTTTGAACAAAATTCTAATATCAGCAACCTTATCAGTTTTTTCTTATATAGTTAACTTTTACTGTTTCTTGCTTTAAAAATCCTTCATTCCCTGTCTTAAATATTCTTTTAAAGGTTGTGAAGTCCTTTCTTTTTACTTTAAATCTAGTGCACTGACATTGACTTTTGTATATGCTAACCAGTTATCTCACCACAGTTTCTTCAGTGGTATGCTGTACTAAATCTCTTACATATCAAGTTTCATAAATCTGTAGGCCTGTTTCTGTACTTTCTATTATGTTCCACTGGATCAATTTATTTATCCTGTGCCAGTAATGCACTATATTAATTTCCATAGCTGTACAATAATAACTGATAGTTTATAGAACAAGTCTCCCCACCCACTCCATCTCCTTCTGGAAGAATGTATTGAACGGCCAGGGATATAGTTCAGCAGCACAGCGCCTGCCTGGCAAATGTAAGGTCATGAGTTCAACTTCCAGTACAAAAAAAAAAAATGCATTTTCATATAAATGTTATATTCAGCGTTTCAAGTTTCATGAAAATTCCTAATGGGATTTTTATTAGAATTACATAGAATTTATAGAGTATGTTGAGAATAATTAACATGTATACAATAATTGTTCTCCAATGTTTGAACACAATATGTCTCTCTATCTGTTTAGTTCTCTAGTTATTTTTGGTAAATTTTTATACTTTTTGTCTAAGGTCTTATGTATTTACAAGCAAAAGCTTTTATATATATAAAAAAGTAAAGTTCATTGGAAAGGGATTGTACTTCCACTTAATGGGGATAAAAAAAACCAAACACATCATTTATAAGAGAATTAAAATATGAAATAGTGATAAAACATATCACCAAATTTATAAGACCTATATCCAGAAAACTAGAAAATGTTACAGAGAAATTGAAGATTTCAAGAAACATTTTAAGATTAAAAAACTTGAATGGGGGCCGGGGAGATGGCTCAGTGGAATAAGCGCTTCCCTGGCAAGCGCAAGGGCCTGAGTTCAATCCCCGGTTCCGAAAAAAAAAGAAAACACTTGAATGGGGCTGGGGAGATGGCTTAATAGAATAAGCACTTGCCTGGCAAGCACAAGGGCCTAAGTTCAATCCCCAGTTCTGAAAAAAAAAAAAAAAAAAGATAAAAAATTTGAAGGTAATAGTTTTTAACAACTGATCTAATAATCTAATTCCAATGACAATTCTAGATTTTGTTTAATTGTCAGGCTTTTCTAAAATTGATATGAAAATCCAAAAGACTCACAACCATTAAGACAATTTTGAAAAGGAAGAAAAACTTTAGGGGCTGGGGAGATAGCTCAGTAGAATAAGTGCTTGCCTGGCAAGTGCAAGGGCCTGAGTTCAATCCCTGGTTCTGCCAAAAAAATAAAGAGGAAAAAAAAAAAAAAGAAAGAAAGAAAGAAAAACTTTAGAAGCCTAATTAGACATTATTTCCAGGATTAGTATCTACTTATAGCATGTTATTTACTCTTTTAGCTTCTCACACTAGGGAAATGCTCACACATACAAGTCTGCGTTATTTCACTTATGAGTTGGAATCAGCTTGTATAATTTTAACTACAAAAGGCACCAGTTCATCCTTTTTATGGTT
>NW_004524592.1:16211302-16213556 GCF_000260255.1 Octodon degus | reverse complement strand
AAGGGGAATGGCTAGGTTGAATGGGACCTTTAATACTAGTTTTTTGAAGAATCTCTACACTGATTTCCACAGTGGTTATACTAGTCTGCACTACCACCAACAATGCAGACGGGTTCCTTTTAACTCACAGCCCCACCAGCTCCACTTCTTGGTGATAGCCATTCTTTTGGGGTAAGATGGAATCTCAGTAGTTTTAATTTGTATTTCTTGAATGACCAATGATGTTGAACATTTTTTCAAAAATTTATTTTCCATTTTTATTTCTCCCTATGAGAAATGTGTATTCATCTCAGATGCCCATTTTTTGGTTGGGTCTTTGAAATTTGGGGGGTCTGATTTTTTTTTTTTTTCAGAACTGGGGATTGAACTGAGGGCCTTGCACTTGCCAAGAAAGCACTTATTCCACAGACCCATCTCCCCTTCCCTGATTTTTAAAAAATTCTTTATATGTTCTAGATAGAAGTCCTTTGTCTGAGGGACATTTGGCTAAAAATTTTTACTAATTAGTGATTTCTTTTGACATGCAGAAATTTTCAAAAGAATGAGATCCCAGTGGTTGATTCTTTGAAGTATTTCCCGTGCAGTTTGGTTTGTTCATGAACTATCCACCTACCCCTATGTCTTCAAGATTTCTACCTCCTTTCTCCTCCAGTAGATTGATTGATTGATTGATTGATTGATTGATTGATTGATTGATTTTGGCAGAACCGGGGATTGAACTCAGGCCCTTCCACTTGCCAGGGAAGCACTTATTCCACTGATCCATCTCCCCAGCCCCTCTCCAGTAGATTTAGTATTTCTGTTTTAATATTGAAATCTTTGATCCATTTTGATTTTAGTTTAGTACATGGTGATAGACATGGGTCTAATTTTAATCTTTGGCATGTGGAAAGCCAATTTTTCCAGTATCATTTATTAAAGAAGCTATCTTCTTTTTTTTTTTTTTCCAGTGAATGAGTTTGGGCCCTTTTATCAAAGAAAAGGTGACTGAGTATGTCTAGAATTGTTTCTGCATCCTCTAATCTGTTCCATTGATCTTCAGTCTATTTTTTTACAGTGTTGTTACGGTTCATGTCTAGTTGTCCACCCAAAGCCTCATGCTGCAATAGGGCAGGGGCTTCTAGAATTTCTTTGTTTTTTTTCCAGTACCAGGGATTGAGCTGAGGACCTTACACTTGCCACTGGTGCTTATGCCACTGAGCTATCTCCCCAGCCATAGAGTTTGTAATCAACTCATGATCCACTGGGATTATGGGTGATCTAAGGCTGGGATTATGGATTTTAGTACTGATGGGATTATGGGTGTGTGTACTTCCCCCAGCCTGGCACAGAAAGCCTGAATACAATTTAAGAGAGACAGAAAGACAGACTTCCTCTCTGTTGCCATTATTGCTGCTACTCCTCCATTTTGCTCTCTGCTCTTTGCTGCTACCATGAATGGACGCTTTCTGCCCTGTGCCACTCTGATTTGGAGCCAGCTGAGTATGGTCTGAAACCTCTGGCAACTGTGAGCTAAATAAACATTTCCTTCCCTATTTTGAGTGTTTGGTATTTGCTCCAGAAATGAGAGAAGAGTAACTGAGACAAGTATCCTGCTTTTTTAAATCACAGTAGCTTCATAATGTAATTTCAAGTCAGGGATTACAATGCCCCTTGCCTTGCCTTTGTTGTCCACAATTGCCTTTGCTATTCTAAGTCTCTTTTGGTTCCAAATGAATTTTAAAATTCTTTAAAATCTAATTCTGTGAGATATGCTTTTGGAATTTTGATTGGAAATGCACTAAATCTGTATGATAGCTTTGGAAGTATGGCCACATTCACTATATTGATTCTTCCTACTCAAGGACAAGGGATTTCTTTCCATTTTCTGATATCTTCTTCAATCTCTTTTTTCAGAGTACTGTAGTGTTCAATGTAGAAGTCTTTTATATCCTTTTTAAGATTGGTTCCTAGGTATTTCATTGTTTTGGATACTATTGTAAGAGATATTGTTTCCCTAATTTATTTCTCAGTGGGTTTGTTATTTGTGTACAGATAGGCTATTGATTTTTTGAGTGTTGACTTAGTATACAGCTGTGCTACTGGATTTGTTTATTAAATCCAGTAGTTTTTAGTGGAGTTTTTAGGGTCTTTCTATATAGAATGTCATGTCATCTGCAAATAATAATTTAACCTCTTTTCCTATCATTATATTTTTTGTTTCTTTTTTTGGTCTAATTCCTCTGGTTAAAGTTTCCAGAACTGTATTGAGTAA
>NW_004524592.1:16208817-16210485 GCF_000260255.1 Octodon degus | reverse complement strand
CCTTGCGCTTGCCAGGGAAGTGTTTATTCCACTGAGCTATCTCCCCGGCCCAGTAGTGTTATTAGGTATTCTCTAATTTTTTTTGGTAGAATTCAACAGTGGATCCATCAGGGTCTAGGATTTTCTTCTTTGGTAGGTTTTTAACTATATCTTTGATATCATTGATTGAAATTGGTTTATTTAGAATTTTTATATCTTCTTGATTCAGTTTTGGTAATTCGTTTATATTTAGAAATCTGTCCATTTCATCTGGATTTTCCATCTTATGAGAATACAAATTTTCAAAGAAGGTGTAGATGATCTTCTGGATTCCCTCATCATCTGTTGTGATTCCACCTTGTTCATCCCTAATTGCTTAGATTTGAGTCTTTTCTTTCCTTTTTTAAAAATAAGACTGACTGGGGCCAGGGAGATGACTCAGTAGAATAAGTGCTTCTCTGGTAAGTGCAAGGATCTGAGTTCAATCCCGGGTTCCGGGAAAAAAAAAATAAGACTGACTAAGGTTTTGTTTAATCTTTCAAAGAACCAAGTTTTTGATTCATTCATTCTTTGTACTGTTTTATTAGTCTCTAATTCATTAATTCCTGTCTCCTCTGATCTTAATAATTTGCTCCCTCATATGAGCGTTAGGCTTGGCCTGTTTTGCTTTTGTTAGAAATCTGAGGTTTAACCCCAAGTTAACAGCTTGCTCTGTTTTCCTAATTTGGTTATTCACTGCTGTAAATTTCCTTCTTTGGACTGCCTTCATTATGTTGTATAATTTGTGATATGTTGCATTGGCGTTATCATTTAATTGTAGAAACTGTCTAATTTTTTCTTTATTTTATCTGTGACCCATTGGTTGTACAGGAGTGTGTTATTTAATTTCTATGCATTTATGAAGTTCTTGTGATTGATTCCCAATTTCATTTCATTTTGGCCTGATAATGTGCATGAGATAATTTCAATTCCTTTGCATTTGCTTAAGCATGTTCTATGGGCTAGTATGTGGTTTATTTTGGAGAATGTCTCCTGTGCATCTGAGAAGAATGTGTATTCAGATGTTGTGGGGTGTAACAACACTCGGTAGACATCTATGAATTCCATTTGTGCAAAAGTTTTGTTCAGTTCTAATATTTCATTGTTAATTTTTTTGTCTAGTTGATCTGTCTTTGTGACAGTGGGGTATTAAGATTCCACAATGTAAGGACTGGCGATATAGCTCAGCAGACTAAGTGCTTGTTTAGGTAAGCGCAGGAGTCAGGGTTTGATCCCTGGCTCCACATGCCACGCCGGCCCTGCCCCCGAGTGTGCTGAGCTGGTGATGGATTCTGGGCGTGGTGGCGTGGTGAATTGAGACCATTAACATTGATGGTCATAACTAATATGTATTGACTTATTCTTGTCATGATAGTTTCCTGTTGTTGGCTTCCCTCTTCCCTCTCCCCAGTTAATTGTTTACCTTAGAGTGGATTATTTTTTGTTAGGGTTCCTGATCTTGTAGTCCTTGTTATCTCTTTCTTCCTTTTTTTTTTTTTGGCGGTACTGAGGATTGAACTCATGACCTTGAACTTGCCAGGCAAGCACTTATTCTACTGAGCTATCTCCCCAGCCCTGTTATCTCTTTCTAGATTGTCCTTCAAAACATTTTGGAGGGCTGGTGAGATGGTTCAGTGGTCTAAAGCACCT
>NW_004524592.1:16196394-16207852 GCF_000260255.1 Octodon degus | reverse complement strand
TGATAAACATATAGCAATGAGACAGTTTCAAATCAAATCGAAAGTACAGTTTCAACAAATAATACACTGCATATATTCTTCTTAGTGGTTAATTGCTGTAAATGGTTGGTTCTGAAGACAGGAAAAAGAAACTACAAGTGTACCTTGGAGGATCCATGGGGGCCAGAAAATTTTCTTAGAAGGTGATCCAGAAAGGGTGCAAACATATCAGACTTGGGAACAATTTGAAAAGACTTGGTCCCACTGGCCAGAAATGGGACAATTTGAGCACCAAAATAAATATTTAATGTATGGATTATAATCTTAAATATAAATAGCAATGTGTTTAGGATAAATAAATCCTAAAATAAGGCTACATAAATGCATACTAAAGATAACTAGATAAATACATAGGAAGAGAAACTCCTCCCTACATTAGAATACCAGTTTAGAAATGGTGGGTTTGGAAAAACCACTATTTTATGACCAATATAGAAGTAATCAGTTCAAATAAGAATCATGGGGGCTGGGGAGAGGGCTGGGGCTGGGGAGATTGCTCAGTAGAATAAGTGCTTGCCTGGCAAGTGCAAGGGCATGAGTTCAATCCCCTGTTCCGCAAAAAAAAAAAAAAAAAAGAATCATGGATGATCAGTGATGCACCCCTATGATCCCAAGTCTTGGGAAACTGAGGTGGAAAGAATGCAAAATCAAGGCCAGACTAAGCAATGTAACAAAAGCCTACCTGAGAATGAAAAATGCCAGAGCTGGCCAAATAGCTCAGTGGATTCAAGCGCCTGCAAGCAGGTGTAGGGGCTGGGGGTTCAATCCCTGGGCCTGCCATGCAGGCCCTGCCCCCAGAGTGTGCTAAGACAGCAATTGAGACTGGGTGTGGTTGTACATGCCTGTAATCCCAGCTCTTGGGAGGCTGTAAACAGGTGGATCACTATAAGGCTGATCTAGTAGTGAGACCCCTGAACACCCTGTAAACCCTTCCCTAAAATACAAAAAGGAAAAAGAAAAATGCCAAGGGTTAGGGATATAGCTCAGTGATGGAGTGGTGCTGGGTTCAATTGCAGAATAGAGGGAGAAGTTTGGCTATGAAACATGTACGTAACCTCAGAATACCTCTTCACAAATTATTAATTACAAAGAAACAATAGTAACTTTATAGTATTGAAACTTGGCAGACAACATCTTACCCAAGTAATTAAAGCTGATATAATGAATAATGGGACTAACATCATGTGCCTCTTAATGACGCATCAGATAAACCCAGTTTAAAGGATAGTTCCACAAAATTGACTAGGTTGTATCTCTAGAAGGCCAAGGTATGCGTGGGCAAGTGCTCGCATCTGTGTGTGTATGTCTGTGGTGCTAAAAATTAATTTTAGAGCCTGTCACATGCTAAGCAAGTGCTTTTCTGCTGAGATACACATCCAGCCCCTGGGTCAAGCTTTTCTTTCTTCTTTTTCTTTTTTTTTAATGAAAATTTTTACTCTATGCAAACTAAACCAATATGCATACAGATTGGTACATAATTGTAGTTTAGGAAAATGATGAGAAAAAGGGTTTTAAGTCTCTCCATTCATTTTATAAAAAGTTATTACCAAACAGTCACTTGCATATACAACCATCAATTCTAAATACTCTGACTTATACCTAAGAATTAGGATTTACCTAAGAGTCAGGCTGTTTACTACTGAGATAGGGTCTCCCTTCACATTCCAAGCTGGACTTGAATTGGCTGGGTAGCCCACGCTGGCCTTAAGCTGGTGTCAATTCTGCCTCAGCCTCCTACGTGCTGGTTGATAACATGTGTCCCCACACAAGGCTCTGGCTCCATTGGATCTCAGAACAGTGTAGCTCCCACAGTTTGTGACTGTTTTGAAAAGAAACTCCTGCCTCCATTGTATGAGAAATAAGAACACTATTTTCATAATTGTCTTCCAGTGTAAAAAACTTCACAGACTGATTTACCTTATTCAAGGTAAATGATTCACTGCTACATTTGTTTGAATCATTCTGATCCCCAGCCCCAGTACTTCTTAAACACAAAATAAAATTCTGCACGAACTTTCATCTGTTTCGGTTTTCAAACTACCACCACAAAGTATCTTCAAGTGGCAGCAGTCCAGGAGACAAAGAAAAAGTAACTGAATTCAAATGTTTGCCGACATTATTCCTGCTAATTTTACAACACTGTTGGATAGCGAGACCCAAATGGTTCCTGTGCCTGTCCACTGGGAACACATCCAGTCTTGTTTTTCCTTCATCCTCCTGCTCTGGAGATAGGTCTTGCGACATACAACGTCACTTCGTCCAACTTCAATCATCTGTTCTTCCCAAGATTTTATTTCATTATAATGACGAACTCTATCATCGTAGGCAAGCTGTTCCTATACGTGCTTCTGAGAACTAGACGTATGTTTCCAGTTCTCATACGCAGACTTCCATTTATCCTGTATCGTAGCACCTTCAGAAGACTGAATATATTCAGACAGAAAAATGTTATAAGCTGTGCGAGCTTTTTTTTTTGGTTTTTCAAGCATTGATAACTCTTTCTTTCTTATTACTTCTTTCCTTTTTAAACGTTTTGTGTTTTATTTTCTGCCAAAGATGCTCTCTGAGCTGGAGTTAGTGCTTCATCAATTCTCTTCATCTCTTCTTGGTATGCCTTTAACTCTACCTTGTAAGCATCTTCATATGCTTTTTTTCTCTGCATTAGTAAGTTCCTTCCATTGCTCTGCAATTCTTTTCATTACTTCTCTAACTTTTATATCTGGGTTCTGAGCTTTAATTATGTTCACCTTTTCTTTAGCAAAGCGAACGTATGAATTCAAAGGTTTCTTCGGATATCCATTCATGGTGGATGCAAACCATTTTGGAACATACATAAAACTGAAGGGTGAGCGCAGTCTACTTCCACAGCCGGCGCACAGCTGTGCCCCGGACCTCCCCCGGGCGCTCAGCACGCCCCACACACCCCTGAGGAGCGCCATCGCCCGGGCGGACCACGCAGGGTCAGGACTCAGGCGAGGCAAGGGCCACCCGCGCCTGCAAGCTCGCCTCCCGGACCTGTTACCATGCCCGCCACTCGCGAGGCACTCTGGGAAGCCCTGGGTCAAGCTTTTCAAAACCAAAGATTGAGGAACTTTTCTAGGTTACACCCTGACTAAATACAATACATAGCCCTAGGCTGGATGCTGGAGGATATGGAGCTGTAAAAAATGTTGGACAATAGACAAAATTTATGGACTGTGGATTAGACAGTAGTATTGGATCAATGCCAAATTTCCTGATTTTGAATCACATTGTTGTTATAAAAGATAATGTATTTTGAAAGCTATTTCGAAATTAAGTTACTAGGGTTCGACCCCTGGTCCTGCATGCCATGTCGGCCCTATCCCCTGGGGCTTGCTGAGCCAGTGGACAAGTCGGAGCATGCTGACTCATGCTTGTAAGCCCAGCACTGGAGAGCCTGAAAACAAATGCATCACTATGAATCTGAGCTGCATAGTGAGACTCTTTACCAAATACATAAATGAAAAAGTAAATAAATGAATAAATAAGTTACCAAAAACTTGAGAAAATTTGGTCTACCATTAAAGATAGCATGAGAACCATTGATGTGGCTTGTGCTCGGTGTTTGTAATGATTTCCTGTTTGTCTGAGAAGACTGTATTCCCTAAATCCTGAGTTCAGAGCTGTACATATCCAAATATTCAAATTGTTAATAGTATTACCCAAATATTTAAAAAATCATTTTTGTTTACTTAAGCTTGCCTCAGTTACTCTTCTCTCATTGCTGGGACAAATACCTGACACCCAAAATAAAGGAAGGAAAGGTTTATTTAGCTCACAGTTAGTGGAAGTTTCAGTCCCTACTCAGCTGGCTCCAAGGCAGAGCGACACATGGCAGAGGGCAACCTTTCATGGTGGCAGCAAACAGCAACAGCAAATGGAGGAGTAGGGGCAACAATGGCTACAGAGAAGAAGTCTGTATCTCTGTTTCTCTTATATTACATTCAGGCTATCCACCTCAGGCTGGGTGTAACATTCACACCCATAATCCCAACAGTACTAAGACCTGTAATCCCAGTAGATCATGAGTTAATCTCAAATTCTAGCAGTCCCTGCACCATGATTGCATGAAGCTTTCAGGGGACAACTAGACACAACCATAACAAAGGTATTAATGAAAAATGTGTTGAAAATATTCACTACACTGTCAATCTGTTGATTCTACCCACTTTTGTTTTGCATGGAAGCTATTTTCATTTAGAACAAATGAATTTAGAACTGTTCATTATTCCTTCATGCATTTTATATTTTACGTTTGTAGTAAGTTTTTTTTGTTTGTTTGTTTTTTCTCCCAAGATCTGTGTGGAATTTTCTAGTATGCACTGTGGGTGATGAGCACTGTGTTGGTTTTTAAAATCCCAGCACTGTGCTGGGATTACAGGCATGCACCACCATGCCTGGCCTTGGTGACCAGCTCAGCACACCCGGGGCGGGGCCAACATGGCATGTGGTGCTGGGGATCAAAACCCTATCCCTGCACTTGCCTAAGCAGGCACTTAATCCATTGAGCTCTCTTGCCAGCCCTAAACCCTCATTTTTGAACAGTTGTTTTTCTGGGATGAAATTCTAAATTGACAGGTATTTTCTCTTAGGATTTTGAAGATATAAATCCTTGCTTTTCCCCTCCATTGTTGCTACTGAGTATTTTGCTTTAAGCTTGTAGTTTTCCTTTTGCAGAAGGTCTCTCATTTTCTTTGGATATTTTAAAGAAATTTTTCTTTGCCTTCATTATATCTAGTGTAGATTTCTTTTCACTTACCCTGCTTGGTTTAAATAGTGTATCTTTTACTCACAGATTCATTCCTTTCTTTAGTGACTTAGTTTTGAATATCACCTCTATTTCTTTCTCTTTATTCTCTCTTTATAAAGCTCCAATGAAAGATTATGGCATCATACTCTGACATCCACATCTCTTATTCTCTCCTTCCTATTTTCCACTTCTGAACTTTTTGTGCTGTATTCTGGGCAATATACTCTGCTCTTCCACCAGTTCTTTAAGTTTTCCTTAAATTATGTAACTCTTACCTTTGACCTGCATATACAACCATGTATGTTATTCCATGTGTGCCTCATGAATTTAACCATGAGGAATCATGTCACAAAATATTCAGTTGTAAGTTAAATTATTGTCATTACTCTTATTCATTACATGATAATTATCATTTGCCTGCTAAACTCAAAAATATTCTAGAAATAGAACAACAAATATCTCTCATTGAGTTTAATGCCTATACTGCTAGAAATTGGGTATTTGCATTGAGATCCCCTCTCTCATTTTTTTTTTTTCTTTTCAGAGGAATATGAGTGGCAGTAAGTGTAGAGATTTCCAGGTAATAAAGAAAGGAGAGGCTGGGGAGATGGCTCAGTAGGATAAGCGCTTGATTGGCAAATGCAAGGATCTGAGTTCAATCCCCGGTTCCATCAAAAAAAAAAAAAAAACATAAAGGAGGAGGATATCCTATTTTGATAGATCTTGTACTCCTCTAGGGTTGTAACTGAATGCCTTTGCAGGATGGAGATGACAATTAGTATTAGTGCCTTTTTTTTTGAAGAAAGTAATGATAAAAAAAAAAGAGTGGGGCCAGGGAGTTGGCTCAGTAGAATAAGTGCTTGCCTGGCAAGTGCAAGGGTCTAAGTTCAATCCCCGGTGAGAGAGAGAGAGAGAGAGAGAGAGAGAGAGAGAGAGAGAGAGAGAGAACTGATAACATGCAGGAAAGAACCTCTCCCTCACATTGAGGTCTGGTGGCAGCTGTCGTATCAGCAGGGGGCCCAGAGAAGGGAATGTATTCCTGCTTAATAATGGAAGAAATAGAAGTAGTACATGCTGGTTATCCTCAGTCCTTACACCAGTGTTCTCCAGTCTGCCAGCATCTCTCCTCCTTCTCCTCTGCAGACCTTGGAGATTCCACTAAGAACTTCTGTGAGACAAACTCAATGTTAGTTATCCTCTTGTTGTTACTGTTTTTTGTTTTGCATTTATCAAAATAAAATTGAGCATGTTGAGCCATTTTCAAGTATGCTGCACAGTGGCACTCAGCACATTTACAAACTTGTGTAACCGTCATCACTGTCCACCTCCAGCTATTTTCATCATGCCAAATTGAAACCATACCCACTAAGCAGTAACTCCCCACCTCAGCCCCTTAGCCCCTGATAACCACAGTTCTATTTTCTGCTTTATGTGCTGGGCCTCAGCATATATCATCACCTCATATAAATGTTATCATATAATACATGTCCTTCCATGTCTGGCTTATTTCACTTAACATAGTGTTTTGAAGGTTCAGCCAGTCTAGTACATCAGGCTTCAGAAAAGAGTTATTTTTGTACACAGCATCCTCTACTTGGTACTTCAGGCAGCTACTTGTTTTAGTGCCACTGAAAGTTAACCTTCCCTGTCTTAGTTACTTTTCTCAGTGCTCAGGCAAAGTATCTGACACCCACAAGTTAAAGGAGAAAATGTTTATTTTAGCTCACAGTTTGTAAAGGTTTCAGTCCTTAGTAGGCTGATTCCAAGGCACGATGGTGTGATAGAGGACCATGGCAGAAGGTACACAGTCCTTAGCATGCCAGGCAGGAGCCAGCAGCAGCTGCTGTTCTCTCTTTCCTTTTCACCTCATTCCGGCTAGGGATCTGTTCCTTGGTGCCACTCACACCCAAGGTGGGCCTTTCCATTATCCACACTCAGAGCTATGCTAAGCCAATCAGTAGGCTAATTTATTTATCATGCACCCTTAATCTGTATTAATACATGCTAAATCCAGCAACCTCAAACCCCCAACTCCAATGAGCTCTTGAGGCTTTAGAAGGACATCTGGTTCCAAGCTTTACCACAGCTTGAATCTTTGCTGTTAGTTTTTCCACTGTATACTTTCAAATTTAAAATGGGGTTTGAGAAAGAAAATGAAAATGTTATGTGTCTGCCATATATTATGTTATTCTGAATTAATTTCAACAGTAAAAAGTGAAATACTGATTCATTTTTCCCAACAATATTTTAGTATGTGCCTTGCACCTCTGAGAAGTATAAAACTCCTGAGATGGGTTTTTCCCCTAAGGGATTGCCTAAAGAATTTAAAGAATCTTTTGCTCTCTTGTAAAAGAATTTGTTCATGTTTAGAATAGAGAAAAAGGAAAATAACCAGGAAAAGTATAAAGCATGTAAAGAGTTTCCTCTAACTTGACTGAAGATTCACATTTGGAGAGATGAGATGGCCCAGTGCATCTCTCCCTTCTGGAATTATTCACTGCTTGGTGCCACTTGGTCCTTTTTTCTCCACCATGTGACATTTCCTTCATCTCCATGGGCTGCCCCAAGGGTAGCTCCACTAACCAGATACCCACTGAGAAGCCTAAAGACATGGAGAGTAGGTAGAGCCCTGAAAATGGAGATTTAAACACAAAACAGAAGACTGAAAGGGAGTAGGAGCTGGTTCCCTATGTGGATCTGATTATTCAGAATATTTAAAATGTTTGCCTAAGGGTAGGTAGTCAGGAGGTAGGCGAAATAGATGGTAGCTGCCCAACTTGAGTTCTTAAGCTTCAGAAGGAAAAGAATTCAAACAACCTGTAAAACAAATTTAAAATAGGAAGGTAAATTATATGACTTGAATTACGTGGTTTTTAAAGAACAACAGGTACACTGCTCCATCTTTAAAACATAAAATTCAGATTTACTTTATCGATGTATTTATATTAATGGTACTTATAGATTTTCTAGGCAGTGAAATAAACAGACACATGAATGACCTTAGACTCTAGATCTTTTAGATAAAAAAATTTCAAGTTGCCTTGGAATATAAATGAAGAATTTCAACAAAATAAACCAAATATTAACCTTTTATCTCTATAATACAAATATCTTGTATTATGTAGTACTTGCATAATGACCTGAATGTTCCCATTTTTGCCAAAATCTATAGTATGCATTTTATTCCATCCTAGTAATGCAGAAGATAGAGAAGACTGTGACACCGGGTAACAAGAGGTCTTCTGGTCTCCCCACAGCAACCAGTATGAAAAGTTGCTGTGAGGGTTGGGGTGTGCTTCAATAATAGAATTCTTTCCTGGCATGTGCAAGGCCCCAAGTTTGATCCCTAGCACCACTGGAAAAAAAGAAAACAGATACCATGTGTGACCATTAGTCCTTCACTTTTAAATTCACTGGATTAAGAAATTTATAGTTCATTGGCCAAGCTCACTCCTGAGTATGTTTGATAGGACACAAAGACACGACTCTGGGTATTATATATAGTCCCTAACCTGTTCCTCTCCGAAGCTGGTCCCCTTTCTACTTCCTGGCTGCAGTAAGGTGACTGTTTTTCTTCTGCCAAGCCCTTCTACCACTCACATATGCATTTGAGCCAGTTGACCATGGACTGAATATCCCAAAATCATGAAGCAAATTAAACTTCTCCTGCTTGAAATTGTGAATGTTTTGTATTTCATCCCAGCAGAAGGAAAGAAAGCAAACTAATACAGAAAATTGATACTAGAGGAGTGAGGTCATTTCTGTGACTGCACCTGACCACATGGCTTAGAAGCCTTTGGAACTGGTTTGTGGAAGTAGTTTAGAAAGACTTGAAGGCTAGAGAAGCCCCAGAATGCTATAAACCAAGCTTGATGAATGAGTGATTCTCGTCAAATCTCAGAAGACCAGCACACTGATAGGAATGCAGATGGTCAGGGCCAAACTCAGGAGGTTTCAGCTGGGAACGACTCCATTGGCAGTTGGTGTAGAGACCATGTATGTGATACCGTGGCATGAAATTTGTCTACATTTTGCCCATGTCCTGAGACTTTGTGGGAGACTGGGATTAGTCCTTTAAGACAATGGACTAATTAATCTGGCGGACAGAGGAAATATCAAGACAGCCCAACATTCAGGCCGTGTCATGGGTATAGCTGACTGCTTTTAGCTAGATTTGTTGTGAGAATATAATGATGCTGGTTTTACTGGCACTTAGAATACAAGAATTGTAGGAGAAGGAGGCTCTTAGCTAGATTTCAAAGGAAGGTCCAGAAGGCCGGGCCAGAAGTCTCTTAGAGGGTAGTACATAAAGCTGTGGGAAATAGGCAGTAGTGCATTGGAGACCCCCAGAAACCAGAGATGTCATAAGGATGGAATGTCCACTGAGGAAAGCTGCAGGTTGTGAGTAGACCAGCCCAAGAGAGAGGCCGTGAGGCTGCAACCAGCAAGGCGATGGGTATAAAGCTGCCTCTGCCCTTTGAAACTCATATTTTACTACCATGTATCCTGGATGCCAGATATGGAACTACAGGGCTTAATGTTTGCCCTTCTGGGTTTCAGTGTTGATTTGATCTGATTCTTTCTATATTCTGATTCCTCCCTTTTGTAATAGGAATGTTTACCCTGTGCCTTGGGATTGTGTAACTTGTTCTTTATTTTTATAGAAGTTCATAACTAAGAATTTGACTTAAGTCTCTGAAGATACTTGGAATTTTCAAACATCCTGGAACTCTTGAAACTTTGAGAAAGGGATTGTTCCATTTTCAGCTGTATGTGCGGTAGTTGTATGTGTGGTAGTTGTATTATCTTAGGTGGAATAACAAACTTGTTACTGTCTTAATTTGGAAATAAAGTATGATTTAAGGAGATGTGTTTGATTGCGAGTTGACAAGTCCTGGATTGTGACAGTTAATTCTGACCTGTAAACTTTATTGGTTTAAAAAACACTGGCTGGGGAGATAGCTCAGTAGAATAAGCGCTTGCCTGGAAAGCACAAGGTCCTGAGTTCAATCCCCAGTACTGAAAGAAAGAAAGAAAGAAAAAGAAAGAAAGAAAGAAAGAAAGAAAGAAAGAAAGAAAGAAAGAAAGAAAGAAAGGAAAGAAAGAAAGAAGAAAGAGAGAGAGAAAGAAAAAGAACACCTGGTAGATTAATAAAGCTGCTGCTGAATGTATCTCGGTGGCTCACAACAGTGTGACTTTCAGTACTACATAATGTCCTTAGCCTGTTCCTCTCCATCCCTGGACAGATTGAGGTGCCATGCTTTTCTACCATAGCACTTCTCCCTTGGAGCTCACAGACCACAAACTGAAGGCCCCAAATCATGAGCCAAACGAAATCTCTCCTTTAAAGTGTAATCATTGGGTCTTGTGTCCCATTGGTGGAAAAGCTAACTAATGCACCATGACACGGCATCAAACAAGTTTTTCCTGGGCAGTGAAGGTCTTTGATGGGGAGGAAAAATAAGGGATTACAGGTATAAACCTAGGAATAACTATGTGTTTTGTTTAAGATACCTTCCAGCCCTTTAGTGATTTGTGAGTGCCTAGGGTTTCCGGAAGGTGTTTGGGAATTGGTTGAAGATGCTAGTTTTATAACCAAGTAATAAACCAATTACATATATGTTTTGTGCAAGCACATACCTATATTTCACTTCAAAATGAGTCTTTCAAGTACCTATGGAGAAAGCACATGGTTGGTACTGAACACCAACTTCTCATTTGACTTGTCTGCTACTTGAGCCTCGCTAGCAAACAGGATGGGTGTTAGCCACTGGGTATGTTTCATTACTGTTTTTCTTTTCTATATATTGTTTCAATTGTATGTTTTATATTGGTTGTTGTAGAGACAAGAAACAAAAAGAACATGAATATCTAAATACAAGTTAAATGATCTTTAAAATGACAATAATTTAAACAATCCACCTCAAGACACTCTTTATCAGATTCATAAATTACATTTATCGGATCAAATTTCTTGTATCACCTATCGAAGTGTCTCTGTGCAGTAAAAATGAGTAACAGGAAAAATTGTGGCCATTATATTTTATCGGCTTTTTAGAAAATGAATACAAACTGGTAGACAATGTTTTTTTTTCGGAACCGGGGATTGAACTCAGGCCCTTGTGCTTGCCAGGCAAGCACTTAATGCACTGAGCCATCTCCCCAGCCCGACAATCTGTTTTTTGAGGGAGAAAAGAAAATCCTGCTTATAAAGCTCAGTCTGGTAGCTTTCTTTCACAAAATTATAGGAATAGTCTAGTTGTTAAGTTCAAAACAAATAATAGGTCACGAAAGAGTTTTTGTCCAATTTGACATAAATAAGTACAATTAAATTTCAATTTTTCTTTTAACATATGTTCTGCCTCCAAACCAAACACAGATAAGAATTATTTTTCTGGACATGACACCCATCTATAATTCCAACACTCTTGTAGGCTGAGGCAGGAGGATTGCAAGTTTGAGTGCAGCCGGGGCAATTTAGCAAGTTAGCAACACCCTGTCTCAAACTAAAAATTAAAGAAGGGCTCAGATGTAGCTCAGTGGGAAAACCCTGGACTTAATCTCAGTAGCACAAAAAGAAAAGATTACTTTTAAACTTAATTGTCAAGAAATCTGTTTCTGGGCGGGGAGATGGATCAGTGGAATAAG
>NW_004524592.1:16183161-16195274 GCF_000260255.1 Octodon degus | reverse complement strand
GGTCCCTGTGCTTTGCTAAGCTTGTTCTAAGTAGGTGCTTTAGACCACTGAGCCATCTCACCAGCCCCTCTACCAACATTCTTTAAGCAGGAATAAAAAACATGCTAACTTTGTGTCTCCAAAGCCCCCTTAGAAGGGTAGTACAGTGACTCTCAGTTTATTTGTGATTTATTTTAAGAAATGCTACATCATCAACTTCTTAATATAGAGGACGATACCACAAGTAAACACAGACATCAAAGAGCTTGAATCAAATGCTAAACATGAAAAAGTTTTAGGAATACCTAAGTGCATTTATTCTCTTTAATGCTTTATTTTTATTTTTGCATATACAAATATATGATATGTAATAAAATAATCTATGTTTAATTTAATTTATAACAGCCCTTCCAATCTGTGTAAAATAAACATTCTCAATAGGTCATCATTTAAATTGCCAAGTTTGGAGAGGGAATTAGTTTTTTTTACAGAGGGATTAAACTCAGGGACCTCTCAGCTACTCCCCAGCCCTTTAATTATTTTTCTTTTTTCAAGGTAGGGATTTACTAAATTGATGAGATGTATGCCAGGATTGTGATCAAACTTGTGATTCTCCTGCCTCAGTCTCATGAGTAGCTGGGATTACAAGTATATGCCACACTCCTGGGCTTTTGTGTATGTGTTAAGGGGTTGGAATCTTTGTTAATTTTTCTTTAAAACTTTGTGATTGATACAATAATCATATATACTTATGGAGTATTTTACAAAGTCTTTAATTTTTTCTTAGTTGTATGTATAGTATTATTTATTTATTTATTTATTTATTTATTTAAATTTTTTGGTGGTACCTGGGCTTGAACTCAGGACCCTGCACTTGCAGGCAGGCACTTATTCTACTGATATATCTCCCTGTCTCCCCTGTACCTATAGTATTGACACATCTGATGATAGCATTTTAGATTCAATGTACAGAGCTTTGCAATTTAGAGCCAGTAGTTTGCTGTGTTCTGTATAAAATGGAGAGCTAATAAACCACTCAAGTTTAAGATATTTGAGAACTGTACTGAACTACTGCTGGTTTTATTTCACTTTGACAAAAAGTTACAAGTTATTCTTACTTTTATTTCGTATATGAACAGTTTTTTCTATAAGATTTTGTGTGTGTGTGTGTGTGTGTGTGTGTGTGTGTGTGTGTATTGCTGGGACTTGAACTCAGGGAGTGCTGATGTATATTTCCAACCCTTTTAAATTTTTTTGAGACAGTCTTACTAAGTTGCCCAGGTTGGCCTCAAAATGTAATCCTCTTGCCTCAGTCTTCCAAGTAGCTAGAATTATAAGTTTGTACCACTATACCTGGCTTTCCAAGACTTTTAGTAGTATGTGACCCCTTCTTAAGAGTCCTCAAAATATTTTTCAGTTGGAGATTTCCAGGTTTGTTTTTTTTTTTTTTTTTTTTTTTTTTTTTTTTTTTTTTTTTTTTTTTTTTTTTTTTTTTTTTTTGTGGAACCGGGGATTGAACTCAGATCCTTGCGTTTGCCAGTCAAGCGCTTGTCCTACTGAGCCATCTCCCCAGCCCCACCAGTGGTTTGTTTTTGCATGTACCTTTTCCTTAAAGCTGTCTTGTTTCCTCTGCTAGGGGTGCAGGCTGCATCTTCATTGAAATGTTCCAAGGTCAGCCTTTGTTTCCTGGGGTTTCCAACATTCTTGAACAGCTGGAAAAGATCTGGGAGGTAAGAGGAAAAATCTTCTTAAGAAAAAAAGAAATATCTACTTGTCAAACTTTAATTCAAATTTGCCTTAGACACAAGTGAAATAGTCCATCTGCTTCAAGATATGGAGCCAAGGACTAAGCTCAGAAACTGCGGTGTTTGCCCCGGGGATGCATGAAGGACCTAATGGTGAGGGCAGTCACTGCTGTCCGGTGGAAGCCCACGAGCCACCATTTGACATTGGATCTCCTACTTCCTAAAATCCTTACTGGCTCAGCCTCTGGGGACAAATTCTGCATACTATTGAGGCCACCTTACCTTATCCCCCTATCCCTAGCCCTGCCCTATATTTAGCTATAGATTTTCACTGACTGAATTAAAACATCCCGTTTTCATGAAACCCTGATTAAACAGAGACTGCTAAACAACAAACAACAACAAAAACAAAACAAAAAAACCACAGACTACTGTGCTAGTGTGAGGAGAACGATGCTATTTATAATGCCCATTCACAGCCTAAGGCCTATGTAGCAAGGCATGTATATTAATTTTGTTTCTGCCATTATTATTTGTCCCTACCTTATTTTTCCTAGGATATACTTGTTTTTTTTTCTTTCATAAAAAAATAAGCTATATTTTATTTGCACAACCTCAAAGAAGTGGTAGCCTGCAAGATTTCCTCATTGTAACACCATTCTAGCTCACATATTATAGGATGCACTGGTTTTTAATGTCCCTTATTAATAGTATTACAGTCCTACTATATACTTGTTTTTTGTGGTGACTTTTTATTATGTAAAATATACATAAGATAAAATTTGCCGGGTTGGTCAGATTGGTCACTGGGATAAAGAAATGCTGATATCCTATTGCACAGTGGAAAGACTATGGATAACTATAGGGTTCTGTATATTTCTAAAAGGCGAGAAGAAAGGATTTTGAAAGTTTTCATTACCAACAAAACAAAAACAAACAAATGTTTAAGAAGTTATGCTTACCCTAATGTTACCAACATACAGTGTATACATGTATTGAAATATTATATGGTATCCATAAATATATAATTGTAATGTGGCAATTAAAATTAAATGAGATGATTTTACCATTTGTGGTGTGTGTGTGTGTGTGTGTGTGTGTGTGTGTGTGTGTGTGTGTGTGTAACTGAGGATCAAAACCAGAACCTTTATACCAAGTTACTTACCCAACACTTCAATTTTTTTTTTCAAGACAAGATCTTGTGAATTTGCCCAGACTGGCCTTAAACTTGAAATCCTTCTGCCCCAGGGTCCAAAGTGCTGAGATTATAAGCACTCACTGCCTCCCCTTGTTCATTGCAGCCATTCTTCAATTCATTGCATTAAGTCCCTTAGCACCCCTGGGCCTCCGCCCCATCTTCATTTCCGGAGCCTTTGCCTTATCCCACACAAAAGCTCTGCAGCTGTCGAACAATGGCTCCCTATCTGCCCTCCTTCCTCTCTGCCGCCCTACCTCTACTCACCCTCCCCTCTCCACAAAGGTGCCTATTACAGGGAGCTGTAAGACATGTGGCTTTCTGTACCTGGCTACAATAATATTTTCGAGGTTCATTAAAGTTGTAGAATGTGTCAAGATACTGGGATTTCATTCATGCTTTTCTGCATCTTGTTCCTTGTCTCCTGCCTAAGAAAAAAAATGTACTTTGGGAAAGGGAGAGATTGTGTAGAGATTAATCACTGGCAGTAAATATTCATTTGGAAATGGGAGGGGGGATATTATGAAGAAACACAGAACAAACTGGAAAGCATTCATGAATTAAAATATTTCTCTAACTTTTCTTAGAACTATTTTTAGCAAGGTAGATGAATGCTACTTGAAACATATCATTATGCTTTAACATCATCTAAGCTGGAAGCAGCTTAATTTAATGACTTTGGAGTCAGAAAACCTGGCTTTAAATGCTAGCCACTTTCTAACTGTGTGTTTGGGCAAGTTGTGTAGCAAATTTGAGCTTCAATTCCTTCATCTGCACAGTGACTTGCAAACCTTGCTGTGAAAATTTCACAAGCTCCAATGTCCACCAGACTCCATGCACATTACGTGCTCTGCTGTCATAAGGATGTTTCAGTAACTCAATTACTAAGAAGCATTCGCTGATACTCAAATGGCTGCTGTCTTCTTCACTGTAGTGGACTTACTTCTTGTCCATAGTAGACAAGTGTAACTAGCACTGCCTAGAGCTCATGCTACAATGACTCTACATATTTTAAAAGTTTTCTAATTATTTATTTCTAGGTATTATTCCAACACTTATTGGACAATCACTATATTTAAGTATTTTTCAAGGGCTTATAAGAACCTGTAAGTAGCCAGATGTGGTATTGCACACCTGTAATACCAGCACTCAGGAGGCTGAGGTAGGAGGATCACCACAAATTTGAGGCTAGCCGGGGCTACACAGTGAATTCAAGACCAGCCTAAACTATATATTGAGACCTTGTCTCAAAAAAAAAAAAAAAAAGAGTGGGAACCAGCAAGTCATGGAAAATATACAGTAAGAAAAATGCAGGATCTGTGATTTCAAGTGCTATTCAGTCCTGGTGGGGTGATATGTAAAATAAACACAGACTATATATATATATTTTTTTTTTAAAAAAAAAAACATGTGCATAGATTGCTAATATAAAATGTAATACCAAAACAAGATGTGCTATTAGGATATTTGAGAAGTAATATATTTGAAAAGAATGCACATGTTATTAGTATTTCGGAGTTGTGTGTAACTGAGAGCAGTCATCCTCTGAATGAGGTCCTGGTGTGTTGGCTTGTAAAATAAACACAGACTATATATATATATTTTTTTTTTTTTAAAAAAAACATGTGCATAGATTGCTAATATAAAATGTAATACCAAAACAAGATGTGCTATTAGGATATTTGAGAAGTAATATATTTGAAAAGAATGCACATGTTATTAGTATTTCGGAGTTGTGTGTAACTGATTTTTTCAAATGCTGTGTGTACTATTTAAATGACTACACATTTAGAAAGCAGTTATTTTACAATTCTTTGCATTTAGCATAAAACTTAGAAATCGCAGAGCAGAAAGACTGTCCTAACTGTTCCCTGGGACCTCGTGGCCTTCTAGTTATTAGTACAGGTTTCTAGAACTGACCTTGGTGACTGACGCTGGCCACCTGAAGGACACATCAGGAAATTCAGTGATAAAAGATGTTAGACATTAATCTGGACCTGAAGCACCAAAAACTAAGTGAGCCGGTGAAAGCAAGCACGTCTTAACACATTAGCCCCACAGGCTCTGCCCAGCAAGTCACGTTCGTCTTTACCACTGTCTATAGCACACTGTAGTAAATCAAAGGGACTTGATTTTGACATTTATGGCAACTCGTTACAAATTAAAACAACTAAATGTATTAGAAGTAACGCTGGCCTGGGGGCAGGAATCATGAATTCTGAACACGGCTCAAACTTTAGGTATGAGGCAGAGCAAGTCCGTATCCAATCTTCCTGGGTTACGGTGCTTTAAATTGTATTTGATTCTCTGACTCTGAGAAGTTGTGATTTCTATAAACAAAGTGCAGAGAGAACATGGCAGTGCCAATCATTTGTAATCATGGTATTTTCTTTGCTTGTCATAGCTTTTCCCTTAGTTATTTCTCAAGTTTGTGCAGTCGCCTAGTTCATGTTAACTTTCAGTCTGTGCTTCAGGGAGACGGTGCTATGTTGATTAGCTATGTATTATGAGCACCAGCAGGTTGGGTTCATTAAATCTCATTCTCATGGCTCTATCCAAGCAGCTTTTGTTATCACATCTATAGTTCCACACTCTGAGGAAAAAACAAGAAAATCACCATATCCTGCAGCTTTGCTGTCTTCTCTACTGCTCTATCTCAAGCAAGACAGAATTTATTTTTCTTAGTGTAGTGACTGACCTATGATAGGTGCTAAATAATAATAATAATAAAAAATAATTGTAGCTAGTGTGGTGGTGCATGCCTATAATCCCAGCACTTGGGAGGCTAAGGCAGGAGGATTGCCACAAATTCAAGGACAGCCTTGGCTACGTAGTATGTTCAGGGGCAGCCTCAACTATATAGCAAGACCTGTCTCAAAAAAGCAAAAAATAAAATAAATAATAATTGCATTTCCCTTTGGTCTTCATATGTAAAATATAGTAGTAACTGATACATACTACAAAAATTTAGGCCACAAAGGAAGCTTTCAGTAGTTACATAAGGAAAGAATAGCCAAAAAGGGACTATTTAACTGTTTATTCAAGAGTTTTGTTTTTATATGTGAGGAAATAATGTCCCAGAGTAGTTTCAACATTCCCAAGGTCGGGCCGGCCAAATAGCTCAGTGGATTAAAGCGCCTGCAAGGAGGTGCAGGGGCTGGGATTCGATCCCTGGGCCTGTACCCCTGGGGTGCGCTGAGATGGCCATTGAGACTGGGCATGGTGGTGTGCACCTGTAATCCTAGCTCTTGGGAGGCTGTAAACAGGTGCATCACTACGAGTTCAATCTGGTAGTGAGACCCTGAACACCCTGTAGACCCTTCCCTAAAACAAAAACAAAAACAAAAATCCCACAGTTTGCTATGATGTTACAGCAAAAGTTAATTCCACAGAAAAGAAAAGTTTGGTGGGATATGGGATGAAGCCGCTGCTGTTATATTTGATGACATCACAATGTCTATACAAAGCTTAGCCATATGGCTGTAGTACCCATCTGAGTGATAGTGGGTATGAGCTTCAGATCTGAATTCATTTCTTTCTTTTGTAATTGACAAATAAAACCTATACACATTTATCATGTACATAATTTATTTTTACAGTACTGGGGATAGGAGCCAGGGCTTTGCACATGCTAGGCAGGAGCTGTACCACTCATCTACACCACAGCTCCAACATGATATTTTACAGTATGCACACACTGTGTAATGGGTAAGTTGAGCTAATTATCATGTACATCACTTCCCATACGTATCGTTTTCTGTGATGAGAATACCTAAAATCTCAGTAACTTTCAAGAACACAATACATTATTAACTATAGTCATCATGTTGTACTATGGATTTCTCAGACTTATTCCTCATTTCTAATTGAAAATTTTTATCCTTCAAGCAATAACTCCTCTCCATCCACCCTACATTTCTAACTAACCAACTTTCTATTTACAATTTCTGTAAGTTCAAATTCTTTAGATTCCACATGTAAGTGAATCATGAGGCTTTTTCTTTCTCTCCCTGGCCTACCTTACTTAACATAAAATCATACAGGTTTAATCATGTTGCCACCAATAACAAGATCTGCTTCTTGTTAAAGGCTGGGTAAAAGTCCATTGTGTTTATGTACACTTCTTTATCCATTCATTTGTTGATGGACACTTAAATCAATTTCATATCTTAGGTATTCTCAATAATGATGCAATAAACATGAGAGTATAAATGTCTTTTCTACATACTAATTTCATTTCCTTTAGATACACATCCACTACTGGGATTATTGGATCGTATGGAAATTCCATTTCTAATTTTTTGTAGAACTTTCATATCAGACTTCATAATGACATATTAATTAACATTTCTACCAGCACAATGCAAAGGTTACATTCCACCAACACCTTTTTTTTTTTTGATAGAAGCCATTCCAACAGTCATGAGGTAATATTTCTATGGTCCTAACCGGAATTTCTCTGATAATCACTGGGGATGAACATTTTTTTATATATCTGTTGGCCATTTGTATGTCTTTTTTGAGAAATGTATTAATATTCTTTATTCATTTTTTTAAGTTAGGTTATTCAGGTTTTTAATCAAAGTACTAAATTTTTTCAGCCTCATATGCTTCAGAAATTACCCTTTTATTAGGTGTGTGGTTTGTAAATATTCTCTTTTACTCCATATTTTATCTCATTATTTCCTTATTTTTTAGCTCTTTAGTTTGTTAGCCTTTTAGATTTATGTAACCCCATTTGTCTGTTTTCATTATTGTTATCTGTCCAATAGGTTACAAAATCAAACAAGCTACAAATAGTTCCTGAATGTGTGTTTTTACTAAATGTGGTTTGCACAGATAAAAATAGGACAGCTATTTAAAGTTTTGTGACATTTGATATAAGAATCTTTAAATCAATGGGCCTAGTCTAAATTTCCCAACCTATAACCACATTGTTTTCTCTACAGTTACCCTCAGGTCTCATTCTTAGGGACAAAGACCAAATGAGAAGTCTTAAATCTTTGTTTTACCATTTTCCTGGCCTGTGGACTTGCATGTGTATATGCACATTCATGTATTTACATCTAAATAATAACTCTCAACAGTTCCTAATTAGTTTCTTAAAATCTAATTCGTTCAGTAAGTGTTTTTGCAAATAATCTTGGATTTGGTTCTAAAGTCAGAATAAACTTTGCAGACGTTAAGTCCATTAATCAAAATGCCTTTCATTTCCATTCCAACAAAGGCCAATCCACAGTCCTTCCAGCCACTATGGCCTTCAGGGAGGGCATTAACAGCAATTCTTTGTTTTCAGTTTCTCAGTTCAGAAGGCAAAAGGAAGTTTTAGTCATTTTCTCAAGTGAAAAGAATTCTACAACTTCCAAATAGAACCCGAGTATCAAATTTCTAAATAAAAGTATGTTGTTTTTTTTTTCTAAAATCTGAAGCTTAAAACTTTCAACATAAGATTTTTCAAAAGATTTGCTCCCTATTTTGTTGCCATTAGACATAAAACAGAATTATCAACCAGTCTGGTGGCATTCAGAAAATATGGATGAGGTTTTATTTATTTCCTTCTCTTCAGTATCTTTGCTTTCTTTTCATTCTGCTTTGCCAGCCAACAAAAGATGAATGGGTACCCCTGAATCACACCCACTTGCTTACATATGCATCTGTGCAAATAAACACAGAAGATTCTAGGTTGAGAAAGAAGAATTAGCTTCTGTCCTCTGGCCCTCACTCACAAAAAAGGAATTAGTTCAGTTGGTTTTTCAAAATGGATTCCAGGATTCTTAGTCTCCCCTCGGGCTCAGGGTGGTTGATAGAAAAAGCCTAGAATCCTCTCAGTTGCTTTTTAGTTTGTTTAGAGAGTGAATCAAAGCAGAAGATTTTACTGGGGGGCATGATTTTTTTTTTTCAGATTTATATTATAAAAGGGAAAACAGCACTGCAGTGTCCACTGTTTGAAGACAAGCTTACCAGGCTTCCTAGAGTCAGCCAGAGTCCTACACTGATAAAGTTAAGACTCTGGACCTTTGTTGATTATATGTAGCCATTGCTGGACAGTTAACATCCTACCATTGAAATGGGGTCAGCTTCTATAATCAGCATTTTATAGATGGAACCATTGATCCTTTCCAGAAGAGGGGTTTCTCAGGAGTTATACTGGGAAGCGCTTCTAAAAGAGTTTACTATAGTGGTGTCACAAAAACTATAGGTTACTATAGTAGTGTCGTAAAAATAGTGTTATGCTGACTAACTGGATAGAATTGGGCTGGAGCTTTTATTATTATCTTAGAAGAATAGTAGGATGATCCCTATAGAGGAACTTACAATGACATATCCATGCAAATTCTGTTTTGGTTTTGTGTTCCAAAAGACTTATTGTCATATGACATTTTAGTTAAGAATTGGAGCTTCGGGGCTGGGGAGATGACTCAGTGGAATAAGCGCTTCCCTGGCAAGCGCAAAGGCCTGAGTTCAATCCGTGGTTCTACAAAAAAAAAAAAAAAAAAGAATTGGAGTTTCAATTTATTCACCTAAGGCACACCAGTTCTTTTTCAAATTAAGCTGCCACTACATTATACTGTACTGTGAAAACCCAAACACCACATTCTAAGCTGCTAGACACAGAGAAAACTAGAATATGAAATGGATTTGATGGGAAGGACAAGGTTAGGCTCAAGTCAATTTTGACCAATATTCCACTGCTTGAAGGTCAGTAATATGAACCCTTTTAATTTGAGTGCTTCTGGAGACAGCTGAACACCCATGCTCAGGCATAATTTAAGCTGTCAAGGGTTTCCTGTCCATATGCTGAAGGCAATGTGATATAAAGCAAAGGGATGGTTACTTTTCTTTCTTTATATCCCTAATTGCCAACATGACATCTTCATGCATGGTGATTCTGCAATAAATATTTGCACATGAGAATGACTTTATTTATTTATTTATTTTGGCAAAAACTCAGGCCCTTGTGCTTGCCAGGGAAGCGCTTATTCTACTGAGCCATCTCCCTGGCCCCGAGAATGACTTTAACCCAGGATGTATTATGCACCTCAGAGCAACAACTGTGTTGATAAAGACAAGTTTAGGACCATAGGAATATACTAGTGTTTGTTCAGTAGACTAAAAAAAAACCATATAATGTGATATAATCAAATTCCTCCACATTCCTCTCTTATCTGCCTATTATGTCTCTGTGTCTTCTCTGCCAACCTAGTCTGCTCCCTGACCTTTCTTTATCTTTCTTTGGTTTTATGTAGGTGTTAGGAGTCCCTACTGAGGATACTTGGCCTGGAGTCTCCAAGCTACCTAACTACAACCCAGGTAATACTGACCCATGCTTCTGAATGCTCAGAGAACTTGCCAAGTCAGGAGAGCACCGCCACTCTGAGAGTGCATCTTATATGGTGAACTTAACAGTCAAGATAGATTTCTGTGTTTCCCGACTAATCCTTTTATGAGAAAGACATTGAAATAGAAGTTAAGGTTTGAGCAGTTCTCAACTCTAAATAGCAAGATGAAAAAGAATTTGAAATGACTATTGCTGTGAATTCCACATCCAATTCTAAATATACAATAGCTCAGAACAAAGAACTAAAAAGGTGGCCTGCCTTTGAGCATCACGAGTATCATTGTTTGCTAGAATATTGAGCCTCATAAAGCATAGAGATAAAGCTAAAGCATCACAGGGGAGTTAAAGGTTTGCTAGGCCTACAAAACATAAGTATCTAGATTGTACTTAACAAGAATTCACTCACTGACTGTAGATGGGACAGTTTTTCCATATCTGTCACATAGTTCATCTTCCAAAACTGTCTGCAAGGGACAGATTTGGAAGTGTTACAAATACTGTCCATGGGTAAAGCCTTTGAGAAGTGATCTGAAGGCCATACCAACAGAGTCAAATTACCTAACAATTACCTCAAGGACATTAAGACAGAAGGAGGAGGTAAGTAATGAGGCAGAGGTTGAAGAACCAGAAGCTAGAGAAACAAGTAAGGCCCATGCCAAACCAAGGCACCCATTGGCAGGATTAAAGAGGAGGTAGGTTGGTATGACTAAGGACAAGGTCGGTATGAATATGCTCCTACTCACACTGTCTAGTCTTTATATCCTTGCATCTTCCTATTACTAAATCCCAAATCTTTCCAAATTGTTGCCATTACAGTATTTAGTATGATATTATTCTGCAAGAGTTTCATGAGAACAAGAAATTGTAAGAAGATTAGAAGTGTAAAAAAATGAAGGCTATTGGCTGTGGGAGGAGTCCCTTTTTTAAGCCCAGTATCTAATGCTTTTACTCAAACAGATATACATAGGAGGGACCAGGCATCTTGAATTGACTAGGTTTATAGAAACCCCAACAGAGGGCTACAAGACTACCTGCAAAGTCCTTTCAACTGCTTTATAAATGATCGTTTAAAATAAATAAATAAATAAATAAATAATCGTTTCCATTGTTAAATCACCTTAGTTCATTTACAAGTGTTTATTATTTCTAACTTTTTTTTTTTTTTTTTTTTTTTTGTGGAACCGGGGATTGAACTCAGGTCCTTGAGCTTGCCAGGAAAACGCTTATTCCTCTGAGCCATCTCCCCGGCCCCATCTAACTTTTTTTTTTTTGCTAGAGTTCAATATCTAAGAAAAATGCTACCTTGGCCATAGGACTTAGAAGTGCCTTTCTCCGTTTCTCACAAGATATAAGGAAAAATTAAAAGCTTTTTGTGAAGCCCACAGTCCCTTCTGTAGGAACTCCTGTCTCAAGTTACCAAGGCTTCCTGCCTGTTCTTTCCATACACTCTTTTCTCCATTATGATGGAAATGGGGCCCCTTTTCTTTCCTCAGCTTCCTATCGTGGACATAAGGGAGTCACAGAGAACATTTTGGATGATGTCAGTACAAAGTTGACATGGTGAACTGTGATAGTCCTTCTCCATTCTCCAAGCATTTTGGTTTCAGGTTGGTGCACGTAATAAATGCAGATCCTTAATACAAAATGTCTTGAGTAGAAGCATGACCAAAAGGCTTCCCCTGCCAGATTCTACAATAAAAAAAAAAAAAAAAAAGAACTAGGCCCTAATAAAACAGGAAAATTTGTTACATTTTTCATTTTGCTATGAGGTCAAAGTAATGTGCAAATTCCTACTTATGAAGAAAAATTCTCCAGGCTCAATGACGATGGCTTATACTTTGCATTGTTTTTCTAG
>NW_004524592.1:16182315-16182911 GCF_000260255.1 Octodon degus | reverse complement strand
CAGATAGTGCACATTCTCGGATCTCTGGAGTTTGGGTTTGATTCACTTGTCCACTTTCTTTCACTGGTTCTCCTTGATGGCGGTTCTCCTTTGTGACCTTGGCTTTCATGGGCTTGGGAAGCTTGAGGCTGTGGGCCATGTTGAGTTTGTGGAAGGAAGGGAGTTGTAACCTTAGAGAATCATTGTGAGTTTGAGAACAGCCTGGGCTACAAAATAGGCTCAAGCCCAACCTGAACTGCATAGCGAGATCCTGTCTCAAAAGGACCAAATAATAATAATAATAATAATAATAATAATAATAATAATAATAATAAAATCTGCCCAGAAACATCCCCTTGTGAATCCATGAGTCCCTCTGGAGGCCCCTGCCCAGGACCCCCATTCCTGATCTGCTGCTGCTGCTTTCACATGCTTGAATTCCAAGAATTTAAGGGAAACTGAAGAGGAGATGGGAGCCAGAAACATGTGGTCACAGATAAGCACTGTGTTAACACCGTTCAGAACAAGATTTCTGTTGCTTTCTTTTCATTTCAAATTGTAGTAAGAGCTCTTCAACTTTGAAGTCAGCCAGCTCAATTTTTTAAATGTTTTTTTTT